>NC_133365.1:28389375-28606959 GCF_049309525.1 Garra rufa
GTGCCAAACCAGTAATAACTGAATACATTTGTCAATGGTCACTTTGTGTTATGTTAGTTAGAAAACTGACTGACTGGAAAATTCCTAAATGAAATGTTTTTTATTTCATTGTATTCCTATCAAATTATTACAGTACAAATAGGAAACATCTGTAGTCTCACATTTTACTTTTTATGTTTAAATGTACGCTGCAGATGACATTAGCTTAAAATGCTAGCCTCCTACAAACGCAGCATTCACCATATCTACACTCAAAGCGAACAACGTGCCGGCGCCACCATGGAAGTTTCACCTCCCGCCAAACGAATGCGTGACCAAGACTCAAACACGAATGTTATATATAACAAAGTTTCCGTGCGCTCCACTGACTGCAATAGGATCGCTATTGATCAAGTAGTGTGCCATTGTTGCAGCTGTGGTTGTGCTATGTGTTTGACGTGTTGAAGCGTAAATGTCAGACAAGATGGCAGAAGGTAAAGCTGTTTTGATGAATATAATAATACAAACATGAATATAAGATAAGGCATGAATATAAGTAATTTAATAAACTGGCCTGACGGTTGCCAAGTGTCCACAATAAAACCCGCCCAATTCTTACTCAAAACTAGCCCAATCGTGTTTCAGAGGGGATCCCCTGGTAAAACTTGCTTTCCAGGGGTTAAAATACACGTTTTTTGGTGGGGTTCCCCTGGTAAAATTCGCATTCCAGGGGCTAAATATCACGTTATTGGGGTTGCTTCAACCACGGACATTAAAAACAATCCGCTGCAACAGTGTTAAAGTAGCCCAAGTTCTTGTCCCATATACAGTGCCCTCAACTAATATTGGCACCCTTGGTAAATATGAGCAAAAGTGGATGTGAAAATAAATCTGCATAATTTATCCTTTTGATCTTTCATTCAAAAAATTCACAAAATTCTAACCTGTCATTGAAGTAAATCAGTAAAACCTCAGGGTGAAATCTCATTATGAAATAAATGTTTTTCTCTAGTTCACATTGGCCACTATTATTGGCACCCAATTATTGCAACGCCCTTTTCCCAAGATAACAGTTCTGAGTTTTCTCCAACAATGTCTAATGAGTTTGGAGAACACCTGACAAGAAATCAGAGGCCATTCCTTGAAACAGAATCTCTCTAGATTCTCCAGAATCTCTTTATTCCCAGCTTCATGTTGGTGCTTCTTCTCTTCAGTTTCTATACAGGGTTCAGGTCAGAGAACTGGGACGGACATGGTAGAAGCTTCATTCTGTGCTCAGTGACACAGATTTGTAACATCTTTAGTTGATTGGAACTTCTTAATTATTGCCCTTATGGTGGGAATGGGGATTCTCAATGCTTTAGCTCTTTTCTTACAGCCACTTTCTATTTTGTGAAGCTCAACAAACCTGTTCTGCACATTAGAACTACATTCTTTGGTTTTACTTCTATCTAAAGGATAAACGATGCAGATGTATTTTCACAGTCACCTTTGCTCATATTTACTAAGGGTGCCAGTATTAGTGGAGGGCACTGTATATAAAACATTTTTATTATTCAAAATGAAACACTTTCAATAGGTTGACTGCTTCAGTACTATGTCAAAAAACAACCCAGCAAATGGGTTAATGTATAAAACCCAACAAGCTGGGTCAAAATAACCCAGTGCTGGGTTGCCAAATAACCCAAATATAGTTGTTTTTAACCCAGCAGTTTTAGAGGGTGAGTTGAAGCTTAAAAGAAAAAAAAAATCTGCCATGGGGAAACAAAAAAAGGTTTTCTGTTTCAGTTTGCATATAATGTATATAAGTATTTTATTTCCCAGGTATATTTAAACACTCACCCACAAGCCAACAACACACAATTTTATTTTGGTGAAATAATGCTCCGAAAGTTTTGTATTTATTTTTACCTACCAGAAAGAACAAGGAAAGTTTACTAGACCTAACAGCATCTTCTCACAGACTATCAATTATTCATGAACTTTGAGAGCTTTTCTGAGATTTTCACTTTCTCTGTGTCTCTCTTTCTCCACATCAAAACACACTTCAAGCAATGTCCCCGGTAAGAAAGCATTTCCTAGCTGTGTATTTATAGCTGACCATCTCATCTCATTTTATGCAGCTGACCTGACCTGTGACGTGTGTCACCGTGCCCCTCTGCTTCTCCACAGAAGCACCTAATATCTCCAATATGAAGAACCAATGCTTTTTCTTAAGGTTTTATATTAACGTTGATGGTTCCATGAAGAACCTTAAACATCAATAGAACCTTTCAAATGCAGAAAAGGTTCTTTTAAGTGAAAAAAAGTTCTTTAGATTTTTAAAATGTTCTTAAAAATCTTTCATTTAAAAACTGTTCACTGAAAGATTCTTTGGGGAACTAAAAATGGTTCTTCTATGGCATCATTTTAAGGATGTATGGGTGGATGTGTACTGTGCTGTCAAAATGAGGACAACATAGATCACTTTTGTTTTTAAAAAGGAGCTAATTGTAATGGCTTCAACTCTTTCTTTGCATTTTTAGGATTAAAAAAACATTTATGAATTGATTCTCAAAACGAGGGCGTCCTCAAATGTCCTCGAAGGGAGGTTTTATCATATTTAAATAACTAGTGTAGACACACTTGTCTCCAAAGGATAGCTAAATAAACCCCCAAACACACACACACACACACACACACACACACACACACACTTATTCAAACATGGAAAACGAGGACACCGGAAAAGATATGTGTTTGCAAATGACTATCACTCTAGAGATTTACCTCACATGCTCTCCTTCTCTTCCACTAACTCACTCGCTCTCTTTTGCCTTCTGTATGTCTCCTCTGCGTCTCCTCTGTGTCAATAAAGACTTCCTACTTCAAACAAGATACAACTAGTAATGCCCTACATCCTATGTGGAAAAAAATGAAAGAAGACAAGTAAAGAAAAAAATAAGTACTCCCCAGAGACAGAAGCAACTAAGTTGATGAAAGGATGAGAAAATGAGGTGTAATGTTCGTTGTATGCGTGCACCATGACTTCAGAAAAACCATTTGTACACAGACTTTATCAAAGCATGCTGATCTACACGCTCACAATGTCTGTGTGTGTGTGTGTGTGTGTGTGTGTGTGTGTAATACACCAGATGTTGTTGTGATAAATGAGGAGCGTAGAGAGGTGCATGTTTTGGAGGTTGCATGTACCTTTGACTCTAGTATGGAGGAAGCTTTTATGACCAAAGTCATTAAATATCAACCACTCTTAAATACTATTCTTGAGATAGGTTATCGATGTCGTCTGTTTGTCTTCATATTTGGCAGTTTAGGACATGCACATAGGCTGGTTGTAAGAGGGCTTCAACAACTTGGGATGCCCAAAAAGAGAGCTAAACGGCTAGCAAAGTTTTGTTCCTTGTCTGCTATTATAGGTAGTCACCAGATATGGCGGAGACGATGTTATTTATATCCATAATAACAAGGGGGTATGCTTAATGTTGTAAAGAACTGATGCATGACATTGCTCCACGTTTTTTCTGTACATGTATTTAATTGCATCTGTATTATTTATGTCCCTGTAAATGATTTCCTTTAAGATTTAAATAAATGGGTAAAATGTGTGTGTGTGTGTGTGTGTTTGATACAATAATAAAGAATGAAGGCCTGTGATAGTTTCATCTTTTAAATGGTGTTTCTGTAGCTCTATAAGTAATAAATAAATAAAAATATTCCTTTGAATGGAATTGTATATGTACAAATACTAAATGTTTTTACCTAAATTGCTAAGTAATTATAGACGTCTTAATCAAAACACTGAAACGAGCATTTTTTGTAAATCTGCTTTGAAACAATGCAAAACATGTTTTCCCTCTGTAGCGTTGCAATAAAGATTGAGTGATATATGAGCACATTACTCTCTCTGCTTCCATCTCACAGGTGCCACTTAATCATCTGCGTTTATACAGGAGGTGTGTGCATGTGCGTGTGTGTCAAGAGATTCTGAAAGACAGAGAGAGAGTGATGATTCTTTCTATATTTAATCTGTGAAAGAATATTAGTAGATTTTAACACAGCTATAGCCGCTGACTACAAAACATAGGGACATATTACAGTAATGAAATGAGTGTTTGTGTTGTGTGTGTGTGTGTGTGTGTGTGTGTGTGTGTGTGTGTTTGTTCTGCTGACCCATATGTTGTCCAGACCAAACAGTAAATGGAGAACGGTGTAGATTACAGTGTTGTGACCAATGGCAAAAATAAAATATTGACTAGTTGAGACCACAATGGATCAGCTTTCACCTGCAAGTATGCACATACAGCCACACATACAAGTGTTTGAGTGTGCTTTTGTTAGGATCAGTTTGGAAAAGACAGATCAAACTGCTCTGAACAGTGAGTGTTTGTGTGTGTGTCAATACTTATAAAGCCTGGGACTGAAAGTGGCTGAGCTGCGGTGTGTGTTTGTCTCTATGTGTGTTCTGAGGGAGGGAGGGATTGCAGCAGCTGATGAATGATAGTAGAAGCTTTATTCATCTGTTCATTCATTTATTCATTCTGTCTCTATGATTCCGGCCTCAAGTGCTTGATCAGAGCTCAAAGGAACGGAGAGAAGAATACGCTGATTACCTCACACGCTTACACATACATTAGCAGACACGTGTTTTCAACAACACAACACTGCTATGTAAATTCCAAAGCAGTTCCAGCTTTTGGAAAATAAATTTTGTGTCTTTGCATCAGTCTATATGCATGGGTCTGTTGATGAGATTTGGTCTACACTGCATGGATCAAATGTACCTACATGTATAGTAAGAACTGAAATCTATATTTGAAGAAGAGCCAGTGGTCTCAACGAGGAAAACGACTTACTTCCAGAATAAAAATTTCCAAGATGTCTTTATTTTTTAATTCTAAAAGAAATTAAGGTTTTTGAGAAAAAAAATCCAGGATTTTTCTCTATATAGTAAACTTCAAATGAGGTCAGCGGGTTAAAGGTCTAAACTGCAGTTTCAATGCAGCTTCAAAGGGCTCTACACGATCCCAGCTGAGGAATAAGGGTCTTATCTAGTAAAACAATTGGCCATTTTCTAAAACATAATACAAATTTATATACTTTTAAATGCTTGTCTAAGCGAAAGTGCAAAGAAAGCCCTTTACAAAAAATAGTAAAACAATGATGTTGGATGATTTTGAAGTTGGAGGGGAAAATGAGATGGAGATTTTTGCCCTTCAATAGCATTTTGAAGCAAAGCACACAGACAAAGAACTGTGTGTGACTTTTCCAATGTGACTACATAATGCATGGATGCAGAGCTAGTGCAAGACGAGCATTTGTGGTTCAAAAACATATCAGTTTATTTATTTATTTATTTTTTTGAACATGATTGATCATTTCACTAGATAAGACCCTTATTCCTCGACTGGGATTGTGTAGAGCCCTTTAAAGCTGCATTGAAACTGCAATTTGGTCCTTCAACCTGTTCGCTCCACTATATAGAGAAAAATCCTGGAATGTTTTCTTCAAAAACCATAATTTCTTTGCGAAATTGAAGAAAGAAAGATACCTTAGATGATATGGGGGTGAGTAAATTATCAGGAAATGTTTATTCTAAAAGTGAACTAATCCTTTAATAAATAAACCCGCTAAAAATGTTTTTAACGAAAATTTTTACGTCTATAATGGTGAAGTTTAAGGTTACTTAAAACAACAGAAGTCAATAGAAAGTTCTGATCATGATAGAATAACAAATGTGTGTGTGTGCATTTTCCCTTATATGTAGTGTTACATAATGTATGAAACAGTTAGCTAACCTCAGACAACCTCACATTAAGAATTCATTAAACAACGGCAGGTCTGCTTCCCATTATGTGTCAGATGTTTTGTGATCGATTGATGTTAAGTGATGGACTGCTGATTTAAGCAGTGCTGGACTGATGGAAGTATATTACATTACAGGCTGAAGATTCATTAGATGAAAACACACTTAAGGGCATCTCTAGAGAGCCATGTTTGACAAAATACTGAATAAGAAAACACAAAATTTGACATAAGCTATACAAATTGACTGAAAACTGTAAAGTTAATACATAAAAGAAGTGAGTAGATGTTCACGATGAGATGCCCGATAAATAGTTTATTTGTGTTTGTGTTGTGATTGATTGGTAGATGTGATCATGTTTTTATCAGAACCATCGATCAGAATGCTGTTTTTTAGTATGTGTAGAAACTAAATAAATAAACTTAAGTGTCTTGCACACACTGACTTACATGCCCTCTGTGCTACAACCCACACACACAACCTCTCACAGATAGGAGAAGGACATGCCCTTGATGTGGGGCTACCTGCAGTTAAGGTTAATGAGCACAGCAGAGTTGTGCTTACTCAAGTCTAAAACACACACACACGCACGCACGCACGCACGCACGCACGCACACACACACACACACACACACACACACAAATGTGCACACTATAAGCTCCCAATCTCAACATGCCTTCATGACACACATGGTTTGGTAATGAGAGTGTGATATTCTTCCCTGATGTTGTCAATATGCTTTATATCAACTATTCATTTTCAGCAACCATATTTATAATCTCTCTATTAATAGTAAATCTCTGGGTCTGAGTCTTTAAAGCCCATAAAGCAGCCTATTGATTACTGACAATTTACTCTCGATCAAAGAGAGACAGAGAGGAATGCATACAGTTCCAAAAATGACCAAGAACATTGTATTTATTGCTATAAATATGATTTTTAAACGTCTATTTTGCTCACCAAGACTGGATTTATTTGTTCCAAAATACAGTAAAACTCCAATATTGTGAAATATTATTACAATTTAAAAGAACTTTTCTATTTTAAAATGTAATTTATTTCTGTGTTGGCAAAAATGCATTTTCAGCATCATTACTCCAGTCTTCAGTGTCATGATCCTTCAGAAATCATTCTAATATATCGTTTTGCTGCACAAGAAACAAAAATGATTATCAATGTTGAAAACATGTGCTGCTAAATACTATTCTTAATGCATTACCTTACGTTAATTTATACAACGTGTTAAAATGTTAAAAATCAATTAGAATATGTAAAAATTAACATTCACCTAGATTGACCTAATGCATTTACTAACGTGATCAAATTTAACCTTAATGTATAAAGTTTTATCAGCACATTCTTACTGCACACTCACCACACATACACGCAGACACAGGAACAGTCCTTTCGCAAGGTGTGTGTGTGTGTGTTGCACTACAGCTCTTACCTGCCGATCATAGTAGAGTGCTGCTGCACCGCAGCCTCCAGCAATCTCTCCAATATAGTCCACTCGCCCATGATGCCGCGCTTATAGCTCTCACTCCTCCCCTGACCTTCAGCCTTAGCTCTCACGACCTTTGCCCTCGGCAACTCTTCCAGTGTCCCTCTGATGACCTTTGATGGGATTCTTGAGGCTCCTCTTGAAAGCCGCAGCTGTGTGAGTGTGAGCGTGCGTGTGTGTCAGGGTAGCGCTCTAGTGTGGAGATGAGCTAGTGTAGCATCTGCAGCAGAAAATCTGATGATGCTGAGGCACAGAGACTTCAACCATACTGCATCTCTCAGCCTCACACACACATACTCACACACTGTCCACCTTCACTGATTTATCTCTCTCTCTCAGGGTGTGAGACACTCTACCTGCTTTGGCATCGTACCCTGTGCTACGAATACACACTCTCTACACCTATCTGACATGCACACTCAACTTTGGCTTACATACATTCACTCACTTGGTGGTCACTGCAGGCTCTCTTTTCCCATTAGTTGAACTGAACGCTATAGGAGCACACATGCAAGAGCACACGGCTGATGAAGCGGGTCTCTGAATCTCATAGCAACGCCTGAGCGCTCCCTCACACTCACACACATACACACACTATCGGCTGAGCTCCAGTGTGTGGCAGCGGCAGCAGCAGCAGCAGCAGCAGACGAGGATCGTCAAGGTTATGTCCGGTTGAGTGATGAGCCTGTGGTCATGTCTGCGGCAAAGGGCTCAGTCTTCTTCAAACCTCAGCCTCTCTTCTTTCTCTCTCTCTCTCTCTCTCTCTCTCTCTTGCGCTCTCTTTCTCCACACCTTCCCCGTTCTTTCGTCTTTGTGCTGCACTGCTGTTGCTGCTGATGATACCTTTCCCTCTGCTCCTCCTCCTCTTTTCTCTCTCTCTCTTTCCCTCTGTCACATGCTGTAAGCATGCCACCCACCCTCCCTTCATCCCTCCCTCCCTCCCTCCATCCCAGACCTGCTCTCCTCTCTTCTCCCCTCCCCTCTTCTTTCTCTCTTTCTCCTCTGCTCTGCCGACGGTTTTACTTGTGCTGCTGTTCAGGATATGTGTGCTGCAGGAGCGGAACAGGTTTTAACCTTGTGCACTCATCCCTCATTCTGTCCCTCACTACATACACTTTAATAATGACACATCCTTACTTTCAGGACCCGTTTTCTCAGAATTTTTCTTCACGGCTTGTGTTTAGTGTCAAGAGGATTATTGGGGAATCGTAATTCTGCACTGCCTAACCCATCTATCACTTTTTTTTATTTTGGTCAGCTCACTATCAGACCTATTCTTCTTTTTATTCTACATCCTTTCTCTCCCAGTCATCTGTATCTAATCCTCTGCATTTGCCACACACCTCTTTGGAATTTTTTTTTTTTTTTTTTTTTTTTGAGGGCTGCAACTTTCACTTTTTTTTTTTTTTTTTTTTTTATTGACAATAAACATAACAAAAGACAATATAATTTATAAACAACAAACAAACAAACAAACCAAATGACAAACAAATGGACATACATGCAATGTGTTGAATAACAATACTCCCCCATCTTCCAATACATGTAAGAAAGAGTTATTTTAAATAAGTAATAATAATAACAGTAGTAGTAATGGTAATAATATATTATATAAATCCAGCATGTATCCATTGCTAGTTTTTTCCATTTGAATATATGTAAAGTTCAAAGTATAATTAGATTTTTTTTTCTCCCTCCCCTTTTTTCCTCCTCTCTCTCCTCTTTTCTCTCTTTCCCCTCCTCTTCCCTCTTTTTCTTCTTTTTTTTTTTTTTTTTTTTCGCCACACACCTCTTTGGAATAAACGCTGGGATAGTTCACCCAAAAAGCGAATAAATATTGTTATTAATTACTCGTTCCAAACCTGTAACACCTTCGTTCATCTTCGAAACACAAATTAATATATTTTTAATTAAATCTGAGAGCTGTCTGCCCCTCCATTGACAGCAACTGAAATGTTCCCAGACCCAGAAATGTAGTAAGGATATTGGTAAAACATTCCATGCGACAGCAGTGGTTCATCCACAATTTTATGAAGCTATGCGAATACTTTTTGTGTGCAAAGAAACCAAAAATGACAGTATTATCGAGAGTACCTCTGCATGTAAAAAATGTATGCATGTGGTTCTGCTGACGTAGAACATGTATGCGCTGCGCCTTGTTTACGTGCAGAGGAACGCACACACATGCGCTGTGGTATTCGATAATGGCAGAATATGTGATTTGGAGGAGAAGACTTGTCAAATTAAGTCGTCATTTTTTGTTTTCTTTGTGAACAAAAACTATTCTCATAGCTTTGTAAAAGTGCGGTTGAACCACTGATGTCACATGGACTGTTATACCGTTTTTTTAAACTGTGTTTCTGGGTCTGGGAACATTTTAGTTGCATTGCTGTCTATCCAGGGTCAGAAAGCTCTCGCAATTCATCAAAAATATCTTAATTTGTGTTACGGGTTTGGAATGACATGAGGGTGAGTAATTAACGACAGAATTTTCATTTTTGTGTGAACCATCCCATTAACTAAGGGATAATGTACAGTCATTTCTGCAAAAAGCATTTTATTTTGAAATATTTTATAATTTTACTTGTATATTGTCTTAGCTTCCATATATTTTAGTATACTAAACAATAGGATGTGCAACAAGACAAACAATGCAACAATATTACAGCAATATTTACAAAAGGTCCTCTAAGACGATTTTCACTACAGTCAAAAATAGAGATGGAAAAAATTAGTAGGGAACAAAAAAGCTGATGTTATACAGGACATATAAACGTAGCACCTTTTCAGTTACCTAGAAGAGTGGTTCTTATATTCAGCATTGCCATTGATGATGCTGAATATTAGGAAATATCTGACCGATATGTTGGGATTGACCAGTCAGAATAGAGCATTTCAATAAACTTTTACCAAATTTGACCATTTATAATTAGACATCACTCAATCAGCGCATAATATAGCTGCTTAAAGAAATAGTTCACCCCTAAATAAAAAAATATGTTGTCATTTACTCATCCTCATGTTGTTTCAGACCTTTCTTTATTCTGCGAAACATAAAAATATATATTGTGAAGAATGTTGGTAACCGAACTATTTTGGTTTCGGTTTCCATTTTTGAGATTTTAGCATGGTAATAGATATGACAATGTTAAAGGTGACCTATTATTCCCCTTTTTACAAGATGTAAACTAAGTCTCCAATGTCCCCAAAGTGTGTATGTTAAGTTTTAGCTCAAAATACAAGACAGATATTTTTGTATAGCTTGTTAAAATTGCCACTTTTAAGGTATGAGCCAAAATGAGCCATTTCTGTGTTTGTCCCTTTAAATGAGCTGGTGCTCCCGGCCCTCTTTTTAGAAGAGGGCGGAGCTTCAAGAGCCGGCAAAAACAAAACAGGACATAGAAGGCAGCATCAGTGAAAACAGGCAGAGACAATGATAGCTTTAACAACATTAGCCTTACAGAGTGCCAAGAAGCGCTTTCAGAAGGGCAATTTGGAAAATAAATGCTTGATACTTACTTTGTCTGGAGCTGATGTTCGCACACAAAGCATTGGTATTGAACCACAGTGTCCTCAGCAGTTCAGATAAAGAGAGTCTATGGAGACTTCTATGTTTGTTGGTACATCCCAACACACAACACTTATAATGCCCCTTTGGCGCTGACATTGTATATCTCCACCAGCTACAGCAAGATAACAGTAATAGCGGACTGATGCTTCTCACTCAGGGCTATGTCTATGCTAAAAGGGCAGAGATCATCACAAATGGGCGGGACTTTTCCCTATGTCGACGTCATCGTAGGGAGAAATCTGTTATCAGATGTTCAGAGAGACTGTTTATGATTTATTGAGATTTTTACCATTATAGGCTTGTTGTTTTCACACACTGTGGCTGCGTATGCAACATGAACCAATCAGCTTGTGCCAAGGAGTTTAATGCTGTGAATATCACCGGTTTGCGTTAATGACCCATCAGCCTGCGCCATCTAGAGTTTCATGACAGAACTTGGTATATATCAAATATCTTTTTTTATGCACCACAGGAGGAAGAAAGTGATGAAGGTTTGGAATTATATGTGTAAGGAATAATTGACTTTGGTTCGTTGAATTCTTCGAAAATAATGCACACCCAAGGTGGTGTGGTCTGTGCGTCTCTCAAAGGTGATCGACAGCATTGTCTCTACTAATAGTGAAACTTTAAGTTCATTTTCTTCAAGACCACGCCTTTGTACCTCGCGCGTGAGAACTATCATGCAGTTTTTAAGTTGATAATCGTCAGAGCAGCGCTAACAAAATTAGCATGTATGCTAACGTGTGTCCAAACGGTATGTGTCTGTGTCTGTAAGGGAGAGAGAGTGGGAGAAACAGAGTATGTGCTTTCCGTACGTAATAAAACGTAATTTTGTGGCAAAAACATGGAAATAATCTGTTGTTTTTATTCTATTGTTTACTGTGTTTATTTGTTTGGCGAGTGTCATTGTGGGTTTTGGTTATTTTGCTGTTTTGGGCTGTAAGGACCTTTGAAACAACTGAAATCATGTGGTGAAGTGATATAAACATGAAATGCGGTCAAGTGCTGCCTGGAACTACCTTCGCAGTGCGTTTCCCTGAAAATAATGCACACCATTAGAACGTTCATCAGCCAATCAGATTCAAGCATTCAACGGCCCCGTAGTATAAAGGTGTGTAAATAATGACAAAAGTTTCATTTTTGAGTGAAATATTTCTTTAAGGTAAAATTGCATGCGATCACTTTTGTACAGTGTAAAGTCATAGCTGTTATGTTTCACTTTTTCTAACTAGGTATTATCCATTTTCTAAGGCTTACACCTACGTATTTAAAACATTGGCTCCTCCACTGCCTTTCATGCACTTATATTTCATTTAATTAATTTTCTTATATCTCGCTCTCTTTCTCTTTCCTCATTTCTCTCACTGTCCATCACTGCGGCCACATGACTCTGAGTGCTGCATTTATTTGATTCATATTTCGGGTGATTCCCTCCCCTTCCCTCCTCTTGCACATTCCCTCATTTCACCTCCTCCATGTGACTCAGAGACTAGGGACATGAAGATGGGGAAAAGGAAAGAAAATGATTCAAACAGCATTTAAAGGCTTGATGTCCAATCATTTTGATAGAGCACCTACTTGAACTGTAATTTAGACGAATGTGTATTTGTAGCTGCTGTGTCATGACTGATACCGCTCAACTGTGTGTAGGCATGAGTGTGTTTGTGTGTGTGTGTCAGTGCCATGGTAACATTGTGTATAATTACATTAGTCTTGTACTGTACAGAGAGAGGGGAGGAGTTCACAATCCACATAAGCAAGCAGTCATTAACCTTTCTCGCACTATCGCTGCCTGAGTGACTCTGAAATGAAATAGTTAATCACAGAGCAGCGATGTCATTATCAGGGGGGCATTATGGGTAAGGACACGCCGACTTTGGCTATGTCAGGTGTTTTTACTCTCATAATGCACACACGCATGAACACTCAAGATGTTAACGCTGAGGAGGATGGAGGGTTTTCTTCATGGTCAGACTGTCAGGACTGCTGTTTCAGGGAATGCACGGTTTCAGGAAATTATGGGCTGTCAGGTTTTGGGCGGCTGTGGGCTTGAAGGCAAGAGGCACAGGTGTGTCATCTGTGACCTAGAACAGCTATTTCTCTTTTCTCTCTCACACACACATACAATCAACATAAACATGAGTGAACATGGGGTATTTAATGTGGATTCGAAACAATCTCTAATTATTATATTATTATATCTCTATCTAAAAAGTACTGTTTCCAGCTTTCCAAAGAAATATACAGCAGTGCATTATTGCTAATTATATGAAACGTTTCTTGAGCACTAAATCAGCATAGTATATTCAAACAGAACAAGTGTTTAAAGGGATAGTCCCTCCAAAAATTAAAATTCTGTCATCAATTCCTCAACCTCATGTCGTTCCAATCCCGTAAGACCTTCATTTATCTTCGGAACACAAATCAAGATTATTTTTTATAAAATCCAAGAGCTTTCTGACCCTCCAGACAGCAACGCCACTACATGTTCAAGACCCAGAAACATAGTAAGAACATAGTTAAAATAGTCCCTGTGACACCAGTGATTCAACCGTAATGTTATGAAGCTACGAGAATACTTTTAGTGTGCAAAGAAAACAAAAATAACAACTTTATTCAACAGTTTCTTCTCTTCCGACACACGTTCACGAGAGTACCATGACATTGCATTCCATTGCTGTCTTTCCAGGGTCAGAAAGCTCTTGAATTTCATCAAAAATATCTTAATTTGTGTTCAAAAGATGACAAAGGTCTTACAGGTTTAAAACAACATGAGGGTGAGTAATTATGAAAGAATTTTCATTTCTGAACTATGCCTTTAAAATTGTTTCACAGACACCGACCAACCTTTTGAACGGTTGTACATATGATCATTGTGAAATATATGTCAACAATTTGACACTCATAATCACAGTTTCACTGCATCCTTTTTATTTTTAGGTCACATTAAATACATTCAGTGCATAGTACCTAGAAGTAGAGGCCACTCATCTGCTGGGAATTTTCAGGGATGCTCCAAATTGTATGCTGAGAGTGTTCCAAATATTGCAGCAAACACTTTGAGAGCCCTTTTAAAAGAACAGTACTTTTATACATCTTTAACACTCAGCAATGATATATACAAACATGCACATATTTACTGTGCAGTTTGTTTTCTCTTTTATTTTCTCATATTTGGAGCAAATGACGAATTACAAGAATCACTGTTCAACAACATGTTGCTTGTTGGTTTGATTAAGTTAATGTTTTTGAAATATAAACAGAATTTTAATGTTACAACAGGCATTTCTCAAGATTCTGAGATTGAGAGGCACATGTTCAGACTGCAGTCGCTCTCCAATAGCCATTGTACTAATTAAATGACATATAGGGATTTTCTAAGGGTCACAAAAACAATCTAAAAGGAGGATCAATTGGTTTGTACGCTGAGTTAGCATGTGCTAATCTATATGTTTACTTTAGTGGTAACCGCAAATGAGATTCACCTATAGCCTGCTACAGAGGTTACAGTAATGTGAAGTTAAATATAGAGCCGGTTTACTCTGCTGGGGTACCAAATCAGGCCATTAGCAGAAATGGGGTTGGAAGGAAGTGGACCCGTGTGCAGAAGACTAAAAGGAGAAGAACCTCACGTGGATAAGATTTTTAAGATTTGATAGTATTAAGAATATAATTTGTGTTTAATAATGTCCTAAATCATTTCAGCCAATACAAGGCAATCTCATAAGAATGTCATAAGGATTGTATATATTCTGTCAGGCTAGAATGCTAAATTCATACAAAAGTTAATTTTAACTTTATCCATATATGAGGATAAATGCATGCCCGCTGATGCAGCAGTTTATATCTTATACTCAGCAGCATGCATATATTTGCTTATATTGTCAATTTCAGTGTCTTCTGCTTTGTTGCAGGTGTTATTTCATATATTTTATCTATTAAATACACTATATTGCCAAAAGTATTGGGACACCCCGTTCTAATGAACATGTTTGACTACTGTAGAAATTTTCATGGGTACAAATTCTAATGTTTAAGCATATAATGATATTCTAGGGGATTGTGTGCTTCTAATTTTACAGCAACAGTTTGGACAGGACCCTCTTCAATTCTAACATGACAATGCCTTTGTGTATAAGGCAAGGTTTAAAAAGAAATGATTGATTTAGTCAGTGCAGAAGAACGTGACTGGTCTGCAGAAAGCAAAGTCCTAATCTCAGCTGAGAAATTAAATGCAGACCCTGAGCTAAAAACTCATCACCAAACACAAATGACTTGTATATTCACTATATGGACAAAAGTATTGGGACACCCCTTCTTTAGAACAGAAAAAGGCAATTCCAAAACTGTGGCAACAAAGATGGAAACAATTCATGTATTTATAAAGTGTGTTTCCATCTCTGTTACAACCGTTTTGGAAGTGTCAAAAATTACTGTACCAATAGTTATTGTCATTGGTGTTTGGTATTGAGTTTTTGGCTCAAAGTCTGCATTTAAAGTTACTCCAGAGATATTCAACTGGGATTAGGACTTTGCTTTCTGCAGACCTGTCAAGGTATTCCACACTGACTTACTTAATCAACCATTTCTTTTTGAACCTTGCCTTATACACAGAGGAATTGTCATTTTACAATAGAAAAGGGTCCTGTCAAAGATGTTGCTATCAAATTAGAAGAACACAACCCCTACAGTAGTCAAACCTGTTCATTAGAATGTGGTGTCTCAATACATTTGGCAATATAGTGTATTTGATAGATAAAATATATGAAATAACCCCTGCAACAAAGCAGAAGACACTGAAATGGACAATACAAGCAAATATATGCATGCTGCTGAGTATAAGATACAGTATAAACTGCTGCATCAGCGGGCCTGCATATATTCACATATATGGATAATATTAAAATAGGACAGGATAGAACAAAACACCTAATCCTAACCCTGTGTGCATGTCTGTGATATACCTTAATGCCATAAATTTTTAGATTAGCAATCTTAAAAAAACGAATTTGCCCACAAACTGTAAAACATATGGAGTAGTAATTTGAGAATACCAGACTGTGTCTGCAAACTGATGATATTAACCACAACTGATCCTGTGCAACCGCAGCATTTTGCTCTGAGACTAAGAACAAAGCTTTGTGTTTTTAAAATTTAAGTGCTGGTGCGCAAGATAGAAACCAACATGAATGCTGCTGGGGGTTTTCTTACTTATCTTTGCAATTTAGAAAATGCTTTTAATCCAAAGCTACTTACAGTGCACTAATTGCAAGGACAGTCCCCTTCCTGGAATAACATGGAGCAAAGTGTTTGGCTCGAAGGCACAAGGAGCCAGATCTCATCTCTTGCCATCAACTCTCTAACCTCTGTCTTAGTGGACCTGGTTATGCAACCACCTTCCAAAATACTGTCTAATTGTGTCATCATTTTAAGGGGAAAGCAGCCCTGTCATTCAGTTTCTGTATTGCAATTAAAAGAGTGCAATTTAGAGCAAATTCCACATTCAGTTTTGTGTTGAATGCAAGTTATTATGTTAATAAATAGCTGAAAGGGATGGGAAATTGATTGGGCTGTATAGCGCTGATGTTTTCTTCAGTTTTTAGCACACTAGAGTGCTCTGCGAGCCTAGATAGAGCAGCTGCCATACCATACTGTGCTATAGCTGCTGACCACGCTCATAAATATGGTCATTGTTGAACTTTTTCAGCACTTCAGAGTTCCTACTTACTAGTAACTCAGCATTCTGCCCAACAACAAGCGTTTCCAGAGACACTGTCAGTTTACAATGTGATTGGGTTAGCATAGTTAATAGTAGGTAAATGCTCTTAAAAGCCACCTCTAAGGGTTTGGAAAAATCTGGTCCAGAACTGTGGGGATGGAAAAAGTGTTATGTGTGGAGATGAGGACATATGGGCTGTAACTGTTTTCACACTGAGTCTCACCTTGCTGTGATACCTGGCTGACCTTTCGGTGCACACAGGCGATGAATGTGGGTGGTGGATTAGGCTGGATTGTTGTTTGCCTTATTTGTGAACTCAAGCCGTAATATTATATCATTCTAATATTTAAATGTTGGCAGAAACTCTAAACATCATATTTACATCACAAATAAACTTCTCTTACAGTTATGTAGACTATATGTATGTCTTGTCAGACATAAACATATGCATATGTACATTATAATTTTAAAAATGCACATCACTACTTTAAGGTCACATATGCATGATATTTCAAACAAGATGGCAAGGCAAGGCAAGGCAAGGCAAGGCAAGTTTATTTATATAGCACATTTCATACACAATGGTAATTCAAAGTGCTGTACATAGAAGGAATTAAAATCATAATGGCATAAAAATCATAAAAATTTAAAATAATAATCACAACAATGAAAACAGAATTTAAGAACATTTAAGATTATTTAAAAATTGATTTAAAATTAATTAATACAGTAAAATGATTATACATAAAATAATGCAATCTGTTCGGACGTAGCACAGTGCTCATTCAATAAATGCACAACTGAACAGATGAGTTTTGAGTCTGCATTTAAATGTGGCTAATGTATTAGCACATCTGATCTCTTCTGGAAGCTGATTCCAACTGCGGGCGGCATAATAGCTAAAAGCGGATTCCCCTTGTTTTGTGTGAACCCTTGATATTACTAACTGACTCGATCCTAGAGATCTGAGTTGTCTGCTAGGTTTGTATTCAGTGAGCATATCTGCAATGTATGTAGGTCCTAGGCCATTGAGTGCTTTATAAACAAGTAAAAGTACTTTAAAATCTATCCTAAACATAACTGGAAGCCAGTGTAAGGACCTGAGGACTGGTGTAATATGCTCTGATTTTTTTGTTCTAGTCAGAATCCTGGCAGCAGCGTTCTGTATGAGCTGCAGCTGTCTAATGGTCTTCTTGGGAAGGCCAGTGAGGAGACCATTACAACAGTCCACCCTGCTGGTGATAAAGGCATGAACAAGTTTCTCCAAGTCTTGACGGGAAACAAAACATCTAATTCTTGCAATGTTTTTGAGATGGTAGTATGCTGATTTAGTTACTGCTTTGACATGGCTACTGAAACTGAGGTCTGACTCCAGAATCACACCAAGATTCTTGACTTGATTTTTTGTTTTTTGACCCCTAGCGTCAAGGTACGCATTTACCTTATGAACTTCATCTTTGTTTCCAAATGCAATGACTTCTGTTTTCTCCTTGTTTAACTGTAAAAAGTTTTGTGTGCTTATATTCGTAAAACTCATAAACATCTGTTTAGGAAATGGGAGAAAAATATGTCCATCTGCCACAAAGAAGGCTACTTTTAGAAACAAAACAGTGATATAGCTGGCTCTTCCACAGCGTAGCAGTTTATATGAATGGACCCATTAGAGTTTCTCCAGAATCTCTTTACCTAATCAGACAGTCTGCTTGATTTTATCAGGAGGACAGTGCTCTCTGTTGTTTGTAAAAGGCACTGCAGCTGCTACCAAGAAGAAGAACTGAACTAGTCTTACATTCCCATGAGAAGCACACAAGGAAGTGGAATGAAAAATATTGCAATACAACTGCTGAATTAGCAGTATTACCATCAGTATTTTCAGTGAAGCATTATAGAGGGCATCTCATGCTGTAATTAATCTCACAATAATAAGAGGTGGATGTCTGCACTTACGGAAATAGTGTTTAGGTGTGATTCTAGAATGTAAACTAGGTTTTGGAGAATATAAGTGTACAGTATATTGCTGTGAAACTGTAACACCTTATACATTCTTTCAGATGACCTACATTTGTAAGATACTTCATGTGGCCCATCACTTACGGCCATTAAGTGTGGGTTATATATATATATATATATATATATATATATATATATATATATAATATATATATATATATATATATATATATATACATATATGCCAAGTTAAATAAATAAAAGACCACTTTGCTTCTACCGAGCAGCCATTGCTAATCTTTAAATGGATCTGATGCATTACCCAATTTATACATGAATTAGAGAGTGACACATTAAAGACTTCAAAGCACATTTAGCTTCTGAGACTCCCTGATCCTTAACTAAAAGCTTTTTGGACTCTTGAGACAATCACTTAACATGACACATTATATTGCAGTCCCGCTAGATTTTGTAGCTTTATACAGAACTGGATTTAGTAAAATACGGAGTGCTTCTCCACATGTGCAACTATGTAAAAATAAACTGAATGTGTTTTGGTACATAGCTAATGGCACATCCTTCGTGAAATGTCACTGAAGCCTTAATGATAGCAAGCGTGAGAGAGAGGAATGCAGACTTTGGTTAAGATAGAGTTTCTGCATGGCTGGAGGGCAGTTTTGAATGTCAGCCTGAAATAAGTAAAACACTGTATGACTGATCTCAGATCATCTGGCCAACACTCAGATAAATGAAAACCAGATGATGTCTGAAGCACACAGTAGGACCCCAAAACAATTATGTATCTATATTTAAAAAATAGTATATGAACTTAAAATACCCTAAATTGAAGGGTCTAATGTTAAACATGACCCTGGACCACAAAACCAGTCTTAAGTCGCTGGGGTATATTTGTAGCAATAGCCAAAAATACATTGTATGGGTCAGAATGATTGATTTTTCTTTTATGCCAAAAACATATCATGTTCCATTAACATAATTTGTACATTTCCTACCTTAGCTATATCAAAACTTAAATTTTGATTAGTAATATGCTTTGCTAAGAACTTCATTTGGACAACTTTAAAGGCGATTTTTTTTTTAATATTTAGATTTGGGTTTTGTGTGTGTGTGTGTGTGTGTGTGTGTGTGTGTGTGTGTGTGTGTGTGTGTGTGTGTGTGTGTGTGTGTGTGTGTGTGTGTGTGTGTGTGTGTGTGTGTGTTTTGCACCCTCAGATTCCAGATTTTCAAATAGTTGTATCTTGGCCAAATATTGTCCTATACTTAAAAAAAACATACAAAAATGGAAGGTTTATTTATTCAGCTTTCAGATGTTGTATAAATCACAATTTCAAAAAATTCCCTTATGACTGGTTTTGTGGTCCAGAGTCACAAAAAAACTATTTTTTTGTAAATAAGTACATTGAAAAATGTTTTAGATCTGTAGTAATAATAATAATAATAATATGATGATGATAATCAATGATAAACAATAAGGATTATTATATAACCAGCGGTAGATGAACCCATTAGCCTGTCTCCTATAAACCTGATGACCTCCAAGGAACAAACAGAAAAACAAAGGATTTCAGTAAAATCCCATCTGAAACACGGTACTTTAAATACTTAATATTAATCACTTTTATTACATTTGGCTTTCAGCCAAGGAAATTCGTAACGGAAACGCAAATTAATAACGCAACTGGTACTGTAAAAATCGGCATTTTTGTGTTTACAGTTTTATTGAGGTGCATTCTGGGAGAAAATGATTGACATCGCGGCCATTTTGGCTCTGGCCGCTCCGCTCCCATTGTGTGTGAGATAGTAAATACTGACACTGCCAGACAAGCCGAGCACATATTTCACTGCGCGAATTAAAACACGTTCACCTGAGGTAAGTGCCCCAATGCATCACTGTCTCCTCTCTGAAATACTTTTCAACAGCTTTGTGAAACTTTCTCGCAGAATAATGTTTATTTTAAGTGTTAA
This sequence comes from Garra rufa, assembly GCF_049309525.1. Taxonomy (NCBI): domain Eukaryota; kingdom Metazoa; phylum Chordata; class Actinopteri; order Cypriniformes; family Cyprinidae; genus Garra; species Garra rufa. Next base: position 28,409,886 of record NC_133365.1, read on the forward strand.
AACGTTAAAATCTCATCGTCTGAAAATGAGAAAGCCGATGGCGAGACGCGAGAGAAAATAGGCTCTCCTTTTCGTGTCGGAGGACACACTGAAATCCGTCCCACTTTCGTATGGCTCTATTTACTTCGGTTAAACGGCTTAAATTCGCGGGAAATTTCCCTTCTAAGCGGGTATTTAGTTACCCAAGGATGCCTGCTACCGTATTGTGTTATTGGTTTTGCGTTGCATGCATTAGATTTTGAATTTTATTTAAAAGTTTACGTCCTCCCCTGTGCCTCAATGCACAGACTCTCTCCAGTTGCCGTTCAAATTGCAGCCATAATCTTGCGGTTTAGGGCGGGGCTTAGTCAGGCTGATCTACCCCCACAACTGGCAGAACGGCCTGTGATTGGTTTGTTTATTCCGCTCCTCAACCTCTACTGGCTACCGCTTTATTGTTGTTTTACAGGCGTCTGTGATTGGCTGAAACCCTGTCGTAGTCCACGCTCAGTGGTTACTTTTATTTATTGGGTTTAATGTGACGAGCTGGAGGAAGTGGCCTGAAATAGCATATGGGGCAGGGAGTCAAATACCAAAACAAGTGTAAAACTAGAGACGCTATTTTTAGTAGAGATTTATTCACTTTTATATCTTAGTCTGTCTGTGCACAAGACTCACTGCTTTATATTACAGAGACAAGAGAAAGCACTATTAAAGTATGATAATTTGTTTTACATTCCTGCCTTGTATGCCATAAGCCGTCCATGATTTACTGACTTAACTGTGTTCTAAAAATACTCTAAATATATTTTCTTTTCTCTCAGGTGATATTGACTAACAATGGCCCGTACCAAGCAGACTGCTCGTAAGTCCACTGGAGGAAAAGCTCCTCGTAAGCAGCTGGCTACCAAAGCTGCCCGCAAGAGCGCTCCCTCGACTGGAGGAGTCAAGAAACCTCATCGCTACAGGTGATATTCTAGACTTGTAATTGTACACAGCAAAGAAGAAGTTGCGAGGACCCCTGCTTTAAGCATTTTTGTTGTCTGCAGGCCCGGTACTGTGGCTTTGCGTGAGATTCGTCGGTATCAGAAGTCCACTGAGCTGCTGATCCGTAAGCTGCCATTCCAGCGTCTGGTTCGAGAGATTGCCCAGGACTTCAAAACTGACCTGCGTTTCCAGAGCGCTGCCATTGGTGCACTGCAGGTATGTATCAGGATTATTAACTTTTCTTCCACATGTTGTTGTTTGAAGATTTGAATGTTGATTTCCTTAGTTTTTGACTTTCTTACATGTTTATGCCTGATGAACTGACCATTTTTGTGTGTATTCTTGCAGGAGGCCAGTGAGGCATACCTGGTCGGTCTGTTTGAAGACACTAACCTGTGTGCCATCCATGCCAAGCGTGTCACCATCATGCCCAAAGACATCCAGCTGGCACGCCGCATCCGTGGAGAGCGTGCTTAAACTCACCCCTTCTTTCTATCGCCCTCTTTATTTCTTTCTGTCTCTCCACTTGTTCTCCTCCTGCTTTTCTTGGTAGAGTTTAGAGTATCAGTGATGGGGAGTAACTGTGTCTCAGTCTGCTAGTGCTGTCTAAATGACGCGTAGGGTACCTATATGTGCATGTAACAGGTGCTGCTGATCACACACACACATGCACGTACACAAACACACACAGACACACACATACATACACATAGTCTCACATGATCACATTTGGAGCGTAAACGAGGTCCACCCATGGCCGCTTTAGGGCCACACATTGAACATGCATGTAAAGAGAAGAAGTCTCGCCCTGCGCTCACAATAACTCCGCTGTCCAGAGAGAAAAACAGGGTGGTGTCTGGGGTCAGTCTGCTTAAGGGGAGCGGAAACTTCCACAGCAGGGTGCTACTAAAACTGCCTCAGTCCACCTTATTTTGAAACCTGTTCCCTCCCCTTTTCCCTCATTTTCCTGTGCCCCTTGATCCATCCAGTCCTTACATGTCCTGCTTGAATCCTTACTTGGCCCTTCATAGGGGAGGTGAGCGTGGGGTCGGACTTCTTCTCTGTGTGAGTGTCTGTGGGTAATGTGATCAGCAAAGCAGAATCGTATTCAACTGCAAACCAGCATCTATTGGTTAAAAAGTTGTTACTTGTAATATTGATGATTACTATTATTGTTGATATGGTGTTTTTTTTTTTTTTTTTTTTTTTTTACAATGCATACATGAATTGTTCTTTAGAAATAGGATTAATTCGCAGAGACTTAGTTTGAATTCGTTTTCTTTTTTCATATTGTAGTGAAAGCCGATCCTGCTCCTCCTGTTATAACTTCAGGCAGCCACAGGGGGGCGCTCTAAACCAGCCTCTCATTCAACCTCACTGTTCAACTAACATCCTGCTCTCCCGTCTTTCTTCCTCTTTTTCTGTCTCTCGTTTTCCACTCTTCCAGTTCCAGTTTTGTCAAATTAAAGATCGGCATTAGAGTCACAGAGTGTAGCAAAAAAAAAAAAAAAAATCTTTACATTTAGTACTCTAGTACTGAGTCTTTCACTTTGTTTGGGTAGAACTTTGCTCCTTCCCTCTATTCGTGATACACAATGTAACCTCATGTTTGTGCTTCTTTTATTTTTCTTATTCGGAAATTTAAATAAGCTGATCTTTGTATTATCCAAATTTCTCATTTTCTGGTGGTAATAAATAGATGTTACACAAATGGACTTTTCAGTGTCATTTATGAACACACCTAAATGCATCATGGCCTAGTCCTATGATCTAGTGTTTAAAGTATCTTTAAAATGTTGTTCGATTAAAAAAAAATGAATCATGCTAATTAAAAAAAATCCAACAAGATAGTTATACTGGTATGGCAGCAAACCATACAACATTCAACAGCTGTTTCTGTAACAAGCTAAAATTGCAAATGCATTATTGATGAATAAGGAAGTAAAACTGGTTATTCTACTGTAAAATTTCTCTTGGTGAAGCAGTGTTTTCAAAGCATCAGAGTGTTTATAGTCTTAAGTCAGCTTAGTTTTAGTTTGTCTCTGCACGTTAAACTAGGATAGAAAGCAGTATTTTAAGTTTAGAACATTTGTACATTTACCTTCAAGTAGTATCCTAGAATAAAAAGACTCTGGTAAGAACAAATGTTGATGTAAGTCTGTCTGCATTTTATTCGAGTCTCATTATTGCGTAGCAAAGGTATTGCCAAGTCCACTGTTTTTGCGCAGTATTGGACTACTTTAACACTGTTTCCACGGGTTGTTTTTCATGTCTGTGGGTTTAAAGCAGGGTTCCTCAATTAGTTTTCACAGAGGGCCAAATTCCGCCAACAATACCAAGCCAAGGGCCACGACCATGTTATGTCCAAAATGTTTGCTCTTATTTTTATTTTTATTATCATTATTATTATTGTTATTGTTGCTGCTGCTGTTTTTGTTTTTATTGTTGCTTTTGTTAAAAGAGTTACATAAGATAAATATTCAGATTTTTTACCCCCACAGTAGTCTGTTTTATTAAAATAATTATGAACATTTTTGTATTCAGATACAGAAAAATAAAGAACTTTGCCATGTCGAATATTAAAACAAATGAACTAAAAAATCTGTACCTCCATGTCTGTCCAAGTCAGAGGTCGCGTTAACCGAGAATTATCTGTCATTGATGAAATGTTTAATCAATGGAGGCTCTCCATTACTTCAGATTAAATTGAGGGAGTTCTAGTGTAATTTAACTGTAATTCCCACCCTTGTCCAGTTGGTGGCGTGTGCGCTCCAGTGTGTCTGCAGACGGAGCACGGGATCCAAAACAAAAACGAAACTATCACGAACATTGCTATGCGTTTGGGTTTGATTACGCGCAGTAAACAGCGATCTATTAAGAACCATTACAGAGCACCAAAACGGTATTTATTGCTTGGATTTTCTAATTAATTGAACAACATTTGAAATCTGAGACTTTGTTTCATAATAAAAAAATGTACCACAGAATTTACCTATTATTACTAGCACTATTAATAGTGTTCATTCTGTTCATTCATCAACTGAAAACAGCATAGACCAAAAGATCGATTGGGATTTAGGAATTTATATTGGTTGTTAAAATGAGAATGTTAAATTAAATGTAACACAAAAATAAATGCAATGAAATGTATTATTATTAAATTATGAAAACTAAAATGACAGATAATAATAGATTATGACGGAATTTGTACGATTCTGTCTGTCAAAATGACGGACAGTGTTAAAGTCTAACAACCTCTGGTCAAAGTCAACTGTTCAGTTATTAGATCTGTCAGCATTAATATTTTTATACCTAGATTTTTTGGGGGATCAAACTGTATCACTGTGTCCCAATCAGACGTGACGCGTTTTTTTTTCCTAACCATGTGCGACTGTGACAAACGATAGCTATTTTCGAAATGGTTTCAATTTTCTGCAACTTTACGGCTGGAACAACATACAAAAAACTATGACAGTGATAATCAATGATTATGTGCTTTATTTATTGTTAAATTGGTCTAATATGAGTTTGGATATTGCGTGACATTTTTAGCCATAATGAAAGCAACAACAGATAGTTTACATCAGATCTGGAAAATAAAGGAAGCATGTAGCCTACATTAAAACTGCCAAAGAAGGTATCAGTCACTCAGTATGTAGTTTTAATAATGTAAAAGGGTTTAATATTTATCAGATTATAAACTTGTCCATTTCTTGGGAGTGCAGTGCGCTTCTCGCATTTGAATGGTTGTAATATTGAATGATTCTGATACGTCACGTTGTTGCACCGCGTCTGGTTGGGACATGCGACAAGGCAGCCGCTGCAAATCATTTGAACTTTGTGTCAGTAAGTCATAAACAGAACAAGGTATCGGTTTACTGTCCGGGATTTGTCCTGTTACATACACCGCATCTAGTATAGGCAGCATCACTGATTATAATGGGTTCTAATGCATTTTGTTGCGTCGCACAGCGCCGCTCGCTGACACGTTATCAGGTGCATTTGAATTCTCATGCAGGATTATTTGAAATTAGCGCGGGCCAAATTTTCTTCTCTCACGGGCCGGATTTGGCCCGCGGGCCGCCTATTGAGGAACCCTGGTTTAAAGGCTGTATCAGCGATTTCAAGCCTCAAACATAAAGTGTCACATTCAGCTTACCTTTCTTCACGATCCGCTCGCTGCCTGCCCCATAAATTGGCTGTAAAAAAACTGCGTCTCTGTGGTCAGCCTGGGTCCGAGATATGCCAAAAAAAACAAAACAATTGGCGCTACCAACCTTTCCACAGAAAAACAAACAGTGTTCCAACCAATCACCGTCAGGGGGTTGATGTTGTGGACTTTCGCTCCGCCTCCCTCACATCCCTGCACCAGTATGAAAGTCCACAACACCAAACCCCCTGACGGTTGTTTTTCTGTGGAAAGGTTAATATTACTTAATATTAGTTTCCAGATCAGATGGTCACTGCAGTCTCCCGGATCCAGTCTGTACCCAGCCCACATGGTGGATCAACACCTAGAGACGACCTCTACAGCCCTGAATGTCAGCAGAGACCACATCAACTAGATGAGCCCCGATCATCAGTAAAGAACTCCTCACTAGATGACTATGGGAACCAGATGAGTCCTTTGCAAATCTGACTTTGCTGCAACAAAAACAGAAATTTACTCTATTACTCTAAACACTGGTTGAAGTAACCTTCCCATTTCTTAAATGTAATGGTGTTTTTGACATTTTTAACATGTGAATGTATTTCATGTTTAATGTTTAAGTAGTTAAGATGCATGAGCTCAGAGTACCTTTTGTGAGAATGGTAATATTCAGTGACAATACACTAAACATTTGTTGAGGTAACCTCAGATAAATTATTACATTTTATGATGTTTATGAATTTTTTTTTGCATGTTTGTTAATGTATTAATGTATAAGGTACGATTCATCAGCTTTGTGTATCTTGTGATAAGTAAAATGCATGATTTTGTAATGTATACTGTGTAGAAAATTTCAATGTATTTATCATTACAGTATTTTCACATTATGTTGGAGTTTTCGCTAAATAAATTATTAAAATGTGGCAGCGTATCATCATTTAATATTTTTTCCCTTTCCTTTGGGACAACAGGGAATATACAATTCTTTAACAATATACATTTACCAATATACAGTTATAAATTGGGTAAAACAAAAAACGCATGCTACCACAATTTTAAATATTTAATTGGGCCAATGACATAATTTGGTAGACTTCTTTTTTCTTCAGTCGGCTCAATATATTTGTTCTCATTGAGCCAATGTTAACAGACTGTTGTCACAATTGATAAAATTCAATTAGCAGAAAATCAAATTGGGCCAATTGAAAAATTTAGATGTGATCAGTCACTAAAAAATTTTGAGTTGGGGAGGTCTGAAATTTTTTACAGTAATGAGCTTATTGCTTTAATAGTGTTTAACATGCGTGGGCGGCCTTGATACTTAGTCTGATTATATATAAATTATATATTATTTATTATATTTTATTAAATTATATCTAGCTGAATCAAGCTGCGCATTGGTTTGTTGTTCTGGGTTATACAGTGGGAATAGGCACAATGGTTGGCTATAATGAACTCAGGCAGGAAAGACTGTACACTATCTTCTTGGATTTATACGAATGAATGAAAACACAATTTTGTTTTCGATTGTTTTATTAAAGTAAACCTTTCAAGCTGTCTATAGACATAAGGTGCGACAGCGCACACTGTATTTTTACAAAAGCCATTTTTAACATTTTGTATCAGACATTTAGCCTATTCTTTCCTCTAATCGCGCTGGCGCCGCCGACCTGAGAAGTGCAGTGTTGCGCTTTATTGCATGTATGTATATTGATGTATATTTGCAAGAAATATAGCCAACCATCATGCAGAAACATTATTGTGAGAGCACACATCAAATGAAGATTTGTTCTGCAGGATGGGACAGACAATAAAGACAGGCTGAGTTGAAAAGTGGCTTTTCAGGGCCGCCCACGCACAAATATTTAAGCATAAGCTCTTTTTTTTATCCATGAACAAAAATAGAAAAAATCTGGCTTAATTAATTAATTTTTTCCATTTTTCAAACAGAACAAAATCATCATAACAATACAATCAAACGTCATTTCTCTTTTATTTATTTCTGTTAGTATTTCGATTTGCTGTTAAATCAAACATAAGTCATCCAAATAATATTCCAAGCTCAGAGTCGATTATTCAGAAGCAACAGTTTGATCTGATCATCTGAGTCACATCCTCTGGGTAAGAGTGCATTATTGTAGACAGATTGGAGATTAATCTTATGCCGCTACAATTAAAACCATTACATTAAAATACATAAATAAACTGTGTATTTCTATAACTACAGCATCGCAGATCTGCTATGTCAGGACCAGTGATGGGAATAACGGCGCTATAAATAAACGGCGTTATTAACGGCGATACTTTTTTCAGTAACGACTATCAAACAAATTACTGTTTCCCCCGTTACAACGCCGTTACCGTTACTGACAATAAAATGCGCGTTACTATAACTGAGAACACTGAAGCGGTTTTCATGCGAGCAGCGTCTCTCTCAGATTGTATGTGTTCGGGGCGGGACACATAACCAGTGATGATGATTGGTGTGTCTGTAAACGTGGTGTAACTGAGAACGCGATGATTGGCTTAGGTTGAGTAAATTTCCATTGTATGCCAATCAGAGGCAGAGTAGTGCGGGTGCACACGCACGATCAGTCGCACACACCAACATCCACAACATCACAACGGTGGCAAGTCCAACAAGTTCAAAGGTAACTTTTGCAAACTGGAAGTATAAGCGCTACTTTTCCCTCGCTGAGGTGAAAGGCAAAAATGTTAATGTAACGTGCAACTTATGCCCAGGAAAAAAAGAGTCTCTCTGCGTTGGTGACACGTAATTCTAATCTAAATTACTGAAGCAGCTCACATCGTCACATGCCGCCACAAAATTAATTAAATAATAATAATTATTATTATTATTTATTTTTGGTACATTTCTTCAGAAGCATAATTTATATTTAGACTTATTTGTTGACGAGTTGTGGTCTGTGCAATAAATATTTAAAGTTCTAAAACATCTATGCTTTATTTGTTCTTTATTGTTCCACTATAGTAATGATAATATTTATAATAATATGTTGAATTTGATAGTTGTCTCTCACGTTGTCCCACAACAACATTAAAGTGTAGATTAGTGTACAATGTTTTATATTTATATTATAGTTATATTAAATTAGATTTTTTTAAGTAACGCAATAGTTACTTTTCCTGGTAATTAGTTACTTTTATAATGATGTAACTCAGTTACTAACTCAGTTACTATTTGTGAGAAGTAACTAGTAACTATAACTAATTACTTTTTTAAAGGTAGGCTACGTGCCGAACACTGGTCAGGACTGTGGCGAAAGCAGCTCAAACAATTACTTAGCTCGCTCACATAATGTAACCATATTTCTATAACGAGAAAATCATATCGTTTTTATTACATAATATGTCGTTATTACGAGAAAAAGATGTAATTTTAACGAGATAATTATGTCGTTTTAACGAGAACAGATCTCGTTATTACGAGAAAAGATCTCGTTTTTATGAAAAGATGTCGTTATTACGAGAAAAGATGTCGTTTTAACGAGAAAAGATCTTGTTATTACGAGAAAAGATCTCGTTATTACAACATAGCTGAGTGGGAAAAAATATGTGTGTGGCAGCAATGCGTCACCGTAATTTCAAATAGAAGACTTTTGTAAAATTATAATTATCATCACTTTTGATCAATTTAAAGCATTCTGAATAAAAGTATTCATAATTTCTGCACCAAAAAAGTAACTTTTGAATAGTATAGAATATAATGTTAAAAAGCTTTTTATTTCAGATAAATGCTGATATTTGGATTTTTCTATTCATCAAAGAATCCTGAAAAAATATTTTAAATATTGATAATAATAATGATAGGCTAAATGTTTCTTGAACAGCAAATCAGCATATTAGAATGTTTCTGAAGGATTAATGCGACACTGAAGGCTGGAGTAATGATGCTGAAAATTTAGCTTTGATCAAAGGAAAAAATACATTTTAAAAATATTCAAATAGAAAACAGGTATTTTAAATAGTAAAAATATTTCAAAATTTGACTGTCTTTGCTGTACTTTATATCAAAAAAGGCATGCTTTGGTGAGCAGAAGAGACTTAAAAACATTAAAAATCTTTAGACTGGTAGTGTACACATTTGACTTTCACAGCAACTAAAACACAAAAAATGTCAGTTATAGTGATCCATAAATAGCAAGGTGTTTACTGGTTTAAATCACAGGCCACGAGGGCCCTGATAGGACCTCACATTAACCATATTGACTTTCTTTCACGGTTTTCTTAATATTGTCACAGCTAGAATGACCAGCAGAGGGAGCTGTTTCTTTCCAGCGATATATACAGCATCAAAAAGGCAGACAGGTACACTTTTTCGAAAAGAAGATTTATATCTCACACCTACTTTACTCTTCGACAACTGATCTATGTGTTTGTCTTCCCGTAATATACTGGTGAGGAAATAACGAATTTAAATTATTATAGTGTACACATTTTCATTGCCGTTAAATGAGCCTCAACAGCCAATGTAGCTAGGCCTATAGGATTTAAACGAACAGAAAAAGTTTTCTTTCTCTCTAATCCCTCCCCGCCAAAACACTTATTTAATCTGTAACCATTAAGACACATTTCATTTCATTCAAAACGGCCTATTGCCCCTCCATCATCTTAAATCAGTGACCATTCATAGTTGCATCGTTTCAAGTCTATGTGTGTGAGAAAGTCTGTAATATGCTAAAGTAATGTATTTGTTTGGTTAAGTATCATATGCATCTGCATGCTGGTTTGTGGGTTATGTGTGTGTGTGTGTGTGTGTGTGTGTGTGTGTGTGTGTGTGTGTGTGTGTGTGTGTGTGTGTGTGTGTGTGTGTGTGTGAGTGTGTGTGTGTGTGTGTGTGTGTGTGTGTGTTCGTATGTCTGATGTGTGTGTGATTTGTTAGATTTGAAGGCTCAGCAGCTTCTCCTTTTGTCTTCTTGCATGAACTACAGACAATCTGTCACAGAGAGAGAGATTAATATCTGGAGAAACAGGGGGAGGGTGAGAGGAAAAGAGAGTTGACAGAGGAAGACAACACAGACAGAAATAGATAGATAGATAGATAGATAGATAGATAGATAGATAGATAGATAGATAGATAGATAGATAGATAGATAGATAGATGGATAAGTTCATATATAGATACATAGATGCATAGATATAAAGTTAACAGAGCAAGAAATTGAGGAAAAGAGACCAAACAAATACTATACAATTTTTACTTATTTTTTAAGATGTATTTTACACACACAGAAATGTTCATATACTCACGTGTCACATGATTAACTTTTCAAAACAACACACACACACACACACACACACACACACACACACACACACACACACCCTTCGTCCTGGTGACAGTACATGTGGTTTTATTCAGGTCAGAGTGGGATTATGAAGCACTCAGGAGGGGTGGAGGGGTGGATGGAGAGAGAACAAGTGAGAGAGGACATGAAAGATGGCACAGAGGAGAGAGAGAGGCCTGTGAGTATGTGAGTATTGAACTCCACATCTTTCACATCTTCATACAGGGATACTCATGAAAGATGAACAAAGAAAAAAGAGGGAGTGAACATACTGAAAAAAAAAGTGTGAGACTACATATGGAGAAGTTTCATTAAACAGATCACACTTAGTATGTCCCAAAAGAAAGAACCACAGATCTCCATCAATTAAGATACACAGTGGTGGCCAAAATTATTAGAACATTAGTATTTTTACCAGCTAAAAATGGTTTTACGTCAGTTATGTATATCTTTTGCTGTAGTGTGTCAGTAGAAAATATCAGTTTACATTTCCAAACATTTATTTTGCCATTAATAGTTATAATCCAGTAAGATTTTTGATTGCACAAGGAGTCTGACAACAGCCAGTGCTCCACACAGAGATCTGATCTCATCATCATCATCCAGTCTGTCTGAAATGACATGAAGAAACAGAACAAACTGAGACTAAATCCAGAAGAACTGTGGCAATGTCTTTAAGATGCTTCAAAAAATGATGGTCTCACCAAATGAATAGAATAGAAATTAATAGAATAAAGAAAATGTATTATGACATTATTTTTGACAGTATACTGTAGCTTTGCGGGTATGTTTCTTGAAGGATCTTGAAGATGTTGCCACAGTTCTTCTGGATTTAGTCTGTCTCAGTTTGTTCTGTTCCTTCATGTCATTCCAGACAGACTGGATGATGATGATGATGATGATATATATATATATATATATATATATATATATACATACACACACACACACACTGTATAACACTTTACAATAAGGTTCCATAAGTTAATGTTAATGGTAATGTATTGACTGAACAATGTATATATGTATGTATATAGCTCAGTAAATAAGCTTTCTATTGATGTGGTTTGTTAGGATAGGACAATATTTGGCCGAGATACATCAATTTGAAAATCTGGAATCTGAGGGTGCAAAAAAATCTAAATCCTGAGAAAATCACCTTTAAAGTTGTCCAAATTAGGATTTTAACAATGCATATTACTAATCAAAAATTACATTTTGATACATTTACAGTAGGAATTTTACAAAAAATCTTCATGGAACATGATCTTTACTTAATTTCCTAATGATTTTTGACATAAAAGAAAAATCAATAATTTTGACCCATGCAATGTATTTTTGGCTATTGCTACAAACATACCCCAGAGACTTAAGACTGGTTTTGTGGTCCAGGGTCACATATTACAGTATTTATTAATCTTTGTTAATGTTAGTTAATGAAAATACAGTTGTTCATAGTTCATGTTAAATTCACAGTTCATTAACTAATGTTAACAAACACACCTTTAAAGTAGTAAACTAATGAATCTTATTGTAGTGTTATCATTTATGTGTAAATGTACAAAGTGTTGGCAGTGTATATATGTTCTAAACCTTTTCTCACATTTGTAGCCATTTTTTTTTTTTTTTTTTTTTTACGTTTTTAGCAATTTAAGTATTTTTTTGTGGATGTAGAAAGTTCACAAAGGTGTAATTCATCATATTAACTATTGGTATTTTGCATTAAATTTTGGCAACCAGTAATGCTTTTTGCTTTAATTGTGCTTTAAATGTTAAAATATCATTAAACGTAACCAACTAGTGTGTTTGTGCTATATTGGTTTTAAAAGACAATTAATGTGGCATTTTGTTGTATAACCTAATGCGAAGACGTTCATACATTTTTTATGTTAGTGAATTTTTTAAGATGTTAATGTCTAATGAAAGTAACTCTAATACTGATTGTTGGACCAATATCCTGCAATAGATGAGGAACGAATGATGGAATAGTCATAGAATAGTCATGGCAGACAGAGAGGGAACTGGAATCAACAGGAGGAGATGCACGGAGAGGTGTGGAGGAGGGAAAGAGAGAGAGGGAGCTTCAGTAATCCTGTTTAATTGCTTTAGGGTAGTGTTCTGGCGACAGTAAGGAGATTGAGGTGCTCTCTGGGTCATTGGCTAAAATAACCCCACACACCCGGCTACATGGGTGGGGCCACACACACCACACCATCACAGCAACACGATTACCAGACAACACCATCGCAACAACCTTCTGGACCCCCAGATGCCTCCTCTGTGTGGGCCACCTGTGTATCCAGACCTAGGATGGTGTCAAAGTGACTCAAGGAGAAGATAGTGAAAAAATGTGAATCTTGCCCTTCAAATATCCAGACCTAAAGTACTCATCTGCTTTCAGTTTAGTTGGGAAAAAATCAAGTTTGTTACAGTTTGAATTGCCAGTTCCCTTGCTGATACCAGAAAACCCCATATTAGAGGCATTATGTGCACATTGTGATTTATTAATTTAGATTTAGTACTTATATAGTTTTAAAGTAACCTCTAAATTTGTAACCATGTATGCTTGTTTAGTGTGAGGGACAGACATAACCCACTTCATTTAGGTTCAGTTTTAAATTATTTTTACTCCTTTTTCTCCCCTAAACCACATGCTACATGCTAATAAAATCACCAGCCATGTTTTTATTAATGACAGTAGTACTTCATCTTGCATAATCAATTTAGACAAATCTTGTTGAACAAATCCACATTTAATTGTGTAGTTGAACTAAGAAAAAAAATAGCTCCCATCTGAATGTATTCGTTCAAAGCAGTATAACAACAATTGTAAACACCAACATTTTTTCAACACAAGGTCACCCAAATAGAAAATATATATCAACAGCATGCATGTAATGCCATTAAATGAAGTTTAATTAGTAACCATTAACTCAAACTAACAGAAAACAACATTATTTGTTATAAGTTAACATAATTTAACAATACATAAATAACTGCAAGCTAAAAGCACAACACAAGAACTGCTAAAGCCTCCCAGTACAGACAAACCAAACCAAACTTGTGAAAAAAGTAGAAAGAACTTTATCCCATAAAGAGCTAATTGTATCTGCAGAGAAACTGAGAAGTTTCCCTTTATTTATTGTATGTGCTTGTCTTTGTGTGATATGTGTGCGCAAGTGTTTTAAGGATATTTACTTCAATGTGTTGAGAAACATGTTCTAATGTATGTGTATGTGTGTGAGGTAAATGGTTAATAATGTTGACTGATCAGTAGACTTGAGGAGTCTCTTCACTCTCAGCCAATCACAGAGCAGATCTGGATTACAGAGGAACAGTCTTCACCTGTTCCAAAATGGACACCCCTTTTCACCTCTGAGATCACAGGAATCCTGCTGATTCAGTCCTGTTCATCATCTAAATGTCTCCGGCATTTCAAGCAATAGTTTTCTCTCATTTATTCTTCATCCATCTTCTTCACCTGCTCACTTTCTCTTCTACAGCACCTGGAATTTATGGTCGAGGCAGTCCACGGTGCTGAAGTTGAGCTTCCAGGCCTGCTGGTCCTTGTAGTCCAGGCAGTCTACGGAACTGAAGCCCAGCGAGGAGGTGCTGTATCCCTGGGAGGAGAGAGAGGGTGACTGGCTGAGCGAGCCGCCCATGGAGGGCACGGTGAGGGGAGAAAGGGCACCCCCGCTTGCGGACAGCTGACTGGTCATGGGAGAGAGGTACGGGCTGCAATCCAACCCACTGAAGTAAGGAGAGGAGCTGTAGCCCTGGGTATAGGTGGAGGGCTGACCGTAGCTCATAGGATAGGGAGCCGGACGCTGGATGCAGGGTGTGCCCGAGCCACATAGTGGGTCAGGAAGGGGGGATAGAGAGGTGGGACTCCACACAGAAACTGGTGCCGTGCCTGTGCTGATACTAGGGGGCACAGCTGGGGCAGGGGCAACTGCCACTGAGGAGCTGGCACCAGGGTCAGAGGTCAGCTCAGGCAGTGGAGAGGACTTCTTTTTAGGGGGACGGGGCTTGGGCTGACCGCTGGTCTGTTGTTGCTGTTGGCGGCATTTAGCACGACGGTTCTTGAACCAAACCTGAGGGAAATAAGAGTGGGGTTAAAGGTGGAAATAAAGGTTTGGTTTCAAATCTCATGCTATATTCAGGCCTGCAACATTAATGGGCCTCACAAACAGACTGTCAGAGTTGTGGTTATTTTCAATACTTGAGACTCAACAATTCATTATAAAGTCAACTTCCAACACACACACTGTGCATATTTAGTTGCAGATGTATGGTTTACTAACATTATAGCAAGTGAGTTTTAGTTGGTGGGATAAATATACTTTATTTTACTTGAAGTTAATTGTCAGTTATCAGACATTAGGCAGTCTGAGAAGTGTCAGCTTGAGGTGTATAGGCTCACCTGAACTCTGGACTCAGGAAGGTTGATTTTCAGAGCCACCTCTTCTCTCATGAATATGTCTGGGTAGCGTGTTTTGGTGAACAGGGCTTCCAAAATGTCCAGTTGGGTCCGTGTGAATGTAGTGCGCTCCCTACGCTGCTTCCTCGGAGTGGCTATTTAAACAAAAATGGACATTACACAGTAAGAAACAACAAAGGAATGCACATTTAATCACAATAAGAGAGAAAACGTTTCGATTGTATATGTAAATGGTATCAGTTTTAATTGTTTAATGTAAGCTTATAACAGTTATTTATATGGTTGATGTTGGTGAGACATCATTGTTAACATACAATAGTGATGATAGATAGATAGATAGATAGATAGATAGATAGATAGATAGATAGATAGATAGATAGATAGATTCCGAATCCATTCAGCGTTATTTTTATTATTAATCCAATACTATTATGAACATCTATTTACTTGCAACAAAAGGGAAACAAACGCGCGAATTAAAGCTAGAATTTAACCGTCATAATTCATAATTGGCTATAAAGTAACTTTTACATAATAAATAAGCAAACATACGATCACTTCAAAGTAAAAAAAAGTTGTTTATATAAAATTTTGACTACGACAAAAAAAAGCTAACGTTTTTAACGTTTTATAAAAAACCCTCAGGATAAATCTGTTAATTAATATAGTTAATTTATGTTAGACTAAGAGTATTACGTTTGTTACAACGTGAGCAAGTGTTAATGTGGCTATCAACTGGTTTACTTTACGTCGCTTAAATTGTAAGAAAAAATTGGTAACGGAAAAGACGAGGCTATCAGTTTTGCTTTCCCCCTCTCTTTTAAATTCACTGACCACCAAAATTAATCTGACAGAAACAAATATTATAAATAATTAATGAGAATGAACTGACCTGGGTAGCCGACGGCGGTGTGGAGCAGGTCCATTCCTGAGGCGGACAGTGTTAACCCGTTCACAGCATAATGGGGCTGCTTTATGTAGGACATCATTCTTGGGACGGCCGCGTCTCTCGCACACTCTCTCTATTGCTCGCTCTCTCTCTCCCTCCCTCTCTCGCCCCTCTCTCTCACTCTCTTTTTTCTCTGTGACGCTTTTTTTTACGGGTCGAGGGTCGCGCTCTGCTTCTGGTGGCCGCGTGTCTGTGCTCGCGCCTGGCGCGTGCGGTGCTCCTTCAGGCTCGCGGCTCTTCAAACACCTGTAGATTCTTTCCTGCTTCTCAGTGTCTTGAACAAGCTTACACTGTTGCCAGAGTTTAGCAGTGTCAGTAATATCGCCCTGAATACAAAGATAAAAGTACTCTTTAAATGTGAGGTAATCGTAAAAGTAAATAGCCTATTATATACAGAAGTTTCAGACTCTGTCAGAGTTTTGGCGTTGGTTAAGGCGCGTGTCCCTTGGGCAGGACCGGACAGGAGCGGGACACTGTGAGCAATAAGACAACGAGCAGCTAATCAAGGGGCATCTCTCTCTCTCTCTCTCTCTCACTCTATCTCTCTCTCCCTCTCTCTCACTCTCTGTCCTTTGACGTGTATCTTAACACGTGGTATGACGTTTTATTTATTTGACTTAAAATATTTTATTTTTATTTATTTGACTTAAAATATAAGGTAAAAGTGCAAAATCAGTATATTATTTGTTGGGTCTGGTTGTCTGGTTATTATGACACATAATTCGATTTTCGAACGTTTTGTTTAAACTATGAAACTATTTCATTCGTTTTTTTTTTGTTTTAAATCAATAAAGTAGCAAATACAAAATTGTGATGATATCGAAATATAGGGAATATTGGCTTTAAATAAAAACTTAAATATTATTATAATGTAAACATTTTTTCATGATATTCTCTGGGTCTGTGTGGTTTTGGGAACTGTGGATACCATTAATTTATTGATTATATTGAGGCATTATAAATAAATGCATGTGACGCGCTGTAGCTACATTAGACGTGTTAGAAAAAATAGACCCTCACAATAAATATGCAGAATTCGCTCCCTAATAAGTATGCTATTGGCTAAAACATATTTAATTCTATTTTAAAAATTAGTATAGGTTTACAAATTGTGCACAGGCTATTAAACATTAGTTCTACTTGAATCAGCGAATGTTTTTCTTCGTTTATTGATCGGCGCTGCGCAATTTTACAATCTTTAAATAAACCGTAATAGTTTAAATGTCAGATATTAGACGAACGTGTTATTTTCCCATCTTTAAAGAAACCGTATTAGTTTAAATGTCAGATATTAGACGAAAGTGTAATTTTAATCTCACGAATAAGACACTTACACTCTGTATTTTCATTCGTTAATGATTAATAAAATCGTTATTTAAAATGTGTGTGTTGTTTCCGGATATTAAAATGTAAGCTACATGTTTCTTGTGAACATTTTCTTGGTCAGTCCTGTGTTAACACTTCTGCATAACAACATGCATTATAGAAAAAAAAAAAGTATCATCATGACTGAACACAAAACGTATGAGCAGCGTATTACCACTAAATTATTTAACAACACATTCGACATAATCATTTAAAAAATATCTCAAACTTAATATAAAAAAAATTATTCGATGGTTCCATGAAGAACTTTGAACATCCATGGAACCTTTCAAATGCAAACAAGGCTCTTTATAGTGGAAAAAGGTTCTTTATATGTTTAAAATGGTTCTTCTATGGCATCACTGCAAAAAAAAAAAAAAAAGCCTCTTTGGAGCTTTTATTTTTAAGAGTGTATTACACTTTAATTTTGACCTAGACATACAAGCATATGCTACACACACACTGCTGAATTATCATAATATGCTTTATGTGAATAGTCCCATAACCCTGGATAAAGAGAGGAAAGAGAGATTTCTCATCAGTCCATAAGAGGAGAGTAGGACAGACACATGTGTAAATACCACATGGAGAAAAAAGTGGGGGAAAAATAAGAGCTGGAAGTTAAAGAAAATGTGGATAAATGATGAATAAAACAAGATGAAGACAGAAAATTAATGTTATCTTGAACAGTAATGGAGGTCTGATGAAAGAATAATGGATAATGGCCATATGGAAATTTGTTGATCATTTCTAAAACAGGAAAGGATAAATATATGCTGTAATGGAACTAGAATTAAAATGTATTCTATAAAAAGAGAAACTGGAATGTTTTATTTGAAAGTGTTATGTGTTTGAGTGTAAACATGTTGACAGAGAGAGGGAGAGAGGTTAGAGAAAGGCGTCAAATGGCTCTCAAGATGAACTGAGTGTGATAGGTTGTCTTAAAACGGACACAGTGCAGACAGGGTTATTTGGCTGTGACTGAGGTAGATGTCATCCCTCATAAGTACAGCAACAACTCTACAGCCAAGGAACAAAGGCCAACAAAGAGTCTTCAGATTCCCATAATTATTATGAAAAGCTTTTCTCTAAATGACAGAAATAATAGATCTAAAAAAATTGGATATGCAGAAAATACATTACCAGTCAAGATTTTTTTTTTTTTAAGAAGTCTCTTCTGCTCACCAAGCCTGCATTTATTTGATCCAAAAAAAGGAAAAAAAATATATATATTTTTACAATTTAAAATAACTGTTTTCTATTAGAATATATTTTAAAATGTAATTTATTCCTGTGATTTCAAAGCTGAAGTTTTAGCTTCATTACTCCAGTCTTCAGTGTCACATGATCCTTCGGAAATCAGTCTAATATTTTGATTTGTTGCTCAAAAACATTTATTATTATTATTATGTTGAAAACAGCTGAGTAGAATTGTTTTTGGGTTTCTTTGATAAATAGACAGGACAGCATTTAATTGAAATAGAAATCCCCCCTAAGTAATGTTACAAAAGTTTTTTTTTTTTTTTTTTTTTCAGATAAATGCTGTTCTTTGGATCTTTCTATTCATGAAAGAATTCTGAAAAACTGTTTTGAATATTGTTAATAATAATAAACAATGTTTCTTGTACAGCAAATCATCATATTAGAATGATTTCTGAAGGATCATGTGACACTGAAGACTGGAATAATGGTGCTGAAAATTTAGCTTTGATCACAGGAATAAATTACATTTTAAAATATATTCAAACTGAAGTCTTTTATTTTAAAAAATATTTCTAAATATTACTGCTTTTGCTTTATTTTGGATCAAATAAAAACCAGGCTTGGTCACCAGAAGTGACTTATTTTAAAAACATTAAAAATCTTTATATATAAACAAAGTAGAATGGTAAAATGCACAATTTATACAATTGCTCAACTCAATAAGCAGGTTTTATTTGTAATATTTCTTCATCATTCATTACAGAATTGTTAATTCAACATAGAATTAATGAGAGGAAGATAGACAAAAGAACATTCCTAAACAACAACTGAATATTTATGTGTTTGCCTTTTCATTTTTTTACAAATTAATAATCAGTCTAGTTGTAATTATTTTAAATAATTTGCTCAGATTATAAAACAGTAGAACATGTCAGTATTTTGGCAGTTGATGTTTTTGTTTTGGGTAAAAACAGTTAAAAAAGAGACAATTTGTTGTTGTTGTTGTTGTTCTGTGTTAGTATAGGATGTTTGTATGTTTATGTGTTCAGGATGTGGGCTTGTGTGCTTGCAGAAGGGGAAGTTTTGTGGAGGGTGTTGCAGTGGGGGGTGGGGGGAGACCAGTCCGTCCATCTGGCAGCAACCAGCTACGCAGGCACAAGAGCAATTATGGAAGTGGACTAAACTCTAATCCGCAGGCACACACACACACACACACACACACACACACACACACACTGCAGAACACATTAGCACAGAAATACACAGCCGACACAGTGACACTGCAAAAAACATTTAATCTGAGTGGAGAGTTGGATAGATGAAATAAACAAAATGTTCCTACGAGGTGAAGGAAAGAAAAATGTGAAGATGGATTGGGGTAAAGGAGGGTGAGTGAGGTGACAGATAGAGAGAAAGAAAGAAAGAAAGAAAGAGAGAGAGAGGGAAGGAGGGAGGGAGAGAGAGGGGTAGTGGGCCGCATCATTGCAGGCACACTGCATCAGTTAATCCAGATTAGGCAGTCTAAAAAGGAGCGGCTTAATCTGCAGGCCAGCCAGTAATACACAGACCGCTGTCAGCACCAATCACTCACACAGATCTAATCCCCAAAGAAACGTACACGCCGGACACACGCACACATACACACATGCTCTCTGAACATTGTGAGTAAAGCATGCATATAGAAAATATGATGCACTCTCAGACAACAGAGTCATCAACTTTGAAAACATGCTAAACGTGTACAAAACTTTTTCCGACTACTTGAATCCCAAACCAGTGGTTGTAATCACTTTATATTACAGGTATTTAAAACAGCTGCTGAGCAGTTTCTAATGCAGTGTAGATGTGTTTTTATTGGAAGATGTGGATGAGGCAGTTACTGATACGGCTATATGTCCTGTTGTGGGCAGACTTTGGGTCACAGATTAAAAGGGTTTTAATGTCAGTGGGACTGTATGCTGAGGGCCCCAATAAATGGTTGACAGTTTGTCTGGCCCTCTAGTGGAGATTCTGTCCATTTATCTCATTTATCTCAATTTAATTCAGTTTAGTTCAGTTTATTTTCTGCTGATATGACAAACAATGTACATTTACACAATAAAGGTAATACAATTCAGTAAGTTATTGATATGTACATGAATTTGTTTAAGTATTGTATCTAACTGTGCAAAATTTAATGTTTTTTTCTGCAGTTTACTTATATCAGACCTTAGGGTTATCGTATGTCCTGCACTGGTACAGTAACAAAACCAAAATAGCATCTATTAATAGTAATTAATTGGCGTGTAATCTAATTAATCTATCATACATCATCAGACAATACTGGATATTTAGTTATGCAAAATCCTTTAGATTAAGTTTAGATTGCCTTTGTGATCATATACTGTACATTTTAAGCATTTAACCTGTCAAAATTAGTATTTTTTTTTTTTTCAAACTGCCAATTATGATGTTGTTCTGTCTAAATTCACTTGTAGCAGTTATTTATTTAGATATATATACACTACCAGTCAAAAGTTTTTGGACAGTAAGTAAGATTTTTTAAAGAAGTCTCTTCTGCTTATCAAACCTGCATTTATATAATCCAAAGTACAGCAAAAACAGTAATATTGTGAAGTAGTTTTACTATGTAAAATATCTGCTTACTATTTGAATATATTTTCAAATGTAATTTACTTCTGTGATTTCACAGCAAAAATTTTTGAATCATACTCCAGTCACATGATCCCTCAGAAATCATTTTAATACTCTGATTTGCAGCTCAAATAGCATTTATTATTTTTATTAAGTTGAAAACAGCTAAGTAGAATTGTTCAGGTTTCTCTGATGAATAGAACTTTTGATCAATTTAAAGCACTCTTGCTAAATAATAGTATTAATTCAAAAAAAAAAATATATATATATACTGACTCCAAGCTTTCGAATGGTATATTGTATGTTACCAAAGCTTTTTATTTCAGGTAAATGCTGATCTTTGGATCTTTCTATTCATCAAATAATCCTGAAAAAATGTACTCAAATGTTTTAAATATTGATAATAAAAATAAATGTTTCTTGAACAGAAACTCAGCATATTAGAATGGCACTGACAGGATGCGACACTTAAGACTGGAATAATGATGCTGAAAATTTAGCTTTGCTCACAGGAATAAATTACATTTTAAAATATATTCAAATAGAAAGCGGTTATTTTAAATAGTAAAAAATATTTCACAATATAATTGTATGTGCTGTATTTTGGATCAAATAAATGCAGGCTTGGTTAGCAGAAGAGACTTCTTAAAAAAAAAACATTAACAATCTTACTGTCCAAAAACTTTTGACTGGTATAGATAGATTTAATCGGAAACAGAAATATATTATTAGTACAATATTAGCCTCGCACTGGTTTGAATGTATCTCAACCACCGAAAGAATTAGAAAGAAGGGCAATGAGCAAGAAACAATAGCTTGTGTGAAATATTTGCGTTATGGTTTAACCCTTCCTCACGTAAGTTCACAAAGAAAAAAAAAGTTCACAAAACTTAAGTGTTGATATCATTGTCGGCGACAGCTGATGACGACAGCATCATGTCGAAATCTGATTTGTTAAGCGGTGCGAAAAACGCAGATGATTGGTCAAAGTTGCTTACAAGCCCGCCCTAATACGGATGTTGTTTTTTTGTCACAAGCGTGACAGTCTAGACAGGTCCAAGTAAATTCAATTTCTTTTTGGTGATTATTATTTGTAATATGTTATCGAATATAAAAGGCACGTGTCCATTTGTGGAAGACAGTTTTAGTCGTTTTCCCTCGCAGAGTAACATATACGGACTATGCCTGGCAGGCGAGCAGGAGTTACTAGCTGCGACTCTGAAAGGGAAAGTAGTGTGCTTCAGATACCAGGACCTGCAGAGGAAGATCAGACCTGTGGCCAGAGAGATTCAGTTCACATATATACCAGGTGACAGCAAGTTCGTTTGCTTTGAAAGTCTTTTCGCTGTTTGTTTTAGCTGTCCAACGCAGAATGTTTCTCTTTTCTGTTAATACAGTTGATGCAGAAATCGTCTCCATTGATGCCTTCAACAAATCAGCTCCTAAAAGAGGACTGGTCGTAGGAATAACTTTCATTAAGGTGTGCTTCAACATTAAGTAACATAAGTAACTAGTTATTACAAGATACATACAAGCACACAAACAGCAGAAAACGTATTTATTTATTGTTTTTATCTTTCTGTCTCTTTTTCTGCTCAGGACTCAGGAGATAAAGCAACTCCCTTCCTTAATATTTACTGTGATTATGAACCAGGGTCAGAATTTAACCTAGACTCTATTGCACGTGAGTCATAAAATATTATTATTGTATTAAAGGCTCCTAGAAATAGGTAGACCTTTATTAAGAGACTTCTGTTTGATAGTCGAATAAGTGCAGTTCCTGATATATCCAGTAGGAGGTTATCATCGTTATAGTTTATTGCCTGCTGCGTCATTGTAGATTTTGATCAGCGGTGCACATATTAGAAGTTTTTTCCTGCCTGTACTTTGGATGTTTGTTGGTGTTTTGGAGTTTAAAGTGTTAGTAAATGACCTTCAAGTAAGTTTTCTTCTATTTCTAAATAATTTCAACCAGGTTTTAAGTGTTGTTTTTTTGTACGTTGTACTTTAATATGATTATGCACAGATGTGTAACGATTTATGGATGATCGTCTGAAAATGTGCAACGCCATTGGGCTAATTACTCAGGTTTACCTTGTAATCAGTCAGTAATATGTCAAATTTGATGCTGCATACATATTAACCAGTAATATTGCCCCTGTGATTTTATTTGGTCAATTACACTGTTCGTTAAGGCACCTGGATTTAGTAATATGCATTCCTACTGTGGTCATTTTGTATGATCTGTATATCACCTGCAAGTGCACATCTGCTGCATATTTAGAGCTTTATCTGTTATTCAGAGATACTGAATGTTAGCATTCTTGACTAGGAAGTGGGTGATTCATTTGTAAATGACTTTATTTTTTCTTAATGTTATGTTTTGTTATTTTTAGACTAATACTCAATACATTTTGGAAAGAAGCTCCCGTCTCCTCATTCTTGGTGTCCTGACCGACACCTCAGGAGTGTATACTGATTTATAATTGGAGCCAGAACCTAGCAGTTTCCTTTCCTCTCCAACAATTATTTTAGGTAGTGAATTGATGCTCTGGCATGTCTTGAGGCCAAGAGACATTTATAACCAAATTATGTTTGCTTTAAATTAAATTTATATTAATATCTTAAATTATACTTTAGATCAAGGCCAATGATGTTGAAATTATAGGTATGACTTTATAGGTACGAAGGAATAAAAAAGATCAAAATGTTATACTGAATAATCTCAGGCTTTTATCCTTTTGACAGAAAGCTGTCTGAACCTGGAGCTCCAGTTCACCCCTTTTCAGCTTTATCACACTGAGTGAGTGAAACATTTTGTTCTTTATTTGTGACCCTGGGCCACAAAACCAGTCTTAAGTAGCACAGGTACATTTGTAGCGATAGCCAAAAATACACTGTATGGGTCAAAATGATTGATTTCTCTTCAATGCCAAAAATCATTAGAATATTAAGTAAAGATCATGTTCCATGAAGATATTTAGTAGATCTCCTACTGTAAATATACCAAAACTTAATTTTTAGTTCATTAGTAATATGCATTGCTAAGTAAGAACTTTATTTCTCGGCCAAATATAATATAATATCCCAACAAACCATACATCAATAGAAAGCTTATTTATTCAGCTTTATTCATGTTTAAATCAAAATTTCACCAAATAGACCCTTTTGACTGGTTTTGTGATCCAGGGTCACATGTATGTTTCTGTAAAAGAATCTTATAAGGTTTATATGTTGTTGTTTTTATATCTGAACAGATGAAGTTCAGTGTTTTGTTATTTTAACTTCTAAGAGTTGAAACTATGTTGATGTTTGATTTGCAGGGTGAATTGTGGAGATGGATCTAGTGAGACTGTGTTTCTCCTCAGTGGACATGATCAGCGCATACATCTTTACAAAGAGGTCTGCCTGGCTTTTAAATGTAGTTAGAGTTATGGCTTCTTATTGTTGAGGTTTTGCTTTGTCCTTCTCTCATACTCTCATACTAAATATTTAAATTTCATTCTCTATGTCTGTTGGTAGAATGCATCTCTGCACCAGTTTGAGGAACAGCCAGTAGAAAGACTCTTTCCTGAACTG
This sequence comes from Garra rufa, assembly GCF_049309525.1. Taxonomy (NCBI): domain Eukaryota; kingdom Metazoa; phylum Chordata; class Actinopteri; order Cypriniformes; family Cyprinidae; genus Garra; species Garra rufa. The sequence goes on from NC_133365.1 coordinate 28,434,482, forward strand.
CAGGAGCTGCCAAGCAAGTGAGTGTGTTTATTTTCAGCATTTCAGGTTTGGAAGATGTTATGTAAGATGTTTCATGGTAATTAGTATGTATTTTGTTTGCATTTGCAGTGTGTTGTGGTTAAATGTCTTGAGCATTGATCAAAATCGGCGCCTCACTGCATTTGGATGTCAGAACGGTTCTGTGGGGCTTTCTCTTGTCAACCAAAAGGGACCTGGTGAGAAACACACACCGGCACACTTTCCTCTTCTTATTAAAATGTAAAATATGAAAAAATGTTCTAGCTTTCTTTGTACATTTTTCATTTTAGAGATTCTCCAAAACTGGCGGGTGCAGCATGACAGTCCCATCTCCACTGTGTTGCTGTTCCCTTTGAAACAGCAGCACCAGAGCAATGACACAAACAGTGAGTGATACAGCCTAAATATTAGTTATACTTAAAGGGAACACTGGGTATTTAGACTTGTATGGCTTAGTATAATATGATATAATATAATATAATAAATGATGTATCTTACTAAAATATGTGGTAGAAAACCAATAAAAGATTTACATTTATTTAAAAAATCCAATATTGTTTTATGTGCAAAAATAAAACAATTTAGTGAAAAAGTGAAATGGTCGCGCTTAGTGAGCTACTGGTGCTACCTATTGCTATTTTTACCGCAACACAACTCTGAATACATAACTTAGAAAATAAAATATTGATACAATGACAGCTACTGAAAAAGCTTACAGGTGGCGATGGATATACGGTGTAACCAAATGCTGTACCATCAATTTTTTTTTCCCCCACAAGCAATCTAAATGCCCCCAAATTTCAAATGAAATCCACGCTGAGAAACTCCTTCAGTGGCTGCGGCATCATGACTCTCTTGTTCCATTTGTAAGCTTTTTTAGTAGCTACGGTCTAAAGGGCTAAAGTTTCGAGAACAAAAATGCGGGTCTTTAAAAAGTTGTATTCGTCCACAGGCATCTTCCCGTTCTTTTCTCCTCTTGTTATCACTATGAAAGCAGTGAAGACTTAAATCGCTTCTCTTGTTTTCCTTCAACTGAAAATTACAACAAAAAGCCGCACAATGTGGCATCGTATCAGTATTTTATTTTCTGAGTTGTGTTGCAGTAACCAGTAGCGGTAGTAACTCACTGTGTGCAACCATTTCATTTCATTCCTAAATAATGCGGCTCCTTTTAGTCCAAAATATGTATAAAACGATGTGGATTTTTAAAATAACATGTTTTCTACTGCATATTTCAGTAAGAGACATAATTTATGTTATATTAAGTCATAGAAATCTTAATACCCAGGGTTACCTTTAAAAACAGAAGAGTATTTAGACCTTTGTCTAACAGGTCTAGAGTACAGAGTTTGAATACTCATATCCAAATCACTCTAAATTTATATTTAGATTTAAATTCAGAGTTTGAGAGCTCAAACTTTTGAGGGGATTATACAGAAATGCATATAGTACCGTTCAAAAGTTTTTGAGAGGTTGAGTGCATTTTTTAAAAATAAGGTCTCTTATGCTCATTGTAACATTTATTTGATCAGAAATACAGTACAACCAGTAATATTGTTAAATATTATTACAATTTAAAATAGCTGTTTTCTATTTGAATATATTTTGAAATGTAATTTATTCCTGTGATGGCAAAGCTGAATTTTCAGTCTTCAGCATCACATGGTTCTTCAGGAATCATTCTAATATCCTGATCTTCTGCTCAAGAAGCATTTTTGTGGTAACCATGATATTTTTTTCTTTGAATATAAAGTTCAGACGCATTTTTACTGACTTAAGCTTAATTAATAAAAAGGTTAATAATGACTGGTAAGATCTCCTGTTATTAATCTCTCTTTATTTGCCTTTTTTCACACAGGTAATCAAAAGGAGACATTTAATCTGCTGGTAACCAGTTCAATAGAAATGGCTGTTGTTTACAGGTTAGAGGCTTGTTAGTATATTGCTTGTTCTGCACCATGTGTTTGGATGAGTGTAAACGAAATGTGTGGCGTGTGTGTCTTCAGGGATGTGGAACAGTATGGACTGAGCAGACAGCTGTGTTTGGCAGAAAGTGATCAGTGCGATGCAGTTCTCTGTGCTCTTGTTGTTGATCTGGACTTTGATGGACAACATGAGTTGTTGCTGGGAACGTATGGACAGGTACAATGCTGGATTTAACATACAGAAACAAGCGTGTGCCACAATGAAAGAGTTTAAAAGACATAGTGTTGGTAAACTGAAATTCAAGCAGCACACCAGTATACATAATCATGTTCGATTTGTGATCTGCAGGATTTACTGTGCTACAAATTTCACCAACCAATGGGAGCTTTTGAAGATAAGTTACAGCTGCTATGGAGACGAAGTTTTAAAAGTCCCCTGCTGTCACTGATTTATCTTGACCTGGATGGTGACGGACTGAGAGAGCTAGCCGTTCTTACCTTAAAAGGCCTGCATATCTTACAGGTAACTATCACTGAGCTGATTTACTTTTATTATTTTGATGTGTTCAGTTAATTAATTCTGTTTTTGTTCTGTATTATTTTTCCCTCCACAGCACAGTCTAAAAACAACAGCAGATCTTGTTCTTCACAGACTGTCCACTTTAGTATTAAGACTGCCTATTTCTTCAAAAGACCAGCCAAGCAAAAACCAAGATAGTGAGGAAGAGTCCATTTCAATCAGCAATGAACAGAGAACTGCAGCCACCTAACACTGATTTTCCTGTGACAGATATTTATTTTTAATTCAAAGGAAGATGAAGTGTATGAAAAGTTAAATATCACATTTTCTCTGTGTAAGAATGCATGCTAAAATCCATCTGACAGACATTTCCGCAAACAAAACACCAGTGCAATGACTAGTTATTGCTGGTTACGTGTTTGTTGCCAGACTTAATCATGTATCCCAGCCCTATTGGCTCTGAGTAACAAGTTGGTCAGGTAAATAAACATCTGACAAAAAGATATAATTTTGCCAGAACCTTGAAAGACCCCATGTAAAAAAAAAAATGGACTAACCCAGTTTTCATTTTCAGAACCATTATTTCCTGCTTTCCGTTGTTAGTCTGTAGCAGGAGTTATTAATAACAAGTCATAGATATTGTAGATCTATTTTTAATCTGCTGAAAGTTAAACAGAGATTTCAGGAACTGTCAAAGCTTTTCAGGCAAGTGATACTGTGCTGTTTCTCCAGTAGAGGGCGCCCTCTGCTAAGATTGTGTCAGTGTCGCTGTCCATGTAAAAGAGCCTGAGATCAGGCTTGTCATGTGACCTCTATGATTGTGCAGTCTGAAACTGCGGTCACATTTAACTCTCTCCTGGTCTGCAGCTAGATACTATTAGAGCCCAGCAATTTCAGGCCAGCAGATTTAGACAAATATGTCGTTTGCATTAATGATCTGGGGGTGTGTGAATTTGTTAATAGTCTAAGTGTCTTTTTTGGAGATACAGCTACAGATCTGTGATGATGAGTTGGAAATCAAGCTGTTTGGGAGTCAAACTGAAGCTCTGCTTAAGCTATTGTTCTTTCAAAGAGTAGCTGTGAGAAAATAATCAATTGTCGATTTCAGCACAATGGACAGCTCCTATCACTAATGTTTATTTTTACTGTAACTGTATATTTTTTATATACAGTGGTCCAAGAGGTAACAAGGCTGACCAGTGATGACTATACATTTTCCAAGAATACCCAAATGCATATTATGTGTTCTGTGAAGTACTGTTTAAAAGGAGAAAACATATATTACAATTACATGACAACTACCATTCAAAAGTTTGGGGTCGGTAAGTGAGCTTATGGGAGACTTCTGGTTCATTAGAATAATAACATGCAGGAAACGGTTCTACTGTACAATCTACAAACCAGTGTCCCCATAATTAAGATAATACATTCAAATAATATGGTAAGAGACACCAATTTGCAATATCCAGCAGCAACCCTGCTGAAAAAAACCCCGCTAAAGCTAAGCTGGTTTAAGCTGGTTTACACTGGAAGTAGCTGGTTTTAGCTGGTCTCCCAGTCTGGCCAAGCTGGTTGGCCACCTGGTCTTCCAGCCTGACCAGATAAGACCAGACTGGATGACTAGCTAAAAACTACCAATCGGTTTAGACTGGTTTTATCTTCTTTTTTTCAGCAGGGTTGTGGGAATCCAAATTAAATCTGTGTTACTAACACGAGATAAAACGAGTAGGCCTAAACCATTTTAGGCTGATTTAAGTTTTTTTTTTTTTTTTTAGCAAAGCTGCTGGAAAAAAAAACCCCAGCTAAACCCAGCCTAAGCTGGTTGGCTGGTCTTAGCTGGTTTACGCTAGAAGTAGCTGGTTTTAGCTGGTCTCCCAGCCTGGCTAAGCTGGTCTCTCAGTCTGATCAAGCTGGTTTTAGCTGGTTGGCCAAGCTGGTCTCCCAGCCTGACCAGCTAAAAGCTGACAAGCTGGTTGGTTGGTTGGTTTTAGCTGGTCATCCAGCATGGTCTTAGCTGGTCATAGCTGTTCAGCAAGCTGGTTTTAAAGTGGTTTTGGAAACTTCCCTAGCTGGTCGGGCTGGTCTTAGCTGGTCAGACTGGGAGACCAGCTGGAACAATCAGCAAAAAACAGCTTGACCAGCTAAGGAAGTGGCCAAACCCCCTCTAAAACCAGCCTGCTGATCAGCTGTGACCAGGCTGGGAGAACCAGCTGGAACAATCAGCAAAAAACAGCTTGACCAGCTAAGGAAGTGGCCAAACCCCCTCTAAAACCAGCCTGCTGATCAGCTGTGACCAGGCTGGGAGAACCAGCTTAAACCAACTAGCCTACTTCCAGCCTACTAAGACCAGCCAACCATCTTAGGCTGGTTTTAGATGTATTTTTCAGCAGAGAAGGACACTGAAATTCTCCATACCTCGCTGAGGTGTCGGTGTCTCATTAATATTCATCATGCTGGGTTTTCTTATCCTATGAGAAGAGCTTCACTTAATTATTCAGGACAGCTTGTGCTGATTTGCTGTGACAGGTGCTTCAGACTTTGAGATTACGTACATTAACTGAGAGAAATGTTTTCAATGCATTTTGATGATTTATTTGTGTTTTTAACTTGATGGGAGCGAAACGAAACTGTCTGAACCCAAAGTTGTCAGTAAAAATAAGTTGTATGTCTCCCCTCTTCCCCCTGCAGAGTGAGCGCACCACGCTCACTTTTGCAGCATTTTTTTTAACTGTGGTCTTTGGAGCTAACCAGTCCTGAAACAGGAGGTTTCATAACCCTTGACTTGAAGACCTCCCACGTTTTGATTTCTCCACATGCTTGCCTAAAAACATTACATTTAAGTCTAAGAAAATGTTTTAAATCATTCAGGTTATATGATATATGACAGAAGCAGGAAAAACAATATTTAGCTTGGCTATATAAGATAGACAATTGCTTATTCAAGAGGTTTCATTGGTTACAAATACATAAGCTTTATTTGGATGGATGAATGAACTGAACGAAGGTTTAAACTGTATATATCATGACATTCTGCCTGAGGTCACTGTAAAGGAAATTTTATTATTATAGGCATTATTTGCTTATCTAAAGAGTGTTCTTTAATGAAGCTAAAATTTACCATGAAAGCATTTCTATATTGCAAAATTACAACAGTATAAATAATGTTATGAGTTTTGTATTCAAAATCAAAAATCAGAAGGAAAACTGCACTCTCTTGGTCATGTTTTGTTGCTTAACTATAGGCTATATACTATAAATCTTCTGTGTGCAGTTGTGTTCATCTGTGTTGAATTCTCCATGAGATAATCTCTCCTGTCTTGCAGTGAGTGCACACTCTTTCCTCTCTGGGTAACCAGCTCTTTTTGTGTCTGGCAGTTTCAATGGCAAGACTGTGCTCACTTAGTCAGGATTTGTCTCTGATACTCTGGAGATATGCTTCCAGTTTATAATTTGATTTTATAGTTCGATATAATTGTAATTTACTTTGTGTTTTAGTCTTTTGATCCCATTGTTCCTATATGTATTGTTTGATAATTTAATTTATTTTGATGTTATTTTAAATGAGAAGCAGTGCTGGTCTGAGACTGGTTAGTATTAGTAGAGTTAGGTTAGTAGGTCTCAGAAGCAGCTGACTTGGGGGACTTTTTTTGGGGTTCAGTTCTTGGGTTTGTACTTTTTTGTATTTTAACCAATGGGAATCAGCCTAATTCTGCCCTACCCACATTATTAGGTGTTTGTAATTTTAGAATTATTTTGCAGAATTCTGTGTGTAGGGCTTCTGTTGGATGTCTGCCCCATCTAGTGTAGCTCTGATCACTCAGACCCCATACCTCACTTCCATATAGCGCTATGGGCTGAATGACACTATCAGATATTTCACACCAAATTGGAATTGGTAATTCAATTTTTTTGGAACCTTCTCTTAATGGCATATAGAGCTTTATGTTTTAGAGCATTTATTGCTATACTGAAATTCCCAGATGCAGTGATGATTTGCGTCCAGGGGCTGTAGACTGTTCCAACTGCACCGCTAATTTATTAATGTAAATGTTGAGCAGTGTTGGCCCCAGGCTACAGCCCTGCCACACTCCTCTTTTCTGGGTGAAGGATTCTGTATGTTTATTGTCAATTCATATTGCACATTTGTTGCTTGAATACTTTGATTTAATAATGTCATCAACTTTACCCCCTACACCACTTTGTAAAAGTTTGTAATATAATTTGTCATGCCAAATAGAATCAAATCAATAAAGCATGCTAATATTTTTATGTGGTCGGTCTGTTTTATGTGTTTATTGATTAGGGTGTAGGGTGTAAATGTGGTCAGTAATTCTGTAATTTGGAAGAAAGCCAATCTGACTAGGGCTCAGGACACTGTGTTCTGTGGAAGTTCACTATTCTATTGTTTAAAATACTGCTAAATAACTTCCCCAGATTAAATGAGCAATTGAGGCGTTCTGTTGTTTGATGTAATAATGAACATAGCAGTCTTCATTTCAAGAGGCTCATGTCAATCTACTATCTGTCTGTGTCGACACAGCGACAAGAAGCTGAGAATGACCTGATTTTAAAAAGAAGATATTACTTTTAAAGATTAAAAAAATACCACTGGGTCGATTTAAAAAAAATAATAATTAATTGTTTTTTATTTAATTTGTTTTATTTTGTGAATACTCCACATGATGTCTAATAACAGTGGTGATTATGGACAAGTTTCTTCTTACCAGGCAAAAGTTACAATGAGATACATATTTTTTCAAACCGTATTTTCAACCTGCTATATAAAGTATTCCCCCCCTTCAAAATGTACAAACAGTGGCCTGTCATCAAGTGTTTTTTTGTGAATACTTCACATCATGTCTAATAACTGGTGAATATGGACAAGTTTCCTTTTACCAGGCAAAAGTTACAGTGGGATACATATTTTTATATAAAAAGTAATGCACTGATGATGGACTACCATCATCTCCACTTCATGCAGCACCTGAAGGAATCATAGAAAAAGTATTGTACAGAGATACTATAGAGAGTGTTGCAGTCAGCTGTATTACTTTCTGATACCTATGATCTTACAGATGAAGACAGCTACTAAGAAAGTAGAAACCTTCAGAACAAGAATTTACAGATAATGTACTCATCCAAGATGTTCATGTCTTTCTTTCTTCAGTCGTAAAGAAATTGTGTTTTTTGAGGAAAACATTTCAGGAATTTCTCCAATGGACTTCTATGGTGCCCCCGGGTTTGAACTTCCAAAATACAGCTTAAATGCAGCTTCAAAGGGCTCTAAATGATCCCCGCCCGAGGAAGAAGGGTCTTATCTAGTGAAACAATTGGTTACTTTCTAAAAACATTTACAACTTATATACTTTTTAATCTCAAACGCTCGACTTGCCGAGCTAGACAAGACAAGCATTTGAGGTTAAAAAGTATATAAACTTTTATTTTAAAAAAATAAATAAAAAATAACCCATCACTTTGTTAGATAAGTCCCTTTTTTCCTCGGCTGTAATCGTTTAGAGCCCTTTGAAGCTACATTTTGGAAGTTCAAACTTGGGGGCACCATAGAAGTCCATTATATGGAGAGAAGTCCTGAAACGTTTTACTCAAAAAACATAATTTCCTGACAACTGAAGAAAGAAAGACATGAACATGTTTGCTCAGCATGACAATAACCTTTTCAACTGTTTTGACTTGCTGTTTATACCACTACCAAGTCTTAGTGAATTAAACAATCGAAAGTAAGTTAATCTGCATTCCATTGATCAATTAATTGTAAGCCATTTTTCAAGCCAAATAAATAATTTCAAGTTGTGTAAAACTTTTTTCAATCACAAGAATCACTATTCCAGAGCATGTTTATCAACACTAACATCCGCAGAAGGTGTAATGGAATACAAGATGTAATGAATCACGTATGTACAATATTCACTCATTCTGTGCAAAAATGTTGTACAGAAAACTAAGCAAAAGTACAAGCAGTACAAGAAAGGTCTCCTCTAATGGTGGGCTCTGAATGCACTTATGGTGGAACCACCACCAACAAACAATTTAGATTTTAAATAAGATGATTTCAGTTTTTCAAAATGGATTAATTATTTTGCTCATAATTCTACACACAATACCCCATAATGACAATGTGACAGACGTTTGTTTCAAATGTTTGCAAATTATTATTTTTTTTGGAGGGGGGGGGGGGATCGATCATAATTATTCACAGTCTTTGCTATGACTCAGGTATGAGCTCAGGTACATCCTGTTTCTACAACTTGAAGTACAGCTGTGGTAAATTCAGTTGTTTGGACATGATTTGGAAGGCCACACACCTGTCCTAAAGTGGAGTGCAGGTACTTCGATGTGCATGAAACGCTCTGCCTTCGCAGGATTCCTTAATTGCGCCAGGTGCTCCCGATTAGGGTTCTCACGCTACCATACCAGCTGAAGTATCACGATACCATGCAGTAAAATTCAATTCTACAAAATGAATCAATTTCATAAATAAAAAGATGTAAATGAAAACATAAGATTTTTCTCTGAATACTTTATTAATGTGAATGCTATCGCAATACTGCTGTAGTACCGGTATAAGTTATTTCTTACTCACCAAGGCTGCATTTATTTGATCAAAAAGTAAAACAGTAATATTGTGAAATATTACCATTTACACATAGGTGGAAGTACCGACCCTTTACAAAAAGGTAAAACAATTTTGGACGATTGCGGAAAAAAATTAGATGTTTTTCGCTCTACCCTACCTTTTGAATCCAAAGATGAAGAACTAACAACATGTGAAACCGTGAGAGCTACTACAAGACGAGCATCTGTAGTACAGAAATTATTTTTCTTAAATGGCAGATTGTTTCACGCTAGATAAGACCCTTATTCATTGGCTAGGATCATGTAGAGAGCCTTTTGAAGCTGCATTGAAACTGCTGTTTGGATCTTCAACCAGTTGCTCCCCATTTAAGTCCACTATATAGAGAAAAATCGCAGAATGTTTTCCTCAAAAATCTTAATTTCTTTTCGACTGAAAAAACAAAGACATGAACTTCTTGGATGACATAGGGGTGAGTAAATTATTAGGAAATTTTCATTCTGGAAGTGAACTTTTTAATTTCTTAAAATTAAACTTTTTAACTGTTTGTGTACAAATATACTACACTTTAAAAAACAGCTCAACATTTAAAAAAAGCTCAACTTGTCCAGTATACAGCCTTACTGTAACCACATATAACAAATGTGTTGATATCCTGAATTTGGTTTAGTTGCTTGGCTGTCTGTTTCTATCGCGGCAGTCCCACTGTTACAAGCCAACATGCACAAATAAAAAACTCTTCACAATGTCTTCACTAATTTAATACATTGTCACACAAATTTACTGTTATACAAGACCAGTCAACTGAAAAAAAAAATATTAATAGCAATAAAAAAAAAGAATTAAAAATGAAACAATACAAAACATCAAGTCCAGTCTTATTCTGGAAATAAAGGTCATCTTAACAGTCCCATTTCTTTCCCTCCAGGTCAAGAGTTAAGACATGCTATGGTGCTGAGCTCAAAAGGTCACTGGGAGTCAAAGGTTAGTGGTTGTTTTTATGGGTTCAGTTGGCGTGCTGTGCAGTTGAAAAACACAGTTTAAGAGTGTATGGGTAAGGCCCACCTGAGGAAAAAGTGAAAAGAGAAGATTTAAAGGACCAATGTGATTACAACTCAAACTCAGAACAGTAAAAATGCACAGCAGCCAGCCGGGTAGTTTCACTTACTAGGGTTCTTCATCTGGTAGTGGTTCATCATGGCAAGAGCCTCCATAGCATCATTTACCGACTCCCACTCCAACAGACCAGATGAACTTCTCTCACCTGCGGTTCCACCAACACAAGAACACACACACATTCCCGTGTATTTACAAAGAACCAAACATACACCACCTGCACACTTTACCATAGAATTAACACAGACAAACACATTAAACTCATTAGTAACTCACTCTTGCCAGTGAACAGTTTGACGCTAACTGCATTCTTGATTCCCAACTCATCACAAATCTGTAGATACAGATCCAGAAAAGATTAATTTCACACACACTAACATCATTAAAGCACAACACTATTTTGTTGTCCATATTTGAAACAGAAGTTTCAGAGCAACTTCAGAGAAATGGGAAATGAACAATGTCTTTAATTAAGATCACAAACTCACATTTAAAAAAAAACAAAAACACACATGATAAACACTGCAACATTCCACAAAAAAATAAGTATTTTATTTACTGACCTGACTGAACGCTTCGACAGTGCAGTCTGGTTGACCGTTGAAGAAGTGCAGTACGTTGCTTGGCTGCTGGATGCGGTTCTTGGCTGCCTGCTCAGCAGTGGTGAAACGGTTGTTTCTGTTGCCATGAAAATCCTTAAAACTACAACTGCCATCTTCAAGTTGATATGACTGACCTGGCATTATGGCCTGTTGTTTGGATACACTAAAGACCAAAAGACAAAGCCTATTTACTAATTATTAAATGTGAAAAGATTTATTAAAAGAATAATTCATTAAAATAAAGAATAAAATGCAATATAAAAATACATATTAAAATTAACACAATGCAAATGCATACTCAAAAAGCACTTTTATTGTACACACCAGACATTGAGTTTTTGTCCAAATAGCATGTTGTTGTTCAGGTGTGAAATGGCTCTATCTACGGCATAGCAGTCTCCCATCTCCACCATTGCAGCGCCTGGTTTACTCTTCATAAATTTCACCTGAGTACACAAAGAAATATTCAATACATAGGAGACAAACAACTACATTCCCTACCACTCAAATGTCTGTGGTCAGTTAATTTTTTTTAATAATACTTATTCATAAAATGAATACTTAGCAAGGTCAAAAGAAATAACATGTCTTTGCTCTTTCACATAAATGCTCTTCTTTTGAACTTTCTATTCAAAAAAAAGAAAAAAGAAAAAAGTATTCTGGTTTCTACTTTTTAACTAAGCAGGGCCCTATGATTTCCACATAGCTGAAAATGTGGACGCAATCGCGGAATCCAGTCATAGAAATGTACTGTAAAATGCGGAATGTGATGGAATTTGACAAACGTTGGATGAATAAGTAGGTCAGTACACTTAACTCAAAATGCGAAATGGACTACTGTCTATAAACATTAAACTACAAAAATACACAAATTTGTTTACTTCACACATACTGTATTTGATTATAAAAACATTAAAATAGAGTTGAGAAAATTTACAGAAACCCAGAATTGTCAAAATAAAACGTTTTTGTTAAACTTCTAATAAATTGCTGTTAAACTGTGTACGTTTCATGGTTTCAGAATGCAGAAAAATTAAAACAGAAAAAAAAAAAGGAATTTAACTGATTTCATAGGGCCCTAGATAAGAAGTGTTTCCTGAAGGATCATGTAAATTGTAATAATATTTAACATTAATGTTTTTACCGTATTTTTGATCAAACAAATGCAGCTTTGGTGAGCATAAAAGACGCCTTTTAAAGACATTTGAATTTGAAAATTATTAAATTTAAAAGTTTTGGTGCATGAAATGATCACCCACTCACCCTTTCCACATTGCCGTACAGACAGAATATGTTGAAAACTCTGTCTGCATTGATCTTGGTGGGCTCAAGACCATACACCATGACCACAGGAGAGTCAGCATGAGCGCTGTATTCCGCTGGAGGAGGTCCATGCCCGTACTGCGCTCCACCATACCGGGGTCCACCACGGCCACGTCCCATTGGAGGCCCCATGCGCCTGCCCTCATAATGAGGGGGTGGGGGAGGAGGTCCATAGGTATCATCATAGTGACCATAACCACCCTGAGGGCCACCTTAAAAAAAAAAAAAAAAAAAAAAGTAAATATACAGGAACTGCCTTTAGTGGTTCTAGTACTAGTTCTGGCGATCTACAGCTCTGCAGAGTTTTGCTTCAACCCTAATCAAACATCTGAACAAGCTAATAAAGGTCTCAAATGTCACTAGGAAGTTGCAGGCAGGTGAGTTTTCATTAGGGTTGAAGCTCTAGTTGAACTATTTGATAAGGTGTATCAGACTGACCATATTCAGGTGGATGATCCCCCAGCAGTGCTGGCTGCCTCTGCCGCTTATTTGGGTTAGCATTGGGGTCTGAGTGAGAGAGACAAAACAACAATACAACATCTCAGCTGCTATGAACATCAAGAGTGCAAACACAAAAGAAATAGGAAAGACTGTGCAGCTCTGGGAGTGACATGCAGTGAGCATTAGACATTAACACTACTAAGTGAATGCAATACTAAGCCATAATGGAGATTTTGAATAACATACCAGGTCGATCAAAGAGAAATTCAGCTATATTTACATTATCTAAGGAAATTTTTAATTCTCTCAGACTTCACGAAACACACACCTTGTGAATTGTTCCAATTGCCATCTGCATCGGTATCTGCACAGACAGGTATACACAAATCAGATTAAAATAAGTAATAAAATTATATAAACGAACATGATTAAATAACCATACTTCCAAACTATGCATCTTTGCATTTATCTTGGTTTAAAAGCACAATGTGTATTGATAAATTAGAGGTCTGTTCCAGAAATAAGTGGTACTAATGAATAAGCATTACAGGCAATTAAATGGGTTCTAGTCACAACAGTTTGCCTGTCTCAAAAGCAAAGCAAATGGTTGTGTCCAATAAAATGACACCCAAACCACACCAATGTCATAATACAAGGTTTCACAGAAGAGGATTGCAGATTCTACTATAACAATACATACTGATAAACACATTTACCTAAATATTGTAGACACAGGAATTTAAGTTAGCACAGAATGAAGAAAATTGTATAAAATACAAAACAAAAATTGCAAGTGGTTTTAGAGTTAAACTTAAAAATTCATGATACAATTGAAATAACAGATCTTTTTATCTGTATTGTGACAGCAGTAAAACAGATAAACTAGAAGAAAAAAAAATGTAGAGAAGGATTTGATTTAATCTATCAGTGTTTGATTGGACGAAGGAGCTTGTAGTCAATCATAAGAAAGTGGCTGGATTTAAAGCTGCAGTTCATAATTTTTTTGTGTTCAAAATTTACAAAATGTATATAACAGAAATTAACAAATATTTTCAAAACAGTGTTTTTGGCTTCCTGAATCACTACGACACACTTATTATTCCTTTTTTTTTTTATTATGACTATTTCAGCCCAGTACCTGTGTGATTCGTCATAGACGTAAACAGAGAGAAGCAGCACTGCTCTGGCCACAATGTTCTTCCTCAAGAGACATGCAGTTTGGTTTATTAACCGCTAGAGCACCAAAAGTTACGGACTGCAGCTTTAAGTAGACTGAATGATTGTAAAAGACTGCATACATCACCAAAGAGAAGTTTGCCATTTTGATTGAAACTTACATGATAAAAAAAAAAAAACAAACAGCATATGCACAGATTAATTGTTTTTAAGATTATTAACATGCATTTGGAAAATAGAGGGAAATTTCATTTCATGTCAACTTTTTTTTTTTAAGTGTTTGATCAGTTAAGCTTGGACTATTCAAAGCTTTCACTCCCACAGGAAATGTTACCTGCTAAAGATGAAAGATAACATAAAAAATATCAGTCAATTATGCCACAACATCCAGACTGAGAGTCTGAAAGGGAAAAAAAAAGATCTGCATATATCAAGTTATAGGGAAAAAAAAGACATGATCTATTTAGGCCTAAGAGGCCATACAAAAGTGTTTTTCAAAGGGTCTTCATGCCAAAATGGCGTAAATATCTTACCAACAAAGTTCCAGCTGTTGAATGTGCGAAAAAAAACAAAACAAGCGCAGCACGCACCATGGCGGAAGTGTGATGTTCTTTACCATTCGCCCTACTCCTGATGATTTAGTTTTCATTCAGTTCCATTTGATATTTCTCCCAGTCCACTGCATGCGTTTTTGCTGCGTTCCAGGCACGTCGGTGCTTACCGTAGTAGTTAAGGTGGATAGCAGACAGCAGACGGTGTTGAGTTTAGAAGAGACGCCACACCAGCGGTCAGACTAATCCACACCTGCGTCATACAGGGGGCGTAACACAGGGATCAGAACACGGTCAGCCGTGCCCAATGAATAAAACAGATTCAACACAGAAGAAGAGGAGGAGAAGGAGGGATGGAGAAATGAGAGATAGAAAGCACTTCAGTCCACAAAGAGACAAGGCTTGGGGAGGGAGAGCGGAGGATCTGACTGTGTAATCGGTGGGCAGCTGCGGTCCTTTCCATGTGTTACAGTGGTGTATTGTTGCTAATGTCGCCCATAGTGTCTTGTCTGGTGCATTTCACTATTTTTTTTTAGCAAGTTGATTTAGCAAGATGTGTTCGCGACAATCTCACGTCGATATCAGAGCATGTGGCCTGTGAACATGCGGTTTCGGATGTGTCACGGTGTGAAGTCGATGTCATCTCTGTTAGTTACGCATAGACAAATGTCTGCTCTTTGCTGGGTGAGTAGTGACGATCTCAACTTGTCGTGCTGTGCGCAACGAGACCCCCGCCGCTGTGTTGGAGCAATCTTGACTTGTGTCGTGATGCGCTGATCTTTGCATAAATCTCAAACAATTTGTTTGTTGGTGTATTGTCAGTTTGGCATGTTGTCATGGCAGTCTTGTGTTGTAGCAATCCTGATCTGGTGTGTTGTCACTGTTATGTCAGCTTTGCATGTTCGCATGTCGTTCTCAGGAAAGAGGAGAGAAGCGAGAGCAAAAGGAGCCCAAACACCCAAGAAACATGACAACATTAGGCAGGGAATGAGAAGAAAATATCTGTGTAACTCTTCTCTGTTGTTCTGTGTATCTGTACCACTTTGCTTCATGTGTTTGCAGCTTGATCAGTCGATGTTGATGTGCGAAGGTCTTCGGTGATTGGCTGTAATGTATTATCCAAAGAGATTAGACCCATTCCCCTAAAATGTGTCATTAACTCAGAGAGATGTCCGCCACCTTTGTAGAGAATGGAGATGTAAGCTGAGTGGAAGGATATCTTGAATGTTTTTTTTTTAATATCCGTGTGACTTTGATACGTGTGAAATTGCCATCTTTGAAGCGTTTAAAGTTGTGAGTTCCGTTTCACTGTTCCATGTGGCCTGATGATTTGCTGCGAGTGTGTCTTGCAGAGAAACTTAAGTACATGGAAATGTTTTGTTGGATGTAAAATGTGCTCAGCAGCTATTTCAAGCACAGGAGCTTAACGTATCACTTGAGTAAAAAAGCTCAGCAATTTTACCCCGAGAGACCTGATACATATACATTTTGCATAAGGAAAAAGCGGAGAACATGAAAATGAGCCACATATGGACCTCAGTAGAGCTTTTAAGGGGTCATGAACTGAAAAAGCTAAATTTCTATCATCTTTTGACATGAGAGGTCAATGTACTATAAAAAAAATCCTGCAAATTTCAGAACTTAAAACTTTTTCGCTAGCCCAAAAACAGCTTATATTGAAGCCAATCTGCCAAAATGAAAGGTTGTGGAACGTGCCACTTTATGAAATAATAGTGTGGCTAAGCACTGCCTCTGCAAAAGATCAACATCTCCTTCTACATCACTGTTTAGCCCCGCCCACCGACTTATGCATGTGGTAAGTAAATAACTAGAGAGACAAACGCAGGTCTTCACAGAAACCAAATGATAAAGATGACTCTGAAGACAACAAAACGTTGTGCAGTGTCAGGCTTTGGATTCCCTTCCTTCTGATCCTAACATTAGGAAAGCATGGATAAACTTTAAGGAAGTTCCACGCATCAGTAAGAACTTGGTCTTTTGTTCACTTCATCTTATCGCAAATTCATTTACAAACAAGGCACAATTTAAAGCATGATTTTCAGAAACATTGAAACTAAAAGACGATCCTGTGCCGACTATATTGGATCCGACAATAATGTCACAACACACAAGTGTGAGTAACTTATTACATGGTCATTATTATTTTGTCTGTTATTACAGATTGTTTAATATGTACCGAGTACTTAAGCATTTTTAACCTAAATCACAGTAGCATCTTTGAAGGATGTAGGCCGTCTATTCAAACAGAGTGCTCTGATGAGGGGGGTCAAAACAGGACAGAAAATAGCCAATTACTTATGTTTTTTGATGAAATTGAATTGAATTGAATTGATGAAAATTATGAAGTAGACCTCAGAGAACAGTACAGAATAAAAAAAAAGGTAGTTCATGACCCCTTTAAAGATTTACAAACATGTTCAAATGTGAATTTGATCCTACAAAGCAGAGCATTAACAAACTCTGGCTAAAGACAAACAATGATAGGCTGGATCAAAAAGAGCATTCTGAATGCTATATCTACAATAGAACAGTAAACCTGGGGAAAATTGGTTCTTGTGTGATCCATTAAATTTTGCCTGGACCATTGTGAATTTTTTACACATTTTCTACAGAAAACCTGGTTCTACTACTATGTCTAATGAATAATTTGCCCTATTGCTGGGGTTTACAATCCTGCTCCAGGAGGGCATACGTGATCCTGGACAACAAAGCCAGTCATAAGTAGAATATGTATATTTGTAGCAATAGCCAACAATACATTGTATGGGCCAAAATTATCCAGTGTTCTTTTATGCCAAAAGATCATGTTCCATGAAGTTATTTTGTAAACTTTATACTGTAACTGTAACAAAACCTACATTTTTGATTAGCAATATGCATTACTAACAACTTTGGACAACTTTAAAAGGCAATTTTCTCAGATTTTCATATAATTGTATCTCGGCCAATATTGTCCTATCCTAACAAATCACACATCAATGGAAAGCGTATCTATTCATTTTTAGATGATGAACCCAATTTTTAAAAATTGACCCTTATGAGTGGTTTTGTGGTCCAGGGTCATAATTGTCCTGCAGAGATCAACTACACACCCACCAGGAAATTTCTATTTATCCTAAAGATTAGCTGGCTCAGTGTTTAACTGGAATTTTGCAGTTTAGCTCCAATTTTCTGCAACCTGCCTACCCTATTGCACAACACAAATTAAATCTCCATCATGTAATATGCTGAATGCAGTGTCATGCTTAGTGAGTACAAGTGAAAGGGTGCCTGCTTCTAAGGAAGGATTTCTGTGTATATGACAAACACTTGTGCTTTAACACGAAACAGGTGACATGCGCAACAGACGAGTGTATGTCAATATGAGCTAAGGATGTGCGCTTCTGCCATCAATACGATAATCAGGCCCTCTCAAGTGCATGTCTAGTTTAAATGAACGGATGTGTTTGTTTTTTTAAAAGGGCGTGTGTTCTTTTTGCGTGTGCGCAAGAATGCGTGTCCATGTAAGAACGTCTATATGCAACCGCAACTGTGTAAATTTTTGTATAACAATCCAAACAGAAGGAATGCAAGAATGAAGCAGCATCACTGAAGTGACATCCTTGGGAAAATATCTTCAAGAGTGGTTACTTTATACTTCCCAAGATGTCACTTTAAGATGCTTGTCCACACACCCATCCCCATAAACCATAAGCAGCACAGACAGAGTGCATGAGCTGTACTGTACCTTGGCCACTCAGATTGGGGTTGGTGTAGTCCCAAGTATCCTGATCGTTTTTGAAGACGTTGAGACGGGTTGGCTATTCAATAGAAATTGAGCTTTCATTAGTAATCAGGGTAATATGTAGACCCAACCATTTTAAATGTACCAATGTCATCAACTTTTGTGTCATATGAACACTTTTTCAAAAATATGTTGTACTCCCATAAAATGAGCTATATTGTCTCCTGGCCTGCAGAGGCCACTGTACAGCACAAGAGGCATCATACATGTAATGTTTTGGGGTACTAACCTTGGCATACTCAATTTTAAGGGTGCAGCAGCCTGAGTAGATGTCAGCTCCGTTGAGAGATGCTTTGGCTCTCTGTGCACTCTGGACTGAGTCAAATGTGACCAAAAGTCAAGGAGAACAATATTGGGATTGGATATATAAGCATGCAATGTAAACTACACTTTGAAAGGGTTTAAGCTTTGTTCATGTGATAAGCCCAATACACACGGAAATCATTAAACCACATTGGAGATGATTTTGTTTAAGGATATTCAACCATGGCTTGAACTCCATTTTTCCTGAAGATCACAATCCTTTGCACAGGTCCACAGTTATTACAAATGGTGTAGAGAACATCCTACAAACAAGAAATAACATAAACAACAAAGGCAAGCTCAAATGCAATAGTATACAGCTAGGCAACTCAGCTACACCATCGTGGGTGTTAAACAACTTACCGTGGTAATGGGATAGATGGGGTTCATGATGGTAAGAAGCAGCACATTGTTGACGCTCCGTGTATCATCAGAGTTGCTGGGCCGTGAGATTTTCTGACTGGTAGAGTAATTGATGTAAGATGGCCGGCCAGCGATGTAGATTTGATTAGTGTTAGCATACGTCACTGCATTACTGGAGCCACTCATGTCCTCAAACTCCACCAGTGCCTGACGCTTCTTTGGCATTAACACAACATAACTGAAAAAAAAAAAAAAAAAAAAAAAAAAAAAAGAGGCAGACTCTCAATAACAGTTTTGAATTTCTTAATTCTCTAGAAACAGTGCACATGTAAACAAATGAATAGCAAATTGTTAATTTCTTACTAAAATTGTCCAACGTACACTTTAATACTAGAGAACAGAGCTGCACGATTAATTGTTAAAAGCTCGCAATCTCGATTCAAACACCCACGCAATCTCATTTCTAATTGACAACAATCTTTCTGTGTCTATAGAAAAAGTCTTACGGGACATACAAATCTGTGTTTGCGCTAGGGGTGGGCGGTACACCGGTGTCATAGTCAGCACTGGTGTGACATTGCGCCATGACATGGATTTTCTAATACCGTCAATACCGTAATAAATCAATTATGTGCCTCGAACAGCTGCATTTACATCAATAATAGCTAATTCTAAATAATAAGGCATTAAATTTTCTTCAAACGTTCAGTTGTGGTCTGAATACCTGTCCTTATACTATATATCTTGTTGTAAATAAAAAAGTTAAACATATTCGTATCAGCTTTGCAGGTAGTAGGTAAAAGGGGAGTGGCCATTAAACGACTGGTGAAACATCATGAAGAAAGGTCGGGCCTGTAGCCTACACCAGGGGCGGAGTGGCAATCGGGACGACCGGGTCGGCCGGCCGAAGGATTTATACAGCGGATCACAAATTGAGCGGGCGCGAGGCGAACTAATATTGTATATAATTTTTGCACTTTCAATATGCAGGGTATAGAAATCGCTTTTAACTGAGTGCTCGCGCTGTTTACTTTTACTTTCGATTTTGCGATAACGCACACTCTGTGTAAAGGGAGCAGCACATCTTATAACGTTAATAGATATTTGTCAGTGAGTACAAGATTGCAGCAAATCCTCCAGTCTATGTTTGTAATCTCTCTTTACTTTCGACCCGTGATCATTCAAATCTAAAGGTCATTGTACACTGAGTCCGATTTTCGTATGCGTTTTTTTTTTTTTTTTTTAGTTTTCTCATATTCGCCATCCTTATCAAAATGCTTATTATGGATGCGAAAATGTAGAAAAACAAACACGATCCAAATTTTTTAATGACGGACGAAAGTTTCAGAGGCAGTGTGTAAACTCGATTAACATAACCTGTATTTTTTTTTAACGTGCAAAAATCTCGGACGAAAATTTCGTACTCACGTGTGCAATGACATTAACTCCAGCAGCTCGTGTTGGATGCAGGGTTGCCAAGTCCGCGTTTTTACCCACAGAATTGGTCTACTTTTAAACCGTTGCTATCGGTTGATTTCCCCCAGTTATTTAAAGGTTTTAAATATTGCAGAAATTAAATTTCAATAAAAAATTATTTGTTTTGTTGTACACTGTTAAGTAAGATCTTTAGGTTTTTTGCAAAATAAATATGTTGAGAATGCATACTCTCCCATGTCTCTTTTTGATAAGGATACCTACCATTTACTTATTATATTATAAAAATATTAACTTTATTCACATACTAAAGGGACAGGACAGGCTACTCCTCCCAAAATGTACCAAAAAAAGTAATACCGTGATATTATACCGTCACCGTTCAAAAGATGAAAAATACAGTGATATTAATTTTAGGTCATATCGCCCACCCCTAGTTTGCGCTGCTGCTACTGACACAGAGAGCAGACACTTACCCTGTTTAGTTTAAGTAAGAAACAGTCTTTTTAACGATGCAGTCTTATTTCTGTGTTATAGTCATTCAAATTATCACAGAAATACTGGGATTAAAGGACATTGTTAGGATATAAGCACTGATGTCTCTGGTAGCGCTCAAAACAGAGTAATTGGACACGGTTGTGTCGATTTCATCATTTCACCACTGGGTGGCAACCAGTAACTTAAATATATTTGTCATCAAATCATTCTTTCAAAACATTCACTCAAAAACAATGATTCATCCAGTAATGAAACAAGTATTTATGAGTGAGTCATTGAATAATTCATTCAAATAACTTTTTTCATATTCATATTTTAAATACATATATATTAAAATGTTTAATAATTCATTAAAATTAATTAAATGCTTTATAATAGACTGATGCATTTAATAATTTGCCACATTATTTTGCTTAGTTCAGAATCATGGGAAAATTGTGATCTCTTTTTAAGACCAAAATAAAAATCGTTATACTCTTAATTCATCCAGAATCATGCAGCTCAACTATAGAAGTCATTACTTCTGTTAGACTTTTATTTAATATTTTTACATTCAACTATTTAATTAGTTTTCATTTCAAGCAGTGGTTCTCAAATGGGGGGTGGGCTTAGCTTCCAACTTCAAAGGAGGACAAAGGATAACTTAAAATTACTACAACATAACTATACAATTATAAAATCAGACAACTTCTTAAATTGTTTCACATTGCATCATCAATCTGCCGATTAGCGGCACTGAACGAACAACACCACTGACTGAACCGAACAAAAGTCACATATATTGCTGATTATTCCTGTTAAAAATGGTCAATTATTGTCATGTTTGGGCTGTACTAATTGGTAAAACATTTGTAATACTATAGACTGCCAAAAAAACTGTCTGAGGAACAAAAGGCGTTTGGGGTTGGCCAAACTGAACCAGGATTTCCAGGGCAAGAATCTTGACAACATTCTTGTTTGTTCTTATTTCCTGTCAAGTGGGTGAAACATTAAGCTGATATCTTAATACGGCTCTTAAGTATCTTTACCATCAATTAACTTAGTTTGTCGCCCTTTGCTGCTTACAAAGTCCTCTATATGATTTAGCAGCTTCCATGTGTTTTTATCTGTGGTTTAGACAGCATAAATTAGTAGAACAATGTATTCAGAAGTACATTAACCATGCAATCAATGCTGTTGTTTAAATCAGAGTATTGCAAATTAGGGCTGCAACTAATGATTATTTTGATAATCGATTAGTTCACCGATTAATTTTTCGATTAATCGATTCGTTGGCTTAAAAATTCCAATTATTTATTTATTTTTTAAATCACACTATTCCACATTCTGAATGCTATGAAAACACAGTGCTTAATTTACAACAATTCACCTGTTGTAATAAAGAGAAAGGACAAATATCTGAAGAAAAACACACTAACAAGCATAAAATACAGTGTTTCTGCTATTTATTCTGCCGTGGCGGTGTTTAGTGTCCCGCCAACAGCAGCAGCAGCAGCAGCGAGCGCAAGAGTTCCGCGTTCAAATGCACGCAGTAAGCTGAAGCTGGCCCAAAGCCCCAGCTAAAGTAATTAGGCCTACCATGAATGTGGAGGGGAAAAGTAAGGAGATATTCATATTATTTATTAATAAACTAGTATTTTCTGAGTGCATCTTTATGGATTAGGCCTATAGCTAATAAAAGAGTTTTGTTTTCGATTTTAATTATTTTGTTTTATAGTAGTGAAGTAATAATTTAAAGTAAATTTATTACTCTTACATTTATGAGCAAAAATGAAGTTTCACATAGCACTTGCGCCTCCATGTCCTGCAAAGCTTTCAATCTCCGCACAAACTATTGGATATGCGCCTATTAGTAGCCTACACATTTATCTAGGTCAAACGATTAAACTAATATTGTGATATGCTTAATTTTTTATATATTATATATATCTCTAAGGATTTTTATTTAAATCGTGATGATTTGCCGGCCGCTTTGTCATTACTTTAAAAAACAAAAACTTGAATTTCACAAATAAAACATGTTCCAAATATATTTCTAAATTAACTTTATAAACTAAAGAAACGAAAATAAATGTAATTACTTTGCTATTAAAAACAGCAGCTGTGCAATGGGGAAGAGAAAGAGAACTCGGCCAGTAATTCTGATGCGCTGTAGAGGTTGTAGGAATTTTTGCAACGAATGTTTGTTTAATAGCCTATTTAACACTTATTTAGGCTACTTTCTTATTTAAATGTATTATTTCGTTGATTTATTTTAGTGTTTTGTAGACTGCTTGTTCACCGACAGAAATTGCAAAACACGCACGTTTGTGAATAATGTTTGAGCCTCATTTATTTATATATAAAACACCGCACCACCGGCGGTGGTTAAAATCTGCCACCGTCACAGCCCTACTGTTCATACCCTCCATAAATACGCGCACTACATGTTGTATTTTAATCTAAACTTAACATTCAACGACAGATGTTTCAGCACAATGAATGTTTTTGTGCTGAGTTGAGTATTAATTGTCTCCCTTTCTGTGTTCTGGCTGTCTGACACGCTCATTCAGTAAAGATTTAAACTTACAGACTGCCAGAATGGATTTTTAAATGGAAAATCTTGAGTGAATTTGTGACATTTACAGATAAGGATATGACCGCAAACTGAAAGTTTTCATGCTGAGGACGCAAACGGATCTCAAAGCGCCTCACAGGGCAAGCCATCACTCTATTAGTTTTAAATAAGGAATTCTCATGTTTTGAGCAGCTTGGATCACGTAACTCTCCTGCAGCATCTAAGTCTGTTTCCTCCACTATTTTTAGATGCATTTTGTCTATAGAAATGCGTCATTCAGTGCTGTTATTTGACGTGATCCTCTGAAGTTGTACGTGCACTGTGGGCGGACCCGATTCATCGATAATGAGAATTGTTGTCGACAAATTTCATTATCGATAATAATCGATTTTATCGCTTAGTTGTTGCAGCCCTATTGCAAATACCAAACTGTGACGCAAGTGCAAACCCTTTCTAGAATCACAATATGAATCATGTTCATTTAAATGATCAATACTCTCAGGTTCGCTAAACAAAAAAAGAACAAAAATGAAAACAAACATAAAAGAGCAGAAACACCAGAGGAAATATCTCAGCCAGTATTCGAAGATGGCCTTTGAATATTGTGTTGGACAACTGGGAATCAAAAAGGTAGAGACCCACTGGTTTAAAGGAACTTTTGTTATCACTTTTGTATCCCAAATACACACTTTTAACATATTCATATGACTCACTGAAACCAAAGAATTAACTGGAATGAGCACCACAAAGGTTGAGGATGATATTTGGCATAGGGTAGATTCCTTTCCACCATTTGCGTTACCTTATGGCGCCAAACTCCTGTAGCGCCTCCACCAGGTCAGCCTCGGTAATTCCGTCAATAAGCCCCCTTACATGCACCACAAGCGAGGGCAAGGTCTTGTGCGGGTCGTCATAACCCTCCTGAACATACAAAGGGTAGATTGAAAGGTTAAACCAAACAATAATGTAAAACCATAATCCTTGTGAATGTTTAAAGCTATTGTATAAGATGTTTATTCATTTGCTTCACTACATTAGCCAAAACTGCGCAAAATTCAGTGTACTGTGGTAAATAAAGGTTGAGGCTAGCAAAATCGATCTAATCAGCATCAGACTCGAGTACAGAGGCTCATCCAAGCTAGGATTAGTGTTTCACACGAAAATTGATAAATTCTCTTTCTTTAGAGTTTTCTCGAGCACTACATTTTACATTCAATTAAATGAGTAAAAGTCTGTAACATACAGTATGAACGGTTTACATTACAAGCTGATCTGACTGACCAGAACAATGAATGAGCATTGAACAATGCACTCCTAGCCAAGCCACAGATACCAGCTAGATTTATTAGATGCTGTGAAGTATATATCTCATCTTATTACTAGTATTTAGCACATCCTCCGCAATCGCAAAACTGTTTCTCATAACTGAACAAACGAACTAACGTTAGCGCTGGCTACAAGCTAACCTTATAGCATCAGCGTATTGAATGAAGGAAAACGCGTTTTGCAAGAAAATAAAACATTAGCACACAAGCATGGAAAATGCTATAAACTGAATAAAACGTAAGTACCGTGGCCATTCCGTCTCCTTCTGTTTTCTGTCTTTTTGTTGCTCTGCCTCCGTCGCCGTAATAATGGCCTGCCGCAGCAGCCATGTTGTCTCAAATGAAATGTTCTAATGGAACACACTACTGCTGCAGCTACGGCAACCCGCAGGAGGAGGGGGGACGCGAAAGGAAAAGGAATCTTGGGAAAAGGCTGCGCTTCGACACCTATTGAGCAGCCTAGGTAGACTCTATTTTACGGCTTCGTAGTCGCGTTTGAATGGGTCTGATCCATGCCGTGTAGGCTAGCAGCTTTACTGAAAACCTGACTCTTTTGTTCCTCATTTTTCTCTAGACTGAGCCAACCAGGCAATGTGTTAACAAGGTACTCAAAATCCCTGTTGCGTTTTAAATCAGAAATGTGTCTGTTTACACATTCACACTATTAAATGTGTCCTTCACACATTTCTCACCGTGTTGTATTCAAAATAGTTTTGATATAGCTATCAAGGACTTGGTGCTTATGAACTCTGGTAGATCACAAAGGTCTTCTAATTGTTTACTGCTCTTCGTTCCGAGAACTCGTCTAAAAACTAAATAGGATCGAGCTTTTTCAGTCGCTTCCCCTTGATATTAGATCTGCACCATCAGTTGATGTTTTCAAAATCTGTGTGAAAACGTATTTGTACTCTGTCGCTTTTAATTCTTGATTCTGTCATTGCATGTTATGTGGCTTGTATGTTTTTCTTTCTCTTAGATGTAGTCCTTTGGTCTACGTTGTAGTAGAAAGGGCTATATAAATAAATGAGAATTGGGACAATATATATAACGTTAACTAACAAACAAAATATAACCAACAAAATATTTGGTTTCTGTCACTCTATAAAATTTAAGCAGTTTCAGTGTGCTTAGAATCTGATAATAGCAATGCTGGAGCAATAGTATCCATTTATGTATTGTTTGTTAGAATAAGACAATATTTGGCCGAGATACAGCTGTATGAAAACCTGGAATCTGAGAGTGGAAACAGAATCAAAATATTGAGGAAATTGCCTTTAAAGTCCAAATTAAGTTCTTAGCAAAGCATTTTACTAATCAAAAATTAGGTTATTTACGGTAGGAAATTTACAAAATATCTTTATGGAACATGACCTTTTAATATTCTAATGATTTGTCATAAAAGAAAAATAATTTTGACCTGTACAATGTGTTTTTGGCTATTGCTACAAATATACCGGTGCTTAAGACTGGTTTTGTGGTCCACGGTCACAAATTATCTTTGGTGGACAATTTGATGTTATTTAAGAATGAAGTCCAATTAAAACACTAATAAACACCTAATAAACCCAAACCTAGATGCACATAAAACCTGAGAATAGTAAACCACAGTATTAGTCAGAAGTGCAAACCAAACCATGTAGGACTAAAAAGCTGTACACAAAAGGAACGGAAATATTAGACGTGAGTGATATGACCATATTCTTTTAAAAATGAATCTAAATGTCACGATACAACTATATAATTTTGCTGAAAACTGTTAAAACACACACACAAATTTTTTACAACTCCACAAGGGTGTTTCATTAAACAAGTTCACCAGATAAGCCAGGCTTAGTTCATTAGTCTGACTTATATTGAGCCAAATAAAGTGACAATAAGTCAGACTAACTGAAATAAGCCTGGCTTAACACCTTTCTGAAGACAGTCAGAAATAAAAACATAAGCAAATTACAAATCAATGCAATATATTGGAATTATATTAATAGTATTTTATAGTTCAACTGGTTGAAAAATTCACAATTTCTCCATTTAAACTAACATACTCCATACCCCTTAAAATAATGAATAAAGAAAACTGTTCTGTAAAAACTTTGCACAAAAACAATTGGGTTTGTAAAGCTTTACTTTATTAAAAAGATCATTGCCATTTTGAATGCAAAAAAAAACAAAAAAAAAAAAAACTCTACAAACAAACAAATCACAGCGTACTCTTCAGCTCATATAATACACTGACTAAATCACATCATAGCTCATTCACCACCTTACCCACAAATCACTGACCACAGGACACTGGCTCAACACTGAAATTAAAACAATGGAGCTCTTTAAAAAAAAAAAGTTTACAAGTCTGAAGGAGGGGGGAAGGGGGTATGTAAAAGGGAAGGGGAACAAAAAAAAAAAAAAATTCTCAAGAGCTGCTTGAGATGACAGTGATGCATTTACAAGGAGCTTTCATTAAAATGTGGGGAGGGAGAAGAAAAGAAATAGCTTTGTAGCTACAGTAGAACCAGTATTTAAATCATGGGGAGATAAAATGTATTTTAGCCCTGAGGCAAAGGTGGGGAATGGGGGTGAAGCATCAGTATTCAGATCAGTCAGCATCCGGTGTTGGACTTCTCCTTGGGCTGGCAGACCTGGAATGACTAAGACATACAAAGTATAAGCATCTGCTCATTCTCTACAAGAACAACACAACTGAAACATGCTATTTTGTGTAAATCATCATTTACCTGTCTTTCTTGTGACTGACCGAACGAGACCGAGAGCGAGATCTGGACACACTACGGTCCCTCTGTCTGGAACCAGATCGTGAACGGGAGCGACTACAAAAAAACAATTACAACACTAGTACATCTCATTTCACGTATGTAAAACGGAAATCAGCATGTGTAAAATAAGTACCTGTCTCTACGGACAGGCGTTCTGGATCTGGACCTTCGGACAGGGCTTTTCGACCTGCGCACAGGTGAACGTGAGCGCCGCACAGGGGTTCTGGATCTAGAGCGGGCCTGAGAGCCTGACCTAGAACACAAAGATGAAGTTTAAGAAAAAGCCTAGACATTTAGAAAGGCCCTACATATCTTTGGTAGAAAGAGGACGGAGGACTGATAACACTGCTTACCTGCTTCTGCGTTTTGAGTATGAAGGTGAACGGTACCTCCTGACAAGGAGCGGAGGAAAAAAACAACCACACGCACAACAAAATCAGATTGATGCATTTAGACTGTAAATATTTCTGAACACAGCTGGAGCAGTGAGAGCACTTGCCTTTCATTACTACGGCTACGAGAGCGGTAGCGCCGACCACGAGATCTGGACCGAGAGCGAGATCCTGATCTAATAAGGAGCAAAAACAAAATGAAAGATTAGCAATAAAACAGAGTCAGGTAGCAACGCAATAAAAATAAAAAGGCTGATTAAAGTACCTGCTGCGTCGACTACGCCGCTTGCTGAACCGATAACAGTCGTAGGCATAATGACCACATTCCCCACACTGGTAACAGCGGTCATTAGGGTCAAACTGTCTGCGACTGGGACGGCCATAACGGGACTTTCTGGACATACCATTAGACATCTCAACTCTCACACGGGCTCCACAAAGCACCCTAGGATATTACAGATAAGAAGGTTATTTGTTTCTTTGTGTCAAACAAAGGTGCACTCATATGTGTGAACCAGCTGTTGATGAATCCCAGACCCGCCCCCCCCGATATATCCTTGTTTTGTTTTTTTTTCAGACCCACACACTTCACCTAGATGTAGGCTAACTTTAGATACATTAAGAAAAACAACTGAACTGAAACAATTTACAATTAATCTGTATCCAGGACAATACCACATAAGTTGGGGCCTTTGTGAGCGGAAAAAGAACAGTGGTAAACCGCCGACACTCACCCCTGCGGGTCTGAGCTCCCTGAAGAGGTCAGGGGGTTAAATGTGCTGCAGTAGCATCATGGCAAATGTAGGCAGGTAGAACTCAAGTTGACTCACTTTCCATCCATCCCCTTTACGGCATCTTCAGCATCTCTGGCATCCTCATACTCTACGAAGGCGAAACCTGGAGGGTTCCGGGCGACCCACACGCTCCGTAACGGTCCGTAGTAACTGAAAGCTCGTTCCAGCTCACCTTTGGCCGCACCATTGCCAAGGTCACCGACATAGACCTTACAGTCAGTAGCACGAGAGGAACTCCGAGATGAGTAGGACATCTTGTACCTGTAGTGTGGACAAAAGGTATTAAATTAATTGGGGCCCATTTGAATCATTTCGAAAGACTGTCAGAACTTAATGTTAAAGGGTTAGTTGACCCAAAAAAAAAAAAAAAAAAAAATTCTGCCATTAATTACTCACGCTCATGTTGTTCCAAACCGTAAGACTATCGTTCATCTTCAGAACACAAATTAAAGATTTTTGATGAAATCCCAGAGCTATTTGACCCTGCACGGAAACAATTCAAGGTCTAGAAAGACAGTAAGTGACATCAGTGGTTTAAACTTTATTCAACAATTTCCCCTCTCCCGAGACAGTCCTCCACTATTACACAGAGTACCATGATGCATCAGCTTTGAATAAATTGAAGAAAGTTATTTTTGTTTCCTTTGCGCACAAAAAGTATTCTCGTAGCTTAATAAAATTGTTTAAACCACTGATGTCACATGGACTATTTTAAAGATTTCTTAACATTTCTGGACCTTGAATGTGGAAGAACCCTTGCCATCTATGCAGGGTCAGAAAGCTCTCGGATTTCATCAAAAATATCTTCATGTTCCAGAAGATGAATGAGGGTCTTACAAGTTTGGAGGGGCATGAGGGCAAGTAATTAATGACAGAATTGTGAACTAACCTATGAAACCTGGTAATGTTGATGCTTAACAACTGATTCCACAAATTTAAATGACACTCAAATTAATGCATACGTGACCCTGGACCACAAAACCAGTCATAAGGGTCATTTTATTTTTTACATTATACTGAATAAATAAGTTTTCCATTGATGCATGACTTGTTAGGATAGGATACAAATGTGCAAAAATAAACAATAAAAAGGGGAAATCACCTTTAAAGTCGTGTAAGTTTTTAGCAATGCATATTACTATTAAAAAAAAAAAAAAAAAAAAAAAAAAAAAAAAAAAAGTTGTGATAATAATTACAGTAGGAAATCTACAAAATATTTTCATGGAACATGATCTTTACTTGATATCCTAATGATTTTTGGCATAAAAGATAAATTGATCATTCTGACCCAAACAATGTATTGTTAGCTATTGCTACAAATATACCCAAGCTACTTATGACTGGTTTTGTGGTCCAGGGTCACATTGAGAAGAAAAAGAAAAAAAAAAAATTAGAAATCAGTTTAACCATAGGGATTTCTAAAGGTCAGTGCTATAAAAACTTAACTTCTAATTATAAAATAACTAACAACCTGTTAAAGCAATAATCAATCCAAAATGAAAATATTTTATTCCATTCATTCACCTTCATGAAAACTCAAATATGTATATATATTCCACAAAACACAAATTATATTTTGAAAAATGTTTTTTTTCTACACAATGAAAGGCAATGGCTATCAAACCTGGTTAACAACATAATATATTTTGAGTTCTGCGAAAGCAAGTCACACAGGTTTGGAAAAACAGGAGGGTAGGTAAATGACAGCTTTTATTTTTGGGCGAATTTTAGGGCATTATTCTAGTTGCAGTGTACCCAAGATTACTGTAAGGTCCCTGGCTCTGTCGAGGTTTAACAGCCCTGTCGTAAAATAGGGTTTCTTATAGTATAAATATTACAACATCATGTGTAATGTTATATCATTGATCAACTAGCGCGAAGTATGGTGGTCGAGTATGTAACCTAGCATAACCCGGCATGTGTTAAAAACATCGCAGCTGTTCCCTTTTCACGTTATGCCTCCAAATCAGTCAAAACTTGAGATGTGAAATCTATTAGAACACTGCTAGAAAGAATAAACGTATGCATTTCCTCGTGCATAATGTTTTAGTTTCGCTTTCCTCTTAACACCAGTCGCTTCAACTGCCGAACTACGGCCATGATTGACTGCTCAATCATGTTTATCAACATAAATAGCCAAGTTAACAAGACTCAAACAACCAAACCCACACCAGACAATAGTACGAGTGGTTATAAGCATGATATGGAGGAGAACATAGCAAGTGGTTTGATTGTTAGCTAATAAACAAGATTAACGCCATTAACAAGTGCGCCAGAAATGCAGGCCGCTCTTTGTTTGGCACGTTTTTGAATCAAACGATACGCCTACCGAAACACAACGGTCCATTAACTAACACAACCAGTAAAACCCCAAGCTCTCGTACAAGGCTTATAAACGCAAGAGAAGAGAGAAGGCTTTGGACAATACACAATAAACAACACCGTCAGTTGCACGCGGACTTACTGTGTGACTCGACGTCCTCGGTTCCGTGTGAGGGCGCGTGGACGTCTTCTTCTTCCGGTTGATTAAAGGTGCTTCAACGAAACCTTCGCCGACAGGACAAACAGCGAGTGAATACAAGCAGATACAAATCTGGAAAACGCCGAACCGCGACCGGAATAAAAACGTAAGCAATCAAATCAAAATAAAGCTCTCACCTACTCTCTTATCTCATGCTCCTCACGATCTTGGCCCGGAAGTATCACCCGTCACCGGCTAGCAAGCGCGGCCTTGTCGACTTCTCTCAATTCTACGAAGGGGCGGTGTCTTAAATGCTTGAACGTGATTGGCTCTCACTGATGTAACTCAAACTAAAGGCGCGCTTTCATTCATTCCAGTAGCTCGCATATTCTGAATCAGTTCACTAGAAAGATTCATTCACTCATTGATTCAAGCAGGTTATATTGAATTTTTCACTTGAAAACGCGTCTCCAGTGTTGGGGAAAGTTACTTTTAAAAGTAAGCATTACAGTATTGCGTTACACCCTAAAAAGTAACTAATCACGTTACTTAGTTAATTTACTTAGTGTTACTTTTGCGTTGCTTTTTACATCTGGACAGGTATTGTTTGTTTTTAATATAAAAAGGTATGTTTTTAGCAAATGTAAAAGCCCTGAAAAAAATAATTAAGTCTCAGGCTAAAGGAAAAGTAATTTATGTCAGAAAAACGTGAAGAAAGTTTACACTCTTCAGCAATAAAAAATGAAGCACAAATGTTGGTTAATAAAAAGGGAAATAAATACATGAAGGATTTGTGTATCTTAACATATTTAAACATTGCAGGTTTGCGTCATATTTTGAGTTTATATTTCACTGTTTTTATTCATTTTGTGCAATCTGTGAATTAGATTTGTTTGTTCTTTGCAAGTGAGATGACATGTTTACATTTAGTCTAGGATTACAGTAACATGTTTACAGAGTGCCTCTGCACTTCCAGTTTCTCTCAACATGGGATAACTCAAGATATATATATTTTTTAAATTCAAAAGTAATGCATACTTTACTAGTAATCTGATTACATAACTCACATTACTTGTAATGCAATACCCCCAACGCTGAGCGTCTCACTCACAAAAAACAATAAAGATAATCTATCACTTTTCTTTATTGTCACACTTTGGAGTTTTAATATAATCTCCACATTATTGTGAGTAGTTAGTTTTAATTTTACAACACTTATAATTCATAATTCTTATGCCCCTCCCTGGAAAAGTAACTAAAGCTTTTATGCACCTCGAAAATTCCACAGAGTGTATACGGTTGCTGTTTACTGTATGTAAATAGGAGAAAGGGATAGGCTTTAATGAAGGAAAAACTAGGAAAATAAGGAGTAAGGAATTAAGTGAACAAGAACGATTCAAAGAATGGTCCTTCCCTATTGAAAAAAAACAGCATATGCTGGTTAGGTATGTTTTGAAGCATGGCAGCTGGTTTGAGTTGGTCTTGAGCTGGTCCTGAGCAGGAGCTAGTTGGGGAAAGTTACTTTTAAAAGTAATGCATTACAATATTGAGTTGAGCTGACCAGTTAAAACAGCTAATAACCAGCTCAGGATGAGGTTAAACCAGCTCACGACCAACTAAGTTAAACCAGCTGCAATGCTTCAAAGCATACCTAACCAGCATATGCAGTATTTTTTTAACAGGGTTGGTAAAGTGGTGCTGGGATCATTACTACATTATGCCAAAATAACTGTAACTGTAATTTAATTTTTCATTTCTAAAATCATCATGTTTCAATCAGAACAACAAGAGCACAAGAACTAACATTTCAATTTATCAATGATTTGACTTTTTATTTAAACGCTGAAATTATACATTTGAGTGAATTGATGAAGTGACAGCCTACAACATAGACTCATTATTAAAATAAATGTGTTAATGTGAATTATGATAATGACAATTATCACATACATTCTTACTTTTATCAGCTTTACAAGGTAGGTCCCATAATGCCTGACATGCTTAAGTGAAACTGGCAAAAGTAGTTCAGTTTCACTTGTTAGAGTTTTTTGGTCATTTCTATGGAGAGCCATAAGCACCTTTTCTCTCAGAGAGAGGCCTAGCATCTCTTCACAGGAACATCAATTACTGGTCATGAGTCACAAGCATATAAAATGACATCACAGTTCTGTCAAAAAAGTGCTACATCTTGTGTGTTTTAAAAGTCCTCCATGCCACTGAGGATCTGGTGGTGCCAAAAGTTCATAATACCTCAAACGTGCTTCGAAACCAAAGCTGAACAACAGTTAAAGACGGCCACTTGCTCTCTCACACTCTCACACAGACTTTCGTTTCAGTTATGTTTGTTTATAGAGAATGTGATATCTACTTTATACAGCATTTCTGTCATACCTCTGTTCTCACATAACTCATTTCATCTGAATGCCATTAGTTTAAGTGTTTGAGTCTGGTTGTTTTGTCTTTCTTTTCCATCCTTAGAAGCCGGTGATGTGACAGTAGGCCTCTAGGCTGGAGAATGTGATGTAGAGAAGCCACAAACTCAGGAAAAATAGTGAAGTCAGAACCTTCAGCACTTTGGGCCCACCCAGCTCTCCGCCAACCGACGGCCGCCGCCGTAGCATCAGCACACCGATGTTGATGAAGGCGAAGATAGTGAAGAGTGTGACAGAGAATGCAAGCGAGCCAGGATCTACGTGAAAAACCTGACCTTTGACTTCCCAGTAAATGGATGAAATGGACCAGGCCACGCCAATCCCGAGGAAAACATTAACTGCGTTGCTACCGGTCACGTTTCCAACCGAAGCATCAGCATACTGATCCTGTTTAGCAGCAACCTTACTTGCAAATGTATCTAAAAAGAGGAAAGGGAGAAATGATGGTTGGGTGCATTGGTTTCACATAATCATGCACACAAGCTATGACAGATTTACCTGGTATGGAGGTTCCTAAGGCAACGAACACTACAGCAGTGACTGTGTCACGGAGGCCCACCGTGCAGCCGAAATGAGATGCCAAATCTCCAATGACGGCGGTTAGCATCCCAATGACCATAATCGACACAATAAAGCAGGCCCAGCCGTTCCAGTATTCTGTGGGCGGAACGAATGCAAACAGAATCTTCCAGAACACCGTAACTGCGTGCATGAAATAATCACAGCAAGACGGTTGCTGAGGCTCTCCTCCTTCCTCATCACCTTCTCCTGAAAGGAATGAGAGAAAAAGAGAAAGGTAAAAATAAAACATGACCATGACCCCAAATAATCAGCATAATCAAATATATAGAAACACACAAAAACACTGAAATGATTTGATTCTACCTGCACTGACTGTTACCGCCTCCATGAACTGTTCTCTCCATGAGTGTGTGCCAATTACTTCCGCAAGATTAGTATCCTTCAATAGGCGATCTACTGTATTCTAAACACATATGTACACCATAGTGGAGCTCAGTGACTGAGAAATATATTCAATAAACAGCAATCAATGAAACTGTTCAATTGCTCTGTAGATGTTGGCACACTTTTTTTTGTAATATGGACAGTAACGATGAATAATTTGCACTAAAGAACTGTTCATGCTCAGTTCTTGTTTCTGCAAATGAACGTTTTGTTTCATGGAAAAATCATAGAACACTGTAGGTTGTGTATAAAGCTTTAGTTTTAAAGCTTTCAATTAAAGGAGAAGTTTACTTCCAGAATGAAACTTTCCTGATAATTTACTCACCCCCATCATGTCATCCAAGATGTTCTTGTCTTTCTTTCTACAGTCAAAAAGAAATGAAGGTTTTTGAGGAAAACATTCCAGGATTTTTCTCCAAATAGTGGACTTCAATGGTGGCCAGCGGGTTAAAGATTCAAATTGCAGTTTTAAAGCAGCTTCAAGGGGTCTACACGATCCCACCCGAGGAATAAGGGTCTTATCTAGCAAAAGTTATTTTCTAAGAAAAATACAAATTGTTATACTTTTTAACCACAAATGCTCATCTTGCACTAGCTCGACCTCAAGCGTTACATAATCATGCATGCCTGATGTGTGTACAGAGCAAACATGCAAAGAAAGTCAAACGCCCTTTACAAAGGTAAAAACAAAAGGTAAAACATCAATGTAAAAAGATTTTGAATTTGGAGCTAAAAATAAAATAGAGTTTATCGCCCTACCCTACCTTTTTTTAACTGAAGTACACAGATGAAGAACTAACCATGCATGACTTTTTCAATGTGATTACGTAATGTGTGAAGATGCGCATCGCAGAACTAGTGCACAACAACTTTTTTCCCTACAAAATAGCAGATTGTTTCACTAGATAACACCCTTATTCTTTGGCTAGAGCCCTTTGAAGCTGCATTAAATCTCCAATTTGGAATGTCAACTTGCTGACCACCATTGAAGTCCGCTATATGAAGAAAAATCCTGAAATGTCTTCCTCAAAAACCTTAATTTCTTTGCGACTAAAGAAAGAAAGACATGAACATCTTGGATGACATAGGGGTGAGTAAATAATCAGGACATTTTTATTTTCGACATGAACTTCTCTTTTAATAAACAAATTAAAACAGAAAGTTGAGATTTGTGATGAGGAAATCAGATTTAAATGCAATCTTCTACAATCTTCATGCATTTAGGTGTGATTTAGTCAGAGAGTGTTTAAAGGTTGAAGTATAGGGCAATCCTAACACACACTTCACACTGAGGCACACTGAAGTGCTCTACTACCGCATCTAATACGCCATTTGGGGCCATTCCCTGTCGGACCTATGAGAGGGAAGGAATCACAGCTTATACGGTTTCTGCCCGAATGAGACTAATTTTGGCACTCAGTTTGTTCCTGTATGCATACATATAGTGTGTGTGTGTACCTTAAAGGCCATGCTCTCCTCAATAATAACCTCTAACTTGCTGTGTTCTCCCAGAATGGGCTTTCCTTTCTCTGCTATACGTCTGGCCTCCTCAACTGCTGGACCAGGGGTGGCTGGGGAAAACAAGAGGAAGAGGAAAGAATAAATATTTATATTAATATTAATAATATGTTCACATGTGAGGTTTAACAATTCTTTACATGTAAAGAGACAAAATTAGTAGAATCATCTTACCCTGATTCAAAAGCAGATCTATATGCAGCATGCAAGTAGAAAATGAATGAATCAGTCAACTGAATAATGATAAACTGTATGTACACTATAATAAAAAATGTTAACGTTTTTGAAAGATCTGTCTAATCAAGGCTACATTTAATTTGATCAAAAATACAGTAAAACAGTAATATTGTAAAATAGTAGTACAATTTAAAATAAACTGTTTATCTACCTATCTATCTATCTATCTATCTATCTATCTATTTATCTGCACTTACCTACAACAGTGCTTGGTCAATCGTTAGATTAATGAAAGAGGTTCCAAGTGGCTGATTTGCTCACTAATGAACCTGGTGTTAATTCTCGTTTTAACATTCACTTTTTTTTCGCACACATGAGCTCATATTACACACACACACACACAAACGTGAGGCTGAAGTGTGTGTGTAGGTGAATTGGATCTAGTTACTGTGAGTGACGCATGTCTAGTTTGTCCCCCTGTTGTGCCGTTGTTATTGATCTGAAACTGGACACTGGTCATAGAAATGTGTGTGTGTGTGTGTGTGTGTGTGTGTGTGTGTGTGTGTAAGAGAGAGAGAGGTGAGTAGGAGGCTATTGGAATCTTAATAGCCTTAACAATTGAAAGTATATGCAAACATTCATAGAAATCTCTTACATAGAGAAAAAATTAAATACTGTAAGATTTGTGATGATTCAAAAGAATAGTAACACACATACCCGAAATGCCTCTCTTGAGCCATTTGGGTTCTTCAAGGACGATGTAGAAATTTTCTCGCTTCTCATATTCCTGCATGTTAATGATGCGCACCTGTAGTGTCTTACTGCGGACACACACCCACACAAGGAGCAAAGGACAAAATAATCATTTCCTCTTGGTTTTACCTCTGAAATATTAAAGGAGACCTCAGCATTTAAATCACATCAGAGTTGGGCCTGCATGAATACTTTAACACACAATGCATAAATAATTAACCCACACGCAGACAAACTGAGACGAGTGTTTGGCTGTGTACATGCTCTCTTCTCCACAAACCACTGCTGCACTGAGCATTTAAGATTTATGTTGTTGGTTTTAACAATAAAGATACATTTATTCAGTTTCCATAATGTGTGTGTGGCATGATTTTTGGCCGTTGTTTGTCATGTGCTCTCTGAAGCGTCACTGTACACATGACAGCACAGATTTCACCTCATCAAATTTCACATTCTCAATTAATAAATTAAACCTACTAAATAAAATCCAGTCAAAAGTGGGATCAAATTTAAATTACATTTTAAGTATTAATGTCAATTTGTGCCAAATTGTTAATCAAAATACTTGTACTTTTAAAATACAAGATCTCATTTATAATATAGTGTTGTCACTATAAATATCTCCAAATAAACAACTGAAGAACCAAAACTTTTTCTGAGAATACAGAGAGGTGAAATTACGCTGTGTCAGTGTAACCTTTTCAGCCCCGGATAAGCCCTGGGTTAAAATATACTTTTAACTAAAAAAACATTTGCTGCTCAAAAGCCATTATTAGCTTACTGAGACTGACAGTAGCCTAAGTAGCATTCATCAGAGCACATGGCAAACCAACAGTCCAAAGTTCAAAACCACAGCAGTCCACACAGATGACTAGAGAACATAGAAACGATGAGGGACATAAACATGTTGGGGTATGAAATTATTAGGCAGGGATTTTACAAAAACAGCAGTAAAGGTGTCAAAAATTGGCATGTGCAAGTGATACTTTATTACTAGTTCTGGGGTTGAAGAGACCTCTAGTGGTGCAAATGGAAAATGACGGCATATAGAGGATGTTTGTATGCTGAGTGTTTATGTATAATGAGGTTTTGCTTTTTGTATTGCTTTTTTTTTAACTAAAGTCTTTCATCATATTTACTGTGCGTTTTGAAAAATGTCATTAAATCATAGATTCTAAAACATGACATATGATATATAATCTGTAATAATACTGCATGTCAAATATATGCAGTCTTGGGTGTGCATAAGATAGTTTTAAAAACAAAAAAATGTGTACACAAAACCTTTTTAATGTTAGTGTATGTTAATTTATAATACCTTATAACACATAAATGCACTGCATATGTGACCCTGGACCACAAAACCAGTCAGAAGGGTCGATTTTTGCTGAGTAAAAAGGCTTTCCATTAAAGTATGGTTTGTTAGGATAGGACAATATTTGGCTGGGATACAACCATTTGAAAATCTGAAATATAAGGGTGCAACAAATCTTAATATTGAGAAAATCAGCTTTTAATTTGTCCAAATTAAGTTCTTAGCCATGCATGTTACTGATCGAAAATTATGTTTTGATATATTTACTGTAGGAAATGTACTAAATATTTTCATGGAACATGATCTTTTCTTAATATCCTAATGATTTTTTGATCCATATTATTTTGCTCAAATAATTAATATTTTGCAGATTCTGAAAGGGGGGTGTAAACTTTTGACCTTCACTAAATATGACTAGGACTACTATTACTACTATACTAAATTTGATCACTAAAAGTGATTTTTCTCTATAGGAATCACTAGCAGAAACTCAAAATGCTTGTGTTTTCAGTTGTTTATGGAAATCTGTCAAACCGAGAAATTTCAATTTGTGTCGTGTATGAAAAATTGCTGTTCATAAGGAGGAAAAACACAAAGAGGGAAAAGTGGCTTATAAAAGTGGCATAAAAGCAAAATCAATAATTTTGACCCATTCAATGTATTTTTGGCTATTGCTACAAATATACCCGTAGTACTTAAGATTGGTTTTGTGGTCTAGGGTCACATATATTAATGGGTTGTAATGGTCCACAATGGCCCATAATTAGAGGTTTTAAGAGCTACTGTCAAGATTGCTTATTGAGATACTTACCAAAATACTCCACAATCAATATAACACACATGCACTCATGCATTAAAGAGCATATACACTACATTTTTTACATATATCCACCTTATTTCTCAACGTGGAAGTACGCCTATAGACAAGACTTCTAGTTCGTTATCAACTATAGGGTAATAACGAGAAGAATAACAACATGCAGTAAAAGGTAAAACTGTTTGCACTACAAACCAGGGTGTTCATAATTAAAATGATACATTAAAATAACACGGTAAGACACACTGACTTGCAATTTCAAGCAGCAAAATGAGCTGTTACAGCTTGATGAGCCCGGGAGCCAAACCCGTAAAATGTACAAATGGCCAAGCCCACTCTTACGTGAAAAATAAGGTGGATATAATTACCTAAATTTTAAATGAATTAAAATTTTATGTGAATTTGGCAAGAATATGCTTATAAGTAAGGAGAATATGATTATATTCTGTGTGTAAAGGGTAAGGTTTGAGATTAAAAATTAGGTGAATTTTTACCTTGTTTGCTCATTGGTAAACTCTAGCTCTCCTTGTGTATGCTCATAGTCAACGCCCTGTCGCGCAGAACCGTCCTCTGTGTGATATGGAATCATCACAGTCCCGCGCACACCTGACGTCCGATTCACCGGTACCTCCACCACACCTGAACATTCACCCACGCAGAGCTCCCGCTGACTAAACGCAAACACTCCCGCATGGTCATCATCCAAAATAGTTACAGTGGTTACGAAGGGTTCAACCAGTCGGGCACCGTCAGTGTTGGTCCCGCCCTCACCTTCCCGCAGGTTAGAGAGACGCACAAAGAAGTGTTCGTCTTCCTCAAACACATCATCATCAATAATTCCCACCTGTAAAACATACGCACATGCATATTAGGACAATTAAGTCATATTCAGCTCAAAAATATACACTACTATTCAAACATTTTTTAATGATTTTGAATCTTCATCAAGGCTGCATGTATTTGATCAAAAATACAGTCAAGACAGAAACATTGTAAAATATTATTCAATTTTTAACTTTAACTGTTTTCTATTTTAAAATGTAATTTATTCCTGTGATGTCAAATCTGAATTTTTAGCATCATTACTCCAGTCTTCTGGGTCACATGAGATTTTAGAAACGATTTTATTATGCGGATTTCTCTCACCTTTATTTCTTTGCGTGTCTCTCCTGGTGGAAATACAATTGTTCCCTCACAATACTCATAATCTGCCCCAGAACTGGCTGACCCATTCTCTGTCCTGTAATCGACGTGGAAGGTTCTGGTGCCGGTTCCCCCCTGTAAGCAGACCCACAGACTGACACTCCCACAGTTCTCACTGCACTGATACTGTGCCTGCTCAAAAGCGATGTGAGAACATGTGGCTAGATCATCCTCAGCTGAATCTCCAGCTGAGCGTTTTGCCTGTTCAGCTGCTGCATGTTTCTTCAGTACGTTCCCAGCACCGATCATCATGCGCGTTGCCTGTACCCGGTAAAAGGCCCGGCTCTTATGTTGTTTCTGCATGGTGGTGTAGTTTGCCATCTCAATCAGCTGGTCCAGGTCTTTATCTGGATGCTTCTCTCTCAGTTCCTTAAGCATGCGGATCACCTACAACCACAGGCAGTCATGGTAATCTCCAAACATTTTTCATTTCAATGTATATGTATATATGTAAGAGATGACATTCAGTCTGTCATTATTGTAAAGCAAACTCTGGAAGGGGGTTTAAGTTTGTATCAGCCTGTTTATTTTGTAATAATTACAGACTGACTGTACACTAACTACCATTGAGGTCAACCCTTTCAGAATCTGCAAATTGTTAATTATTTTACCAAAATAAGAGGGATCATACAAAATGCATGTTATTGTTTATTTAGTACTGACCTGAATAAGATATTTCACATAAAAGATGTTTACATGTAGTCCACAAGAGAAAATAATAGTTGAATTTATAAAAATGACCTCGTTCAAACGTTTACATATGCTTGATTCTTAATACTGGGTTCTTACTTTACCTTGTTTAGTGATAGTTGATAGTTAGTGATAGTCAGTGTGAAAAGATGGATCTCAAAATCATACAGTCATCATTGGAAAGCGTTCAAATACACAAACATGCTGAAAAACCAAAGAATTTGTGGGACCAGAAGGATTTTTCTTAAGAATGGCAGGCAGTTTAATTTTTCAGGACAAACAAGGGACTCAAGAACAACTATCAATAAACAAAACAAAACAAAACAAAACAACAACAAAAAAACAGTTTTGGATCATTCAGGTAACAACACAGTATTAAGAATCAAGGGGATGTAAATTTTGAACATTTTCATAAATACTAAACTAAATAAATAAAATAAAATAAATAAAAACTTGTTGACTATATGTAAAAATATTTTATGTGAAATACCTTATTCAGGTCAGTACTAAATAAAAAATAACATGCATTTTGTATGATCCATATTATTTTGCTCAAATAATTAACATTTTGCAGATTCTGAAAGGGGGGGTGTAAACTTTTGACCTTAACTGAATATGACTAGGACTACTATTACTACTATACTAAATTTGATCACTAAAAGTGATTTTTCTCTATAGGAATCACTAGCAGAAACTCAAAATGCTTGTGTTTTCAGTTTATGGAAATCTGTCAAACCGAGAAATTTCAATTTGTGTCGTGTATGAAAAATTGCTGTTCATAAGGAGGAAAAACACAGGGAAAAGTGGCTTATAAACCTGCGTCTGCAGTCAGTAGGAGAGTCGGATAATGCTTGTGTGTGCGAATGGTTAATAAAAGAAATAATAATATTTAGATATAAAGATATATATAAATAGATACAGGGTGAGACAGTGAGAATTCAACAATGCTAAATGCCACATGTAGACACGATGTAAATAAGATATTTGCAGTTGATTACAATGGAACCTTGTTGAGATTGTGATAAACTGAATTCAGTGACAGCTTTTTTGAGCTTATATGGAAGCGCTATTTACTCGCTTTTTAGGCTATAATCGGTTCAGAATTTGAAAAAAGTTTCACTTTACGTGCAGATAACAGGGCCAAGAGCCAAAAATCTATTACAGCAGTAGTTCCAGGACTGACATATATACTGCATCCTTCATATATATGTGGGAATCGCTTTTGAAATAGTTTGTTTGCAACCAGGCTTAGTTCCTTAGCTTATATCCACCGCCTCGATGGCAGGCAACTTTTTTTATTTAGTTGAAAAATCACTCTTCTTCATAACATAAGGATCACATCCAACATATGTTGTGATTTTCTTTTTATACCTTTCTCTTGTTGTAATAGTGCTTAAACCAGTGTAGTACAGACTTTCCTCCATCTCATCCGCTCTGCTTTTTCAGTCACGCACGTAAAGCAAAACTTTTATTCAAATTCCTAACTGATTATAGCGTAGAAAGCTAGCAAATAGCGCTTCCATATGGTCACTAAAAAGATGTTACTCACTTCAGTTTATTGCAATCTCACAATGTTCCATTATAATCAATGAAGCTCTCGAAACTACAAATATACAGTACATTGTGTCTTTGTGTGGCATTTAGCATTGAGTGAATATTAGGGCTGCACGATTAATCGTTTTTAAACCGAAATCGCGATTTGAAAGGGTGCGATTTTCAAATCGCAAGAGCTGCGATTATTTCGATTGATTATCAAATGTGGTAACAAGCATATAAGTTGTTTTTGACAGGTCACTTCATGTGCATATTATGTCTTCATGCTTATATTACGTTTGATGCAGAGTTTAACCAATAGGGGGCATTTTAACACTGCATGTAGAGACATGCACTGTCATGATCGGGGCTGTGGGTTTTCCCCCAGCCACCTGAGGTCGCTGTTTGCACTGCACTCTGATTCATCACGTCTGTTTTGTCATTACCACTGATTCACACACAGCTGTTCACTATCTGGACTCTGTATAAGAACACTCACTCTTCATTCCGTTTTCAGGTCTGCATTGTCTTATGTCTTCTGTCAACTCTCCGTCTGCTCTACGTTCCTGTATCCTGGCTCTGGTTTTGTTATTTAGTATTTGAGTTTATGTTTAAGTTGTGCCGTGTTGGCCTTTTGTTTGTTTATTTTGTTATTTGTCTCATTAAAAAATCCTTTCCCTGCATTTGGACCCAGACCTCCCTTATCTCACGTGACAGAATGCAGCCAGCATCAGTGGGTCCAGCAGGGAGGATTTCTTTTTTGCCCTTCAGGGAGAAGGTGACGTTGTCCAAAGAGACGGCGGCCATTTGCGCTCGTTGGGCGGCGGAGGCGGTCGTTGAGCCGACTGAGCCCGAGTGGATGACGGCCATTTTCGCTCGTTGGGCGGCGGAGGCGGCGTCCACTGTCTCTGTTCCGGATGCGGCGGTGACCGCGCTCTCTGTTCCGGACGTGGCGGTGACCGCGCTCTCTGTTCCGGACGTGGCGGTGACCGCGCTCTCTGTTCCGGACGCGGCGGCGGTGACCGCGCTCTCTGTTCCGGACGCGGCGGCGGCGGTGACCGCTCTCTCTGTTCCGGACGTGGCGGTGACCGCTCTCTCTGCTCCTGACGCGGCGGTGACCGCTCTCTCTGTTCCGGACGCGGCGGTGACCGCTCTCTCTGCTCCTGACGCGGCGTTGACCGCTCTCTCTGCTCCTGACGC
Source organism: Garra rufa (assembly GCF_049309525.1). Lineage (NCBI taxonomy): Eukaryota > Metazoa > Chordata > Actinopteri > Cypriniformes > Cyprinidae > Garra > Garra rufa. The sequence continues at coordinate 28,478,050 of NC_133365.1, forward strand.
GGCGGTGACCGCTCTCTCTGTTCCGGACGCGGCGGTGACCGCTCTCTCTGCTCCTGACGCGGCGGTGACCGCTCTCTCTGTTCCGGACGCGGCGGTGACCGCTCTCTCTGCTCCTGACGCGGCGGTGACCGCTCTCTCTGTTCCGGACGCGGCGGTGACCGCTCTCTCTGCTCCTGACGCGGCGGTGACCGCTCTCTCTGTGCCGGACGCGGCGGTGACCGCTCTCTCTGTTCCGGACGCGGCGGTGACCGCACTCTCTGTTCCGGACGCGGCGGTGACCGCTCTCTCTGTTCCGGACGCGGCGGTGACCGCTCTCTCTGTTCCGGACGCGGCGGTGACCGCTCTCTCTGTTCCGGACGCGGCGGTGACCGCACTCTCTGTTCCGGACGCGGCGGTGACCGCGCTCTCTGCTACGGACGCGGCGGTGACCGCTCTCTCTGCTCCTGACGCGGCGGTGACCGCTCTCTCTGTTCCGGACGCGGCAGTGACCGCTCTCTCTGCTCCTGACGCGGCGGTGACCGCTCTCTCTGTTCCGGACGCGGCGTTGACCGCTCTCTCTGCTCCTGACGCGGCGTTGACCGCTCTCTCTGTTCCTGACGCGGCGGTGACCGCTCTCTCTGTTCCGGACGCGGCGTTGACCGCTCTCTCTGCTCCTGACGCGGCGTTGACCGCTCTCTCTGTTCCGGACGCGGCGGTGACCGCTCTCTCTGTTCCGGACGCGGCGGTGACCGCTCTCTCTGCTCCTGACGCGGCGGTGACCGCTCTCTCTGCTCCTGACGCGGCGGTGACCGCTCTCTCTGCTCCTGACGCGGCGTTGACCGCTCTCTCTGCTCCTGACGCGGCGTTGACCGCTCTCTCTGCTCCTGACGCGGCGTTGACCGCTCTCTCTGCTCCTGACGCGGCGTTGACCGCTCTCTCTGCTCCTGACGCGGCGGTGACCGCTCTCTCTGTTCCGGACGCGGCGGTGACCTCTGACGTTCCTCTGGCGGCGTCCGCTGACGTTGCTCTGGCAGCTAGGCCAGCTCACGTTCCACTGGCGGCGAGGCCAGCTCACGTTCCACTGGCGGCGAGGCCAGCTCACGTTCCACTTGCGGCGAGGCCAGCTCACGTTCCTCTGGCGGCGGTGTCCGCTCACGTCCCTCCGCTGCACGGGCCTGGCCCGCCATCCCTCCCCCTTATGCACCTTCCACCGTTCCTCCTCCCTCCAGAAATTTTGTTTTGGGAACGTCTGGTAGCCGTTCCCTAGAGAGGGGGTACTGTCATGATCGGGGCTGTGGGTTTTCCCCCAGCCACCTGAGGTCGCTGTTTGCACTGCACTCTGATTCATCACGTCTGTTTTGTCATTACCACTGATTCACACACAGCTGTTCACTATCTGGACTCTGTATAAGAACACTCACTCTTCATTCCGTTTTCAGGTCTGCATTGTCTTATGTCTTCTGTCAACTCTCCGTCTGCTCTACGTTCCTGTATCCTGGCTCTGGTTTTGTTATTTAGTATTTGAGTTTATGTTTAAGTTGTGCCGTGTTGGCCTTTTGTTTGTTTATTTTGTTATTTGTCTCATTAAAAAATCCTTTCCCTACATTTGGACCCAGACCTCCCTTATCTCACGTGACATGCACGGGACGGATTTTTCAGTCCCGCATCCGCAGAAATATGTTTATCTCGTTCAGTTCCCGCCTCGACATTGATGTTTTGTCCCGCTCCTGCCCGCATAAAAGTAACCTATATAGTTTTTTTTCAGTACATCAATTAAATTTACATGAAACAGTTTTGTAACATCTCGTAATTTCACAAAACCCCAGCATAAACGCTCCTGATAAAATATTTGTTATATAGGCTAAGCATCAACATTCACAAACCACTGTTATTCTTAACAGAAGAGCAAGCATGAGCTACTGTGTGTATCCATAACAGAATGCAAGCAAACAAAGCTAAAGTTGACATCTCAGTTCATATGCGATCTCATAAAGCTCTAACACAATGAATATTATGCACAATGAATCTTTCACAATGTCTACACTTCGTGTGTTTTAATTCGCGAGTACGCAATATTCAGCACTGTGCAAGAATGTTTGAGCAGTGAGTGGATTCTAACTTAAACACCTCTGATGATGACTGCCTATCCTTGTGCTTACTAATCATAGCTGTAAGTTGTATACTAGTTGTTCTTGCTGCTTTTGTGCAATAGATGAATAACAATATTTTGCTTTTTAGATATTTCTATTTTGCGGGGGTCTCGCAAATCATTTTATTTTCCCGCGTCCCGAACAGCCGCACTCGCCCATCAAGTTTTGTCCCGCGCCGCAGTCGGTTGCCTCGGGTCCCGCTATATACTCCCGTAGGAGTGCAGGTCTCTACTGCATGTAGCTACTGAGCAAATAACGTTAACGCCATTTGGAAAAGATGAGCGGGAGCAGCGGCTCAACTTCCCAACAAAGTGTCTCTTAATGTAGGTTATCATCAGTGTTTTACTGATGTAAAATTGTTTACAGTGTGTTTGGATTCCTAAAAGTTTAAAATTTTATTTATATTTTATTATAAATATATATATATATATATATATATATATATATATATATATATATATATATATATATTTTTTTTTTTTTTTATTATAAAAGATTTTAATAATATTTTATTATATAATTTTAATTGTTAATTTAATTTTATTTAAGATACTGTAGTTATTTTCTTAATTTGTCATGATAACTGACAACTTTATTTTAAAAAAGGCAACAATGTTTAAGAGGTTTTAAATAAACAGTAGAACAGTGTAGCATACTTTGTGATTATGCTTGGTCTTTCTTTGGTGCTGTTAAAACCACCATATCAAACCTGTTGCTCTTTTATGAAATAGTAGTAAATCGCATTTTAAATCGCAAATCGAAATTTTGATCAGAAAAATCGCAATTAGATTTTTTCTCCAAATCGTGCAGCCCTAGTGAATATCTATTTATATATTTCTTTATTAATATCTTAACATATTATTATCTTTTCTTAACCATTCGCACACACAAGTATTATCCGACTCTCCTCCTGACCACAGACGGAGGTTTACAAGTCACTTTTTCCGGTGCTTTTCAGTCAATTTCTTGCTTTTCCTCACTTATGAACAGCAAATTTTCAGACATGATAAAAGCAAAGTTTGACAGATTTGAGCATCCATAAACAAAAAAAAAAACATAGGTATTTTGAGTTATTACTGTGTTGCAAAATAAATTTTCAGCATTATTACTACATTATTACTAGTCTTCAGTGTTACATGATCTTTAAAAAATCATTCCAAAAAGGTTAATTTGGTGCTGCAGAAACATTTCTTCTTATTAGTAATGTTGAAAACAGTTGTGTTACTAAGTTTTTTTTCCCCTCTGTTTTAATTTTGCTCTCTCACCTCCTCTCTGTCCTGTTCTGGTTCTTTGGTTTTCTCCATATTGACGGTAGTGGTGCTGTTTTGGTATTTTTCTCCCATGATGGCATCAATTCCTCTGGGTGCTAGCTCACCCTCCATCTCCACAATAATTCCATGACGTTTATCGGCACGGTAGCGCTTGTGCAAGTACTTGTAAAAGAGTAGGCGTCGGTCGGCGATCCAAGCCATTAGGACACACACAGGGAAGAAGAAAAGGGTGACCAAAGCCTCCCAGACCTCTCACACACACAATAAAAGAAGTTAAATTAGCAAAGACATTTACCCTGACATCCACATTATGCAAACATGTTCTGCTTACACACACACACAAACACACACCTGTACAATGCCAGGGCTTATGACTGCCAGGATGAGGTAGAGCCAGATATAGGCGAAGATGCTCCAGGTCGCAGTAATGAAGAAGACTCTGAGGTGTTTAATCTTCCTCACCTCTCCATCAGGTATCACCCACACACACACTCCAATTATCACAAACATGTTAAATGCAGCACTGCCGACTATAGTGCCGGGACCCAGTTCTCCCGACTCAAAACCATGTCCACACACCTGTCACACACAGACATCAGATCAGAGAACAACACTAGCATGTGTCCAAATTAAAACTTTCATTTAGCAAGGATGCTTCAAATTGATCAAAAGTGATGATAAAGACATTTATAATGGTACAAAAATTTCTATTTCAGATAAATGCTGTTCTTCTGAACTTTCAATTCATTAAAGAAACCTGAAAAAAAATTCTACTCAGCTGTTTTCAACATAGTAATAATAAAAAAAGTTTTTTTAGGATTTCTGAAGAGCCATGGCTCGAAACATTCTATAAAAGATGTACACTACTGTTTGATAATTAACCTGAAGAAGAAAAAAAACTAGGCCTACCTCTATTACTGACAGCAGGATCTCAGGGGCTGATGAACCCAGAGCCATCAGAGTGAGGTTGGAGACAGTTTCATTCCAGATTCTTACTGTCATTACTGTCTTTTCTCCATTTGCACCTGTCACAGTCACCTCCTTCTCCTAAATGACACATCAAGCATATAACATCAACATCATTAAATTAAATTCCACCAATATGATATTACCCCATAAGTCATTTTTATCTTAATGGAAGTACATAATCACATATACTGCTGTTCAGAATTTTGGGATCAGTTTTTTAAAGAAACCTCTTATGCTCATCAAGACTGCATTTACTTGATCAAAAATACAGAAAAAAGTAATATTGTGAAATATTTTACAGTTTAATATAGTGGTTTTCTATTTTAATATATTTTCAAATATTATTTATTACACATTTTAATCAGCTATTACTTCAGTATTTAATGTCACATGATCCTTCAGAAATCATTCTAATATGCTGATTTATTACTTTTACTATCAATGATGGAAACAGTTGTGCTGCTTCATATTTTTTGGGAACCTTTGATGTTTTGATGAATATAATAAAAAAAAGAACAGCATTTATTCAAAATAGAAATCTTTGCTATCACTTTTTATCAATTTAACACAACCTTAGTGAATGAAAGCATTAATTACTTTTAAATGGTAGATTATATTGTTACAAAAGATTTCCATTTTAAATAAACATTCTTTTTAACTTTTTATTTATTAAAGAATCCTTAAAAAAGGTTCCAACAAAATATTAAGCAGCACAACTGTTTTCAACATTGATAATAAATCAGCATATTATAATGATTTCTGTAAGATCCTGTGACACGGAAGAATGGAGTAATGATGCTGAAAATTCAGCTTTGCATCACAGGAAATATATTCACATAAAAAAAGTTATATTACATTGAAATAATATCTCACAATATTAGTGTTTTTTTATCAAAAAAATGCAGCTTTGATGAGCATAAAAAAATGACAATCCCAAACTTTTGAATGGCAGTATTTATAATATATAATTCTGTGCTGCTGTGTACCTGTGAGGTGATGACTTCAATGGCAGCCATGAAGCGATCAGCGATGATGGACACACCCAGGAACATGTAGAGAAGAAATGCAAAGTAGATCACTGCTCTTACTCCCTGCATTGCCAGTGGGGGGTCATGTGGCAGCCACACAGGAAGTAGAATCCCTGGTTGACATTTGACTTTCTCAAAACAGGATCTTTTGGGGCCATCAGCGCTACTGTTGCTGTTTCCATGAACACTTCCACCTGCACATACCTGTGGAGAAAGGAGGAGAAGGAGGAGAAGGTGGAAGAGTAGAGGAGGAGCCATGTCCAGATATGGCGACCAGAATGGCTCTCCTCTTGAGTTTGGAAGATTGACAAAGAGAAAAAAAGTGTTGTGTTATTTCATACAAAGCATGCTAAATTAATCATAATATATACAGTATATGTATTTTTGTTATATAATGCAGGAGTTAACATATGAATGGATTTGCAAATGATTTATACAGAACTTCTGCTTGTATTTTATGAATGAGGCACTATACGGATACCACGTGAATAACAATGTGAGCGAGTGTGTGTGTGAGGCCATCTCAGTGCTAATCTAAACCCCAGGTCTTATCAGTGGTTCATTAGTCATGCCTGGCCCACTCCATCCTAATGGATCCAGGAGACAAATACTACAACTAGACTGGCAGCGGTGGCAACGTTAAAATGAATGAAAGAAAGACATAAACACACAGCATGCTTTCAGCTTTAAATAAGTAAATGATTTATAAACTCACTGTAAAAAATTTGCTGTAGTTCTGCAGCTGGTTCCCAGTAACTTACTGTAGATTTTTAATTTATGTTATTTACTGGCAACAGTTTGTTCAAAGTTAAATGAACATTAAACATTAACAAGTCTTTGTCTTTACAGAATAAAACTATAAAATAACAACCTAATGCAAAGCATTCTGGGAACCAGAAACCTTCATCAACCTTTTTCAGTTTTTTTCCTTCAGATTTTGGTTCCCAGAATGCTTTGCATGAGGCTGTTATTTTAGTTTTATTCTGTAAAGATAAAAACTTGTTAATGTTTAATGTTCAATTAACTTTGAACAAACTGTTGCCAGTAAATAGCATACATTTAAATCTACAGTAAGTTACTGGCAACCAGCTGCCAGTAATACTGTAATTTCTACAGTTTTTGTTTACAGTGCTATTAACTAAAGGAAATGTGAATACTTGCAAAGCAGCAAAAGAAAAGTCTGTCAAATGCAAAAAAAGGGAAAAAGAGAGAAACAGATAGTACAAAAATGAAGATAAATGAACTGAGAGCAGAGGTCAGTAAGATTTAAGAAGACATTTAATTGTTCAAAAGTAACAAAGAGATTTATAATGTTACAAAATAGATATATCCAAATGTTCACAGATTTCTAAATTAACCCTGTTCTTTTGAACTTTCGATTCATTAAAGTATCCTGAAAAAAAAACACTAAAATATTAAGCATAGGGCCCTATGCAGAAACTGCGGAAAAGTGTCTGTGAATATTAAGCCGTAAAAATACAATTTAAATATGAATCTTGCATGTTCTGCAATGAATGGTTCTTGCGTTTACTACACACATACTGAAGTCTGAGTGATGCTTGCCGTGTTTTCAGCCTTTGCTGCATCAATATAGGAGTACATGAATACATAAACATAATCTCTAGAACAGCTCTGAGAATTTTAACATTTGTTTTGAGCAAAATAATTGTCTATATACAATATACAAACAGAAGGTCTTCACAGCAACCTGTCAAAATAAAAGTTCGGTTTAACTTGAAGAAACTGTGATAGAGATTACGTAATGTCATGATAGTACTACCAGTAATAATGAAATAATTATTAAAACATTATTTTTTAAGGAATATTTACAAGAATTAATTTACCAGAAAAAAAATGTACACAATTTTTCTGACACAAATAGCACAATATTTCTGAAAAATAAATAAAATAATAATAAATTAATTATACATTTTTGAAATAAAAATCAATTAAGTAGAGATGTGTTTGATTATTCAAATCCAGAAAATTAATATAAAATACAGCATTTGGTAAAAATAAATTGAATAAGTTTAATATGTTTTTATTTAACCTTAAAACTGAGAAAAATTTTAATGAAAAAAAAAAGTTATTCCAAATTGAAAACAGAAAAAATGGCATTTGGAAGAAAATCAAACGGAATTTGGGGAAAAAATAATGTTTTCAATAATTAATAATATAACCATATTAGCATATTAAATGATTTCTGAAGGACCATCTGACACTAAAGACTGGATTAATGGTTGCTGAAAATTCAGCTTTTATCAAAGGAATACATTACTTTTAAAATATTCTAATAGAACACACGGTAACACTTTATTTTAAGGACCAATTCCCACTACTAACTAGTTGCTTATTAGCATGCATAGCATATTGGCTGTTTATTAGTACTTATAAAGCACATATTAATTCCTTATTCTGCATAACCATATTTTAGATCCCTTGATCAGACCTAAACCTAACAACTACCTTACAAACTATTAATATGCAGCAGAGAAAACTCTTAGTTAATAGTACATGTTCCCTATTCTAAAATGTTACTAAAATATTAAAATTTTAATCTAACTTTTCCTAAAATGTATATATTAAACCGATAGAGTATGAGGAATTTCAATAGAATGCTGACATGCATCAAACGCTCTGACATAATAAATCCTTTTTACATTTTTAACCTTAATTTGTACCTTTCTTCTTTTCCTCTAATCGTTTCTTCATGTCACCCGTCACCTGTGTGGTGTGTGGTAGAGATTGAGAGTGACGTGCTGGACTGAAGCATGTGGTCATATTTCACTTTCTAAGCTGCGCTATGGTTACCTGGACATCAGCTTTAGTGTGCTACTCTACACCACTGTCCAAAAATAACCTGGCCATCACACCTGGCCCTACAACACAAACACAAATACACGTGTATGAAAGTGTCTTGTTTTTGTAGATGCTGGGTGAAGGTGAATGTGTTTGTTTGTGCGTGTGTCTAAGTGAGCATGTATGCATTTACTCCCCTACAGTTATGTGTGTGCAGGTAAGTGTGTGTGTGCCCAAACCGAAATATCTCCGATTACCACGATGACACTGTTTCAGTCTGTCAGTGCCGCTGATAAGTGATTGGCCGGATTGGCTTACACACAGAGCTCTGACAGCTTAATAGGAGTTAGCACCTTTTAGTGGTTAAGATTACCACCACCAGAGAGAGAAAGTGACAGAGGGAGACAGAGAGGGAGATAGAGGGAGAAAAGAAGAGGATCCGTTCTAGGAAACGTGAGAGTGACACAGGAAAATGAAGAGGACGGTTAGGTAAAGTGAAAGGAAAGGAAACATCCACTGTTTTACTAAATGCCTCATTTTCGTCTGATTTGCTAAAATACACATTTAATAAATTACTTCTTACAATGATAATAAAATAAATAATTAATAATGAACTAATTTAATAATGGTTGCAAAGTTAGGATCACACTTAGGTTAAAAAACAAAAAAGGTAAAAACAAATTAACTTAATTTTTCAATTTTAGTGAGTTTAGCCAGCATCCATCTGATTTTCAATGCAAATTCCATTCATTCATTTTAAATTCTTAGACTTAGATTCCAGCACACTGATCCACACTGTGGATTGAGAGACGTTTATTAGAGTGAGTGTGCTTTAACACCTCTCTCTCTTTAAAAGGCTCTATCGTATTTGCCATCCAATACTGATTACACACGCTCACACGCACTTGACTATGTAATAGTGAAAGGACAATGTGAAACAGTTGACCTAGAGTTGTGTAAAGCAGCCACATACACAAACTCTCACAGAAAGCATGATATACTGTATATTCTATCTCACCATAGTATCAACACCACAACGCTGTCTTTTATAAACACTTACACAACAATACAAATCCAAACACACAACTAAAAAAATGCAACTAGTTTTATAAAGTTGTTTTTTATTTATCTAAATATCTAACATGTTGGATCAGAACATTCAAAGATACTATAGAAGTCTGCCAGTATTCTAACATTTTAACCAATTAGTTTTAATCAATAATGAACTCTTAAAGGGACAGTTCACCCAAAAATTAAAATTTGATGTTTATCTGCTTGGATCCAAGATGTAGGTGACTTTGTTTCTTCAGTAGAACACAAACAAAGATTTTTAACTCAAACCGTTGCAGTCTGTTAGTCATTTAATGTCAGTGGTTGGTCACCAAACCTTTGAAAGTAAAAAAAACATGCACAGACAAATTCAAATTACATCCTGCGGCTCGTGACGATACATTGATGTCCTAAGACACGAAACGATAATTTTTTGCGAGAAACTGAACAGTATTTATATAATTTTTTTACCTTTGATATACAGCCATGTCCAACAACTGTGCCGAGCACGAGCTCAGCATCCGGCACGTTACATGTGCACAGAGATTGTGTATAGCGCCTATTCAAAATGGTAATTACTTGCGCTTATCCTGATTGCATGTTTGCTTGCGTGAACTCATCCGGGACTGTTGACTTTTCACCGGTTTCCCCTTCCGGCGTTTGCGTATACTACACCAGAGCGCGTACACGTGTTGAGCGCTGGAAGCTGATGCTGAGTTGGACATTGCTATGTATCAAAGGTAAAAAATTATATAAATACTGTTCAGTTTCTCGCAAAAAATGATCGTTTCGTGTCTTAGGACATCAATGTATCGTCACGAGCCGCAGGATGTAATTTGAATTTGTCTGTGCATGTTTTTTTTACTTTCAAAGGTTTGGTGACCAACCACTGACATTAAATGACTAACAGACTGCAACGGTTTGAGTTAAAAATCTTTGTTTGTGTTCTTCTGAAGAAACAAAGTCACCTACATCTTGGATGTTGTTCCAAACTCTAGAGACCTTTGTTTAACTTCAGAACACAAATTCTGAAGTCAGAAAGGGTCAGGAAGCTCTCGGATTTAACCAAAAATATCTTAATTTGTGTTCCGAACATGAACAAAAGTCTTACAAGTTTGGAACGACATGAGAATTAATAATTAATGACTGAATTTTTATTTTTGAGTGAACTGTCTCTTTAAATCGGTCACCGAATTATCTTATAACATCAATCAATCACAATAGCACTTAACCATAGCCAGTCAACTTCAAATGAACCTGTCCATGTGTGTCCCACGAACAAAGCACCATTTAAGCCAGTCTTTTAAAACTAAGTACTAGAACACAGTGTTCCAGCCGTCTCCAAGGAACACCTGCCAATGAGGTGTATACACACACACACACACACACACACACACACACACACACACACACTGTGATCAGGGATCTGCTTTCAGTATCAATATTCCATAATCTCAGTACATTCCCCTTTCTTTTCTCTTCTCTCTCTACTTACTACCACAACACACACACCTCTAATTATCACCAACCTATGGTCACCTATAGCTGCCATTTAACATACTATACAAAGATCTATTACATCTACTGTCAGTATGCTGATTTGGTGGTTAAGCATTTTTTTATCACTATCAATACTAAAAACAGTTGTGCTGCTTAAAGGGATAGCTCACCCAAAAATGATAATTCAGTCATTAATTACTCACCCTCATATCGTTTCAAACCGGTAAGACCTTTGTTCATCTTCACTACACAAAAAAGATATTTTTGATGAAATCCAAGAAATCCAAATTTAAGAACTGATACGTTCAAGTCCCAGAATGATAAGGACATTGTTAAAATAGTCCATGTGACATCAGTGGTTCAACCGTTATTTTATATAGCTATGAACATACTTTTTTTGTGCAAAGAAAACTAAAATAAAGACTTTATTTAATAATTTCTTCCTTCCGTGTCAGTCTTCAACATGCGTTCACATCTAGATCATCTTGACCATCTTGAACTGTCATTGCTGTCCATGCAAGGTCAGAAAACTCTCGGATTTTATCAAAAATATCTTAATTAGTGTTCCGAAGATGAATGAATGCAAGTAATTAATGACAGACTTTTCATATTTGGGTGAACTATCCCTTTTTATTATTTTTGTGGAAACCCTGATGCAAGTCTTCAGGACCACTATCTGTGCATCTGTGTCCTTGACAATGAGTGAAAAAATAGATTTTAGGTGTCTTTTTACTGATTTTTATAGATATTTCATCAAATAATTTTATCAAAACAAACATACCTAAAAAATGCATGTTAAATATGTGACCCTGGACCACAAAACCAGTCATAAGGTTAAATTTGACAAAACTGATTTATACATCATATGAAAGCTCAATAAATAAGCTTTCTATTGATGTATGGTTTGTTAGGATAGGACGATATTTGGCCGAGATACATCTATTTGAAATCTGAAATCTGAGGATGCAAAAAAATCAAAAAGACTGAGAAAATCACCTTTAAAGTTGTCCAAATTAGGTTCTTAACAATGCATATTACAAATCATAAATTACATTTTGATATGTTTACAGTAGGAATTTTACAAAAAATCTTAATGGAACATGAACTTTACTTAATTTCTTAATGATTTTTGGCATAAAAGAAAAATCTAAAATGTTGACCCAGGCTAAAGTATCTGAAGAGACAAATCGATGGATGACATTACCTATTTCATTAATGGGTAGAATAAATGTGATCAAGATGAATATTCTGCCAAAATTCTTATACGTTTTCCAATCAATACCCCTCCCTCCGCCTCCTTTGTTTTTTCAAAATTTAAGACGACTTCTCTCTAGGTTTATTTGGAGTAATAGGAAGCCAAGACTGAGACTCTCTTTACTTTACTTGCCATATGAAAGAGGAGGGCTACAGTTGCCTAATTTTCTATGGTATTACAGGGCAGCTCAGTTGAGAGCTGCGATGTTTTGGTTTTCTAAACAATCAGACTTACCATGGTTACAGGTGGAAAAGTTAGCTGCAAAAGGCTTGTCACTTGATAGTTTTTTATATTCAGCACCACTCAAAGTACTTATAAAAGGAACAGACAATCCATTTGTTAAAAATACTATTGCTATCTGGTATGAAGCCCATAAATTTTTGGGGGATCTTCCAGATCTCTCCCGCTTCTCTCCTCTGTGGGGTAATGACCAGTTTTGCCCTGGTAAAAAAGATTTGGGGTTTAAACTATGGATGAATAAGGGTGTCTCTAGGCTGTCCGATTTATATGAAGATGATATCTTGATGTCATTTGATAAACTTGTAGCAAAATTTCACATACCCCAGAAACATTTTTTTAAATATTTGCAAATTAGAAGTTTTATTTTCTCCTATTCAAAGAATTTGGGTAAAATACCCCCAATGTCAACATTAGAACAGCTGACATTACAAAATTGCAACAATAAAGGATGGATTACTCAGTTATATGGAATATTAAGAGAAAATAATAAGGAAAGCTGTGAAAATAAAAGACAAGCTTGGATTCAGGATATAAAAAACGATATCTCATTAGAAGAGTGGAGTACAATTTGCTTAAAGTCGCAAACACAAACCATAAATACTCGTCTTAGACTTTTACAATATAATTGGATAATGAGGACCTATATAACCCCTGTAAAATTAAATAAATTTAACCCAAATATCCCAGATCTTTGTTTTAAATGCAATAAACTCCCTGGTACATTTTTTCACTGTGTTTGGGAATGTGAGGAGATTCAGAAATTTTGGGATGGGGTGACCCAATGCATCTCTCAATTTACTTCTTCTCAAGTCACGACATGTCCTATGTTATGTGTATTGAATTTATATGCAGAAAATTGTTCCTTGTCTGTAAAAGAGAAAAAAATGGTGGATTTGTGTTTACTGCAAGCCAGACGGTCTATTGCTTTATATTGGAAAAAGGCTGATTGCCCCTCTCTTGGAATATGGCTAAGAAACCTGTCATCTTGTTTGGCTCTTGAAAAGCTTACATATATAACAAAGAAGAAATCATCTGAATTTGCGAACATATGGGAGATGTTTCTGAATTTTCTTAAAAATGGAAATATTGAAGATGCATTAGATATGTGAAGTTTTATATGTACGAAGAATCTAGCTAATTTTGTAACTTACTATTTTGTATTTATATATGCCTGCCTGGGGTTTGGTTGGGGATTGAAATGTTTTTGTCCTAAAAAGTGAAAGCTCAATAAAGACATGTTAAACAAAATGTTGACCCATGCAATGTATTTTTGGCTATTGCTACAAATATACCCCAGCGACTTAAGACTGGTTTTGTGGTCCAGGGTCACATATGACATCAGTTTGTAACATGGTCATCAAAGATTAAATTATTTATTTATTTTGATTGCAACATCATTCAAACATCTGCTCTGAACAGAACCACACACAGTCACGTGTACACACTCACCGGAGCACATGCACACAGACAGTGCAAGTGACTGACACACTAACATGGGCATTCGGATTGAGAAACTCTACTCTTGCTTTCATAGTCTCCATCCATGCATTAAATAATTAACCTGTTGCAGATCGATCTAAGATCAGGTGGTTAACTAATGACAGGTTTAGATCAAGTGTTCGGATCGGAGACTGTGTTTGATCATTTGACCTGGAATCACGTGATTGACCTGTTGCAGTTTTGTATGTTGCATATTACATGCTCCTCCATAAGTGGGACGCACCAAACCGAGACCAGCAGATCACTTCACGGATCTAACATAAGACAAAGACGAAGCATATCAACACACGTGCACTTGTGAGACATGCATGCATGCTCACGCATACAAAGACAAATAAAGCAGGCCGCATTAGTTTGAGCGAGACACACATACATACAGACTCATCACACTGCAGCAGGAAGGCTGAGAGCTCAGGTCTTGCGGTGTGTGTTACGGTGGCCCCTCATCCTGGCCAGCGTTACTCTAGAAGGATCCGCAGTCTCAACTTCACCCGCCACTCATCACGACACTGCCGTTATGCAATATTTAGCACAGCACACACACACCAGATACACACTCGTGCTCGGACAAATGCTGTCTAAATCACATTTGGTCTGACCAATACACAAACTTCTTGACTGAAAGTTTGGCAATACTGGAATACGAAATAATTCAAAACTTTTGTGGTGGGATGGCATTTTTTGTGAACACTGACTGCGATTGTAGGCTGAGATTCATGTGCACCAATACAGGAGTTGCTGACCATTTGGTTTAGATGACTATCATTTCGATTTCCTCTCAAATTCTTCAATGAAACGCTGAATATGTAAATGCGGTTGAGGCAGCTCAAGTCAAAACAATCTCAAATGACTTACTAGTGCCTCATGGGGTGGTATTTTGAGGTGGGTGGACTCAGGTAACCTCAGGAGGCCAGATTCAGGTAGAGCTCTTTGTGAGAGCCAAAGCGATGGCAAGACTTCAGCAGCAGCTGCAGAGCTTCAGCTCAGGACCTGCAGAGTTTCATTATCATCCCCTCTGAAAGAGATGAACTGGAAGTCAAGAGTGTTTCGGTATAGGAAACTGTGTTAGAAACGCACCAAAGAAAACAGTCAACAACAACATGGATGTTTTCTTTTTACACATATTAATACACTGGAAACATATGTAGCCCTGGACCACAAAACCAGTCTTAAGTGGCACAAGTATATTTGTAGCAATAGTCAAAAATACATTGTATGGGTCAAAATTATTGATTTTTCTTTTATGCCAAAAAGCATTAGGATATTAAGTAAAGATCATGTTCTTTGAAGATATTTTGTAAATTTCCTACCGTAAATATATCAAAACTTAGTTGATCAGTAATATGCATTGCTAAGTACTTCATTTGGCCAACTTTAAAGGTGATTTTCTCAATATTTTTATTTTTTTGCACCCTCAGATTCCAGATTTTCAAATATTGTCCTATCCTAACAAACCATACATCAATGTAAAGCATATTTATTCAGCATTTAGATGATGTACAAATTACAATTTAAAAAAATTGACCCTTATGACTGGTTTTGTGGTCCAGGGTCACATATGATGAAATGTAGACTACAGATACACTACAGTTAAAAATGTTGAAGTCTGTAAGATTTTAGGAAAGAAATTATTACTTGTATTTAACAAGGCTGCAATCAATTCAATAATCAAACGTCACAGTAAAAACTTTTACATTGTTAAAATTTTTTTTATAGAATCCATCAAAGAGCAAAAAAGAATCTTGAAACTCATTTGCTGTGTATTTAAATAAAATGATTACATGCTGAGATACTAGCAATCTTCTTTTATTCTTATAAAGTGCAAAAAAGTGCTCAGTACGTTAAAATCAAGAGACGTTATGGTCACGCAGGACCTTCCTCAGTGTTCACATACTATTGAAATGGTTATTTTTCCTATTCAATTCCTCACATAACAACACCCGTGTATCTAATCAATTCTAAACAAAAATATATTTCATATAAATGCTGAATATGCTAAATCATTTGAAATGTCTATTCATCAAATAAGTCTAAAATGTTTTTTATATATATTTTGTTTCCACAAAACGTTAAATGAACACTCCACTTTTTTTGGAAATAGGCTCATTCTCCAACTCCGCCCAAGTTAATAAGTTGAGTTTTACCATTTTGAAATCCATTCAGCGGTTCTCCTGTTCTGGCGATATCACTTTAAGCATAGCTTAAGATAGCATAGCATAGATCATTGAATCCTATTAGACCAATAGCATCGCGTTCAAAAATGACCAACGAGTTTCGATATTTGTCCTATTTAAAACATGACTCTTCTGTAGTTATATTTTAGAGGTTTTTAGAATTGCATGGAAAAACAGTATGTCCAGCTATAGACAGGCTTTAAAAGCTGCTAGAGCCGAGTACATCCACCAACTCATAGAAAAAAAAAAAAAAAAAAAAAAATTTATTTAGCACAGTGGCTAGATTAACAAATAATCAAACGCCACCCGACCTAAATATTCCTGCACAGTTTAATAGTAACGACTTTATGAATTTTTTTTACTGATAAAATAGACAACATCAGAAATACAATAACAAATATAGATACTACAGCAACTGATACTTCAGCATTATTCATTACACCCAAAGAAAAACTGCAGTGCTTTACAACTATAGAACAGGAGGAATTAAATAAACTTATCGTCGCATCTAAACCAACAACATGCCTATTAGATCCTGTACCCACTAAATTACTAAAAGAGTTGTTACCTGTAGCAGAAGTACCGCTTCTTAATATTGTTAACTCACCGCTATCTTTAGGTCATGTCCCAAAACCATTCAAACTAGCGGTTATTAAGCCTCTTATTAAGAAACCACAGCTAGACCCTAGTGAATTGGCAAATTACAGACCTATTTCTAATCTTCCATTTATGTCTAAAATTTTGGAAAAAGTTGTGTCTGCTCAATTGTGCTCCATCTTGCAAAATAATAATCTTTTTGAAGAATTTCAATCAGGTTTCAGGCCCCACCATAGCACAGAAACTGCACTTGTTAAAATCACAGATGACTTGCTACTTGCGTCAGATCAAGGCTGCGTCTCATTGCTAGTTTTACTTGATCTTAGTGCTGCATTCGACACTATAGATCATGACTGTCACATTTCTGTCTGTTCATTTGGTTTTTCCCATTGTCTCCCCCTGTTGTTCTGTGTGAATTGGTGTAGTCCTTGTTAGCGTAATCCCCGTCACCTGTGTTCAATGATTAGTCACCCTTTATAAGTTTGTCTTTGAGTTCAGTTTACTGTCGGTCCTTAATGTTATCTACGTGTGTGAAGATCTGTGTTCCTGCCTGTTCATGCCTGTTCAATCTGAAGATTAACATTAAATTTATTGTTTGTTTTGTATATCGTCTCGTCCTGCACGCACCCTTGACAATGACATACTCATAGATCGATTATAAAGCTATACAGGTATTCAAGGGCAGGCTTTAAGATGGTTCAGATCATACCTGTCCGATCGCTATCACTTTGTTTATTTAAATGGGGAGTCATTGCAGCTATCACCAGTAAAGTATGGAGTGCCACAAGGATCTGTCCTAGGTCCACTACTATTTTCAATTTACATGTTACCCCTTGGTAATATTATTAGGAAATATGGGACTAGTTTCCATTGTTATGCTGATGATACTCAACTATATATTTCAAGACCAGATGAAACTTCTAACTTCTAAGCAAAGTTAACAGAGTGTGTTAAAAATGTGAAAGATTGGATGACCAATAATTTTCTACTATTAAATTCAAATAAGACCGAGATACTACTTATTGGACCAAAAAACAGTACACAGAATCTCTTAAACTGCAATTTGCAACTAGACAGATGTACTGTTATTTCCTCTACAGTTAAAAATCTGGGTGTTATAATAGACAGCAACCTGTCTTTTGAAAATCATATTTCTCATGTTACAAAAACAGCATTCTTTCATCTTAGAAACATTGCTAAGCTACGGAACATGTTACCTGTCTCTGATGCAGAAAAGTTAGTTCATGCATTCATGACGTCTAGACTGGACTATTGTAATGCACTACTAGGTGGTTGTCCGGCTTCTTCAATAAATAAACCACAGGTAGTCCAAAATGCAGCTGCTAGAGTCCTTACCAGATCAAGAAAATATGATCATATTACCCCAATTTTACGGTCTCTACACTGGCTACCTATTAGGTTCCATATCACTTACAAAATATTACTTCTTACCTATAAGGCCCTTAATGGTTTAGCTCCTGCATATATAACTAGTCTTCTACCACGCTACAATCCTTCACTCTCCCTAAGGTCGCAAAACTCTCGACTTTTAGTAGTACCTAGGATAGCAAAGTCCACTAAAGGAGGGAGAGCCTTTTCACATTCTGCTCCCAAACTCTGGAATAGCCTTCCTGATAACGTTCGGGGTACAGACACAGTCTGTATGTTTAAATCTAGATTAAAGACTCATCTCTTTAGCCAAGCATTCACATAATGTATCTCATAACGTTGTACTTCAGTTACATCTGATCAAATGCACATCAACATTCTTCAGCTTGGGCAAAACAAATAATTTTTGGTTGGTTGGAACAGCAGCTACGCTAATTATTTATCTATTTGTTTCTCTGTTTCTGCCACGGGATTTCCATTCCGTGGTAACTAGGAATTACTGAAGATTCTGCCTGGATTCAGAAGAAGAGATGATGCCAACCCCCCAGAGGACCGCCGATGATGCCAGCCTTGAAACAACATACAGCACTACACCATTTTTCTACAAGTTTGATTGCAACACATAATCATTACTATTAGTGTTCATCATCTGTTTTTGATTACACCATTACTGTTTTTAATATTTATACCATATGTACATCGACTTAACATACAGTAGTCACCACTAATAAGCTACTAAATATATTGTAGTAGCCTACATTTTTTTTGTACAGCTGCTTTGCAACAATTTGTATTGTGAAAAGCGCTATACAAATAAACTTGAATTGAATTGATCATATCATGAATATTGAACATATATGTTTATGAAGAACAAAAACATTCAAACTCACGCAGAGCAAACAGAAAAAAATAAAACAGACTGTGCCAATTACAGTAAAGAACATCATACACTCGATTCTGTAGGGATGCTGAAATACTGCCCAATATGATAAGTCATGCTACATTAATGCTACGGACAATAACTGAAAAATGGCCCAATATTACAAATATATAATATGTAGTTTGAATGCTACAAGTAAATTTAGGCATAACAAAATTATAGTGTACCGTATAAAAGATAGATAAATATTCCCTTTTAAAATGTTTTGCTAAAAATTAGTGCTCATAATGATAATGAATTCTGGTTAGATTCAGAAGCTCAGAGAGTTATAACCAATGGATTTGAATGATTAGTTAGGTAGGTGTTAAATAAGACACTTAAAAGTTACAGCACATTTCCACGTAGCATTAAAAATTATTTGTTTGAAGAACTTTTTAAATTTAATAATAACAAAACACTCTTCCTCTATCCACTCTTATTTCTATACAGCATCTATCTCAACCCTTCTGACTATATTTCCTACAGTGCAAATAAAGCCTGTAGAGCTCCATTTCAGTCTTACCTCACTCCCAGAGTATCACATTCTGCAGCCAGTGCAAACACTGCATTACCTGTCCAAAGAGCAGAAAAAACACCTGTCTGGCTGCATGCTTAGAGCTACTTAACAAACCACATCCTACTTACCAGCCTGAACACAGAGAAATGAAAAGCGTGGTGAAAGAAAGTGGGAAAGAGAGAGAATTGACTGGATTAATTTCGTGAAAGCACCAAGTAGTTCATGGAAGTAGTAAAACATATGCAGACAGGATAAACCAGCCATGTATTTAATAACACAAAACGCAAAGTTCAAACCAAACAAAGAGGTAAAACTCACACAACTATCTTCTAGAAGAGAAATTACCATATCAGGAAAAGCAGGAAAAAAAATCTATTCATTAGATGTATTTCTTCTAAATCTGATAAAAGCCTGTGTGCCCAGATGCATTGGTTTAAAATAAAGTGTTTATAAATAAATATTAATAAAGTGTTGCTGGTTTACTTTTTGGATGGAATGTTTCGAATGCTCACCAAATCTGCATATATTTTAATTAAAAATACTGCAAAAACATGTGTTTGTTAATGCATTTTGAAATGACTGCTTCTATTTTACTATGTTTTGAAATGTAATTTCTTTCTGTGATTTTCTGAAGCCATTACTCCAGTCTTCAGTGTCACTTGATCATTCAGAAATCATTCTATTATGCTGAGTTGCTGCTCAAGGAACATTTCTTCTTATTAACAGTGTTATATATGTACTGCTAGTGTATGCACATCTTTGACTCAGCATGTTTATGGTGTATGTCAACGTGCTGCTGTAAAGATGGTCTGCCATACCGGACTCATGTCGAGTCTCATGTTTCTGTCTCTTACAAAACTTCACGGATACTTTACCGTTTAGAGGTGCCCCTCCATCCCAGGGAGGTTAACCACTAACCTGTGTGTGTGTGTGTGTGTGTGTGTGTGTGTGTGTGTGTGTGTGTGTATGTGGGAGATGCTGCTAGTGGATAGTGTCTGTTGTGCTTGCATTTCCATGTGATTGCTCTATAGGAATTTTTGAGTAACACCACAATCAGTTGGGAATGCAAATTCTGGGTCGGGTGGATTTTAAAGTAACTGGAGTAAGTGAAAGGATAAATTAGTTACTTTCTCCTGCATGGATCTTTTGTCATGTGAACCCACACTCATTTACCCATACTTTTCACTGTAAGAGACAGTATTCAAGACAGAAACATCTCTCGTCAACCTTCTTTATCCTCACTATGACACAATCATGTGTGCAGTCTCCCAGCAGACACGTTACTCACTGACCGCACCAAGTATTGTAACTAAATATTCTCTTTCTTTTTTCCATTTCGAAAGACAACACCTTTTCTGAGCTAGACAGGTTACCGTTTAATCAGTTCCACTTTGACCGCACACAGACTTCCACCAGACAATCGTGACTTTCATGTAATCCAAGACTTGAAGTATTACTCTGCTGCAGAAATTTTTAACAGGCCACTTTATCAGACAATCTATTGAGACTTGCCGAAAGGACATAGTGTCATTTCAGAGGACAATAGCAAAAATTTTTATATGAAATAAAATAAAAAAACTAAATTACATTGAGATATTCAGAAGTATTGAGGAGGTTGTGCTGTAAAGTTAGTAAAAAGCCTAGAAAAAAATAATTCTGTTTCAGTCAATTGACTATACTCAAACTGATCTGTTTTTATAGCTTATATACTTTAATCCCATGCACCTAGAAATAATTTGGGTGCGCCAGGCATTATATTTTTGTTCTGCAAAACAGGTAAACCAATAATTTGCTTCAAAAAAAGGTAAATTCTCTGATTCACAGTCAAAACAACAGCCTATAAATCAGACTGAAACAATCTGATTTTCAGTTTTTACGTTTACTCTCATTATGATCATTGTTAGATTACATACATAATCATCTGTATAATTAAAACAGATACTTCAATTTATCTGTTTTCCATCTATAAATTTATAATAGATTTAAGCAAGCAGAGAGTGTCAGCGCTGACTGGGGGTATCTCAGGCCATCATTGGGTTTTAAGGGGGCCACTCTAAATATTCATTCTAAGCTGTCAGGTATCTAAAAATGTGGTAACATTTAAAAACACATTAGATTTAAGTGAGTAATATGACTACTGGCTACATTTTTGTTTACACCAACAATTTTTAAAATCAAGGCCAGGAGAAACAACTGCCCTTTTAGTCTTTTTTCTGTGTAGGGTGAAAATGACTCTCGTTTTCCAGTTTTCAACGACTCCTAAATAATACAAAAGAAACCTTACAGACTTAAGGTTGAGCGGCTCATTAATAACTTGTGTAAAGCAGCCACAGACTCAACTGCACATGCGACTGGCAACAGGTGCAACTTTGTTAGGTAACAGTACAAACACAGATAAATACTTGCAAACATATAATGACTTAATTTCATAAATAATAACATACACAAAGAAGCTATCAGGCTGTATTCTGTCCAGATAGATAAAGTGGCAATTAGTGAACCAATGTACGTGCCATACAACACTATGACGCCCCAGTAAGTGTCTTTAGCTAATTTATTCAACCGAACTTACCTTAATATCTATGGCAGAGCTCAGAATGGACAGACATGACCGGAAAGCAGAAGAAGACGTTGCTCCAGTGCTCAGGAGAGTCGCCCCATTAGTTTTCGTGGTCTATCTGTTTCTGTCCTGAACTATTCGAGCATCACAAACAAGCGCGCATCCTCTACGCGCACAGCACGCGATAGGGGGCAACGGCTCAACGCGACGCTCTGATTGGTGCGTCAAGCATGTCGCCCTCAAAATACCTGAACACTGGCATTAATAAACTGTATTAAAAACTGGAGCAGAGACAGGGAGCAGAATTATCTATATTTACATAAATATGATTATTTTTAAAGTTGCGCTATTAACTAATTATTAATAATAATAATTAAAAATAATAACAATAATTAAAAGCTTTTAAATACAGCGATACTTTAAGGGAGTAGCTATAACAGTTTTATGCGAAAATAGATAAATATAACTTTATAGTTATAAATTATATATTATATAGGCCTAGTAATTATATATTTTAAGTATTGTTTGTGAACTGCCGCTACAATAATTTACCATAGTAGGCTAACCATAGTTACTGCTGTATAAAAAAAATAAAAATAAAAAAATAAACCCAGCCACTGTCATCAAAACAAAAATGACACAAAATGGCGACTAGTTCTGAATTGGGAATTAAGTTCTGATGTTAAAAATTCGTTATGATAACTGTAGCAACTACGGTAGTTTCACAAAAATATTTTTACCATGGTAATATGTACAGTGTCTTGTTTGCAATAAGTGAGCTATTACGCCATCTGCTGGCCGTAAATACTAAAATATAATGTCACCAACCAACTGTTCATCTAGTGCTGCTAATATAAAAAAGAAAACTGACACAAAATATATAAGGAATGTTTTATTTCATTACCATTTTACCATTTCATTAATCTGCTAGATACAACTTATAAAAGTGCAGTTAATTTATAAAAACATTTGAGACAATACTGCTTTGTTCTAAAAAACAAAGTCTACAGAGTGCAACAACTCCTACCAGTTTTTTTTTTTTTTACTGTGATGGATTATTTCACACTGGCTTTGCTGTTTTTGATAATAATCGAGCTGTCTGTGACCATGGTATTAAATAGTTCAACCATGAACTGGTTCTTCAGTCTGTGCAGGAAGTGAATGTATCTCACTCCAGGCCCATACTTTGAGAAAACATGGGAGACCTACACACATAAACACATGCCATGTGAGCTCATGAATATAATACTAATGAATATATACATATGAACATAGGTTTGCTACCTTTTTCCAGGTGTGTGAGTAGCACTCCAGGTTCTCTTCAGGGTTATATGTGTGCTGCTTGATGACCGTCTTCTTATCGGCACCCAAGAGCTTCACATCAAGCTGATAGATAGATTTAGTAAGCTGGCTTTCCTCATACCTACACATTAAGAGCCACACCCAGACATATTAAATAAAAGTGTATATTAAACCTGTGATTAGACATGTCCCTTTTGAAACTCCATAAGAGAGAAAGAGATTGCATAACAGATAACTTACTATGTTAAAACAGCTTTTAACTGACATCCAGTTTCATTTTTGACTTCTTCGCAGCTCAGTTTGCAATTACTGTTAGAAGATTGCTTACACTGCAAATAACTATTTTTACAACAGGTCATAACTCACCAGTCCTCAATGACTATCTCAGGCTGAAACTCATCCAGTAGTTGGTCCCACAGACCCTCTGCCTTCAGGTCCACACACTGCTCTAGAGAGAACCACCTAAGATAAAGACCATGTCAGAGAGATTATATGACCTTTCTCTCACCTTGAAGAACCAAAAGAAGCCAAACTTTTATGTTTTTTTCTGAAGGAACACTGGATGAAGCTACCTAAAGTAATTAGAACATGACCTATGCCTTTATAAGTTTTTGTGACAAAAAAAAGTGAGTCTCACCTGTACTGAGGCAGCTGACAGACCACAGCCCCGGGTGGGATTCCACTAGTGTCATATGGCAAAACTTCTGTACTAGTTTTCCAGCCAGAGAAATTACCTACAATTAACATCCAGGTACAAGATTCAAGCACCTTTTGTGGGTGTACAGTTTAATCTATTAAGAATTCATGTGGTTTGAATCAAAGACATAACATAACACTTTTTGCATTGCAGTGGATTTAAAACTGAGGTGAGTTCATATCGTTTTGCCTACTGACTCACCATCGGGCTCAAACTGAGGTGGTTGGTCCGGAGGAGGGAGCATTCCCGTTCGAACGGGTTCGGGTGGTGGGCTGGTGTGGCTTACTCCTGGTTGTTGAACAAGAAGAATAGATGAGTTTGAAAGATTTAGCTTAATAAACAGGTTCAATTTTATTGCCGCAAAACTGAATTGCAAATAGCAATATGCCTATTAAAATATCCATGTAGTAAAATAATAAAAACATCCATAGAATTTAAAGACAACTTTTACAGTAGTATTTTAATAAATAGGCTACATGTACAAGTATGAGAGGCTTCAGCACTGCACAGATTCAGTTCTTATATTTAATATCAAATAACTAAGTAGTATTTTGGAAAAACAGGCGCATACACTCAACAGTTTCTTTTCCCTCTAAATATACAAAATGATCAAACATCGCTCTCTAGATTTAAATATAATTGGCTGAAATGTTCCACAAAATGACACAAAGGGACGGTATCCCCTTTTAACATATTACACAATGTTAGTCAAATTATATATACACTACCGTTCAAAAGTTTGGGGTCAGTAAGTCTTGTATTAGTCTTTAAAGAAGTCTCTTATGCTCATCAAGGTTGCACTTATTTGATTAAAAATACAGAAAAAACAGTAATATTGCAAAATGTTTTTACAACATAAAATGTTTTTTCTTTTAACATACTTTAAAATAGAATTTATTCCTGTGATGAAAAGCTGAATTTTTATCAGCTGTTACTCCAGTAAGTGTCACATGATCCTTCAGAAAACATTCTAATATGCTGATATGCTATTATTAGAATGATCAATGTGTACTGACCCCAGACTTTTGAACGGTGGTGTATATATATATATATATATATATATATATATATATATATATATATATATAAAGGTTTGCCTAATATATATTCACAAATTTTTTACTACGAAGATATTACACTACTTAGCTGTATGTTTTTGTTGTTGTTGTTGTTGTTTTATGATGTGGGCTATAGATAAATTTAATTTCATATTATCGTTAAGAGGGGAAACATTTAATTTTAAAACATAAATCAAAACACAAGTACATAAAATTACTAATTTAACAACAAAATAATAGTTTATGTACGTGCAACTCTTACTGTCATATCAGTAGAATGAGGAATTCATGCATGAATCACCGCTACGCTAACGGTTTAACAACTACACGTTGCGTGTTACAACCGTAATCTCGACTTTACGCTCAATCATCTCAATATAATATTGTTACTTTCTACAGTTACAACAAAGTTGAAGCAGAGATTTAACGGATACAGTGCGAAGAAGTATGGCTAGCTAGCCAGAATGGTGTGACGTCATTACCGTAAGGCGAGGGGTTCTGCAGTAGGTTGCGTTCAAACGGCTTTTTGTCAAACACCGATTTCCAGTCCACGCTGTTGGGCATGGGGACACCGTGAGCCCCCAGCTGCCACTGAAAGTCACACTTTTGTTTCCAGTCAGCCGCCATTTCAGACCCTTTCCCTCGCAGTCCACGCACAGCAGACACGAGGAAGTGTTTTATTCTGGACTGCCCCACCCAGAAAACTGGTTTAGAAGAGCCTTCTGCATTTACGCAAGGTACACTACTCAGATATGAGTCACTGCAGACAGGAATGACAGCCCACCTCAATCTAAATAGTGACAAGATAGCAATGCACAGAATAAACAGGGACAACTATCATTCTACGAGTTGACATGAAGATAAAAGCAGTGGTTAATGAGTTCAGTGCATTTTAAACACTTCATTTGTTTGTAATAGTTGGAAAACAGGTTTAGGCACAACAGATCATTCATTTGAAATTATAAGCAGCACTAATTTATATCACACCCATAAAGACAACACAAAGGGCTTATTATGTCAGCAGAGCTGCCTAAACAGGCAGGGTTCTTTGCATTAGCCAAATCCATCAGTAAATCTTTCAAATTAATGTAACTTAATAGGATCTTGAAAATGCACATGCATAAACTCAGGATAAGTTCAGTAAATAAATTAGAATACATTAATATATAATTTATTTATTTATTTAATCTACAAATCCATTCAAGCTACTTTTATTGAGTAAAACAATAAATATTTGCTAAGAAACTCTTATTTCTGAACAAATGCATTTTAGTGTGGAGGTTAATTAAATTACTTGATGTTTAAATTTACATGTTACATAGGGATTCTTAATACTGTGTTGTTACCTGAATGATTCACATCTGTTTGTTTGTTTTGTTTTGTTTTGTTTTGTTTTAGTGATAGTTGTTCATGCGGCCCTTGTTTTACAGTTAAACTGGCCGGTGTTCTTCAGAAAAATCCATTAGCTCCCACAAATTCTTTGATTTTTCAGCATTTTTGTGTATTTGAACCCTTTCCAACAGTGATTATGATTTTGAGATCTATCTTTTCACATTATTAAGAATTAAGAATCAAGTGTATGTAAACTTTTGAACGGGTAATTTTTATAAATTCAACTATTATTATCTATTGTGGACTATATGTAAAAGTGTGAAATATCTTACTCAGGTCAATACTAAATAAAAAAATAACATGCATTTTGTATGATCCCTCTCATTTAGGTCAAATAATTAACATTTTGCATATTCTGCAAAATGCAACTTATGACACCAACCCATCAAAACTAAAATATAATTGACCTGATTCATGAATGTGTTTATAATGCTTTTCTGTTTTACAAAACAATCAGTTCAATGCAACAATGTACATAAGAATATTTTACAAACCATTTACAGAGAATTCTCTTCTGCCTGTGTTGCATGATTATGTGTTGCATGATTAAATATTGTGTTTTTTCTTCCTTATTTATTCTCAGTCAGGACCTGTAATACTGTAAGCAGATAAAGAAAAGAGCAGAGGCCACCCATGCCAACATCTCAAAAAATGCATCTGCATGACCCTCAGTTGCTGTGGTTTCTGTGGACAGATTACATCACTACTGACTTCTTAAGTTCTAACGCCCTTTCTGAAATCCTAAGCCTTGCCAAATAAACAAAGGCTTGGGACTTTTTAAACAATCTGAAGACAAACACCAAACCTGCTGCTCCTGCAAGCATCCACCCAGTACCTCCTATTTATTAATCATAAAGTATATGAAACAAGCATTGTTACAGTGTTTTGTCAGTTTCCTGTGTTGCTCACTGATTTGGCAACTCAAAAATACCCAGAGTTAAGGTTTGTTTTGCAGGCTTTATTTTATGAACCAAATTGGTGCTAAAGCTAAAGGGAGCTTAGAGAAAAAGGAGGGGGGAAAAAATCATGTAAACCACAGAAATTGTCTGGTGTCAGTGTTGGTTTAAAAAATTATAAAAAGTATAAACCTAAGCATTAAAATACATAAACAGTGATTTTAAAACAATGTACTGAGAAAAGACACAGAAGATACAGTCAAGCCCGAAATTATTCATACCCCTGGCAAATTCTGACATAAAGTTACTTTTATTTAACCAGCAAGGTTTTTTTGACTAGAAATGACACAGGCTTCTCCCGAAAGATAATAAGACGATGTACAAGAGGCATCATTGTGGAAAAAAATATTTCTTATCTTTTATTTACATTTGAACAAAAAGTGGCCAAAATTATTCATACCCTTTGCAAACTGTCACAGTCTATAGACCTTTTTCCTGAGTAAACGATGAGCGCCGCCATTACGAATTCTAACGTCAGATTGAATGCTTTTCTGTTCCGGTTTCCATAGGAACCCATTCAAATAGCGTCCATCTGTTTTTAATGTAGCTAACGTCCGCTGCTTCGTGTCATCTACACACTCATTAAAGTGAGGCACTGACAACTGACGGTCATTGCGACTGTCACAAGCGCGGTCTCTGTGGCTCCCTCTATCCCGCACCAGCGGGAACCCTCACCGGAATACTGACTACACTACCCACAATCCCGTACCTGGGAACCCACGCTTCCGGTTCCGGATCACCCGGGGCACTTCCGTTATGGCGGCCATATCAGCGTGCCTCGCCAGCACACTCACTGCGAAGTTTTGCCGGTAATGTACCCAATCCTAAGCGTTTTCATTCGGACTGTCTATCTGCTGCCAACTGGACTGTTACTCTTGTGTGTGAACCTTTTCTGCCTGCCTATTTGTGACCCTCGCTCTCCCAACGGATTATTGATTCTGATTGCCGCCAGCCCTGACCCCTTTGCTCGGACACTGACTACTCTCTTGGATTTGCCTTCACCACATCAGTCCGCCATTGTTGATCTCAGCCTGTTAGACCTGTCTATTCTTAATAAACTGTTGCAAATGGATCCAACGTCTTATGATTCTTCTGCTGCCGCACCACAGAAAACTTCGCCTACTACGGATCCAGCGACAGTCACTCAGATCGCTTCTGAAGTCTCCACTCAAGCGACTATGCTAATCCAGCACCAACAGCAACTGGAGCGCCTAACCACCGTAACCGAGCAGCTGGTTCAAGCGATCCGAGGAATACAAGCAGCTCCAGCGCCCGTCATGCCGCCGACTCCGGCCCCAATCAACCCTCCCGCTCCTCCATCAGCTAATCCGGCAGTCACCGCCAGCCCACGTCTTGCCTTCCCGGAGAAGTTCGATGGAACTGCGGCTAAATGTAAGGGATTTTTACTTCAGTGCACGCTGTTTGTCAATCAACAACCTGCCCTGTATGCTACGGATGACTGTAAAATCGCCTTTGTCTGCTCACTGCTAACTGGAAGAGCACTAGAATGGGCCACTGCGGTATGGGATTTGGGCCAATCCACCTACCCCACGTTCGCCACTTTTCTTCAAAGTTTTAAGGAGGTGTTTCAGCCTACACCGGAGAGCGGAGAGGCTGGGGAACAGATCGTTGCGTTACGTCAGGGACGACGCACCGCAGCAGACTATGCACTGGATTTCCGTACCCTCGCTGCTCAAAGTGGTTGGAACGACGGCCCCCTCAAACTTCACTACCGGAAGGGGCTCAATTCTGACCTCCAGGTGGAACTGGCTTGCCGGGACGAGGGTTTATCTCTAAAACAGTACATTGATCTTTCCATACGGATCGACAACGTAATGCGGGCACGCAAATCCAACAGGCCTTTCACCACCCAGGCCTCACCACAAACAGCGGCTACCTCCTCTGTTTCCGAACCGATGCAGCTGGGCACCACTCGCATCACCCTCGAGGAGAGAGAACGGCGGATGAGAAACCACCTTTGCTTATATTGTGGTCAAACTGGACACATTCGGGCCGCCTGTCCCACACGACCACCACGTCCTCCCACCTCGGTGAGTTCACACAAACTTTGTCTGAATAAATGTGTGGTACCCGTTTCACTCAGTGTCGGTGGTAGGACTATTCGGACTACCGCTTTAATTGACTCTGGGGCAGCAGGGAATTTCATGGACATGAACTTTGTGAGAACCAAACACTTACCCACTCTTCCTTGTACTTCTCCTGTGTCAGTGGCCGCCCTCGATGGGAGACCACTAGGTTCCGGACGTATCGACCAGATCACGGATGATCTTACACTCTGCCTGGAACCCAACCACCAGGAAACCATCCGTTTCTTTGTCATTTCTTCACCACAGTCACCACTCATCCTTGGATTCCCCTGGCTGAACCGCCATGACCCAACCATCTCCTGGGCCAGAGGTATCATCACTCAATGGTCTTCCTATTGTCAACAGCACTGCATTCACTCAGATACCAGAACGTGCCCCAATTCAGCCAGTCATCCACCCACGAACTCCAATACCACCAACACCTGTACCAACACCATTCCAGCAGCATACCAGGATCTCCTCGAGGCCTTCAGCACTGTCAAAGCCACTGAACTGCCACCCCATCGACCAGGAGACTGTGCCATCGAACTGAAACCAGGAGCAGTGACACCTCGAGGACGGATCTTTCCCCTGTCACAACCTGAGTCCGAGGCCATGGAAAAATACATTCAGGAGGAGCTCGCCAAGGGATTCATTCGACCATCTACCTCTCCTGCATCTGCTGGATTCTTCTTCGTAAAGAAGAAAGATGGAGGATTACGGCCTTGCATTGATTACCGCTCACTTAATGAACAGACTGTTAAATATAGATACCCTCTACCCCTCGTTCCTCCTGCCCTGGAACAACTTCGGACAGCTAGATACTACACCAAGTTGGACTTACGCTCAGCGTACAACTTGATTCGCATCCGGTCAGGAGACGAGTGGAAGACGGCCTTCTCTACCACCTCAGGTCACTACGAATACCGGGTCATGCCCTTCGGCCTGTCCAACAGTCCATCTTACTTTCAGGCATTCGTTAATGAGGTATTCCGGGACATGCTGAATCGATGGGTAATTGTCTACATCGACGACATCCTCATTTTCTCCAACACACTTGAGGAACATGTTCAACATGTCAGGACTGTGCTCCAACGCCTCATTAACCACAAACTGTATGCCAAGGAAGAAAAATGTCAATTCCACCAAGAATGCATCACCTTCCTGGGGTACGTCATCAGCCCTGAGGGCATCGCCATGGATGATAGGAAGGTTTCTGCAGTGTTGAACTGGCCACGCCCCAAGACCCTCAAGGAGCTCCAAAGGTTTCTGGGCTTCTCAAACTTCTATCGCCGGTTCATTCGGAACTTCAGCACGGTAGCAGCCCCGTTGACTTCTATGATTAAGAAGGGAGAGAATCGTCTTACCTGGTCACATGACTCCATACAGGCCTTCCAGGAACTCCGGCAGAGGTTCACTACAGCTCCCGTCCTTCGTCACCCGGACCCCCAACTACCTTTCCTCGTCGAGGTGGACGCCTCTAGCACTGGCGTAGGAGCCGTGCTCTCCCAACGCCATAATCAACCCTCTAAAACCTTCCCCTGTGCATTCTTCTCTCACAAACTCAGCCCGGCCGAGAGGAACTACGATGTGGGTAATCGAGAGCTGCTCGCTATTAAGCTAGCCCTGGAGGAATGGCGGCATTGGCTTGAGGGAGCTAAACACCCCTTCACCATCTTGACAGATCACAAAAATCTGGAATATCTCCGCACCGCCAGGGTCCTCAACCACCGCCAAGCCCGATGGTCACTGTTCTTCACCCGGTTCCAGTTTAACATCCACTATCGACCCGGGTCTCAGAACACCAAGGCGGACGCTCTTTCACGTATCCACGAGCCCGATCAAACCTCTCAACCTCCAGAACCCATCTTACCTGCATCCCTCGTCGTGGCTCCCGTCACGTGGGACCTCATGACAGAGATCACAGAGGCCCAAACCCAGGATCCCCCTCCTCCGGAATGCCCCAATCCTCTCACTTATGTCCCTGCTATCCTCCAATCCCGAGTTCTCTCGGAGGTCCATGCTACCCCTAGCTCAGGCCACCCTGGAATAGAGGCCACCATCCAACTCCTCCGGAACCGTTTCTGGTGGCCCACTCTCCGCGCCGATGTCATAACCTTTCTCAAGAACTGTACTGTGTGCAACACATCCAAAACCTCCCATCAACTTCCCGCTGGACTGCTACAACCTCTTCCCATCCCTAACCGACCTTGGTCCCACATTGCAGTTGACTTCGTGACAGATCTTCCCCTGTCCCAAGGTTATACCACCATCCTGTCAGTGGTAGACAGATTCTCCAAGAGCTGTCGTTTCATTCCCCTTCCCAAACTTCCAACGGCTCTAGAAACAGCGGAGGCCCTGTGTAACTCTGTATTCAGGTTTTACGGATTGCCAGAGGACATCGTGTCAGACAGGGGTCCCCAATTCTCCTCTCGACTGTGGTCCAACTTCTTCCGTCTCCTGGGTGTCAACATAAGCCTTACGTCTGGATATCATCCGGAGGCCAACGGTCAAGTTGAACGCCTGAACCAAGAACTAACCCGATTTCTACGTTCCTACTGCATGAACCATCAAGAGGACTGGAGTCGATTCCTGTTCTGGGCGGAGTACGCACAAAATTCCATCAGAAAGCCTTCTACCAACATGACTCCTTTCCAATGCGTACTAGGCTTCCAACCCCCCTTGTTCCCCTGGTCTGGGGAACCTTCGGACCTTCCGGCAATAAACTCCTGGTTCCAACAGAGCGAGGCCACCTGGAACCGAGCCCACGTCCACCTCCAGAGAGCTGTTCGGCGCACTCAAGTCCAGGCCGATCGTCGACGGCGACCCAATCCGCCCTACGAACCCGGGCAATGGGTTTGGCTATCGACCAGGAATCTACGCCTTCATCTACCTTGCAGAAAACTAAGTCCCAGGTACGTGGGTCCTTTCAAAATCATCCGTCAAATCACCCCTGTGTCCTACAGACTAGATTTACCTGCTCAGTACCGTATCTCACCCACCTTTCATACTTCTCTGTTAAAGCCCGCTGGTTGTCCGGAGGAGAGGGAGGTCCTAGACGAGACCGCCCCGCAGAGACCCCCTGCCCTGATCATCGATGGCGAGGAGGTCTACAGAGTCAACACCATCCTGGACTCCCGACGCCGGAATGGTCAACTACAATACCTGGTCGACTGGGAGGACTATGGTCCCGAGGAGCGGTCCTGGGTGCCTGCCAAGGACATCTTGGATCCTACACTCACCGCAGAATTCCATTCGACCCACCCAGATCGACCAGGACCCCGTGGTAGAGGACGACCACGGCGTCGGTTACCTCCTCGCGCCAGGAGGCACTCGCAGGAGGGGGGCTCTGTCACAAGCGCGGTCTCTGTGGCTCCCTCTATCCCGCACCAGCGGGAACCCTCACCGGAATACTGACTACACTACCCACAATCCCGTACCTGGGAACCCACGCTTCCGGTTCCGGATCACCCGGGGCACTTCCGTTATGGCGGCCATATCAGCGTGCCTCGCCAGCACACTCACTGCGAAGTTTTGCCGGTAATGTACCCAATCCTAAGCGTTTTCATTCGGACTGTCTATCTGCTGCCAACTGGACTGTTACTCTTGTGTGTGAACCTTTTCTGCCTGCCTATTTGTGACCCTCGCTCTCCCAACGGATTATTGATTCTGATTGCCGCCAGCCCTGACCCCTTTGCTCGGACACTGACTACTCTCTTGGATTTGCCTTCACCACATCAGTCCGCCATTGTTGATCTCAGCCTGTTAGACCTGTCTATTCTTAATAAACTGTTGCAAATGGATCCAACGTCTTATGATTCTTCTGCTGCCGCACCACAGCGACATTGCCAAGTGATGGCGCTATGAAGCCATGTGCTTTTTAAAAATATTTGAATAGGTTAACATTAGTTTATTAGCTCGGAATATACCCTAATTTGACTAGAAACAATGCAGACCGGAAATGCAAAGCATTCTTTCAGTTAAGAGCCGGACTTACTTCCGTGTTCAGGAAAAAGGTCTATAGGAAAATCCAAAGTTCTATACCATTCCAAATAGTCCAAGCTGTTCTAAAGCATCCTAATTACCCTGATTCATTGGGAACAGCTATTTTAATCAACTCAACAGGTGAAAAACAGAAGCTCTCTGCTGTTGGTTTGTGGACAGTCATGGCTAAGACAAAGGAGCTCACTGAGGACCTGCGGCTGTGCATTCTGGCTGCTCACAAGTCAGAAAAGGGCTGTAAGATCATACGTAAATGTTTTGAAGTTCCAGTGGCTACAGTGCAAAGTATTATTTAAAAAAATATAAGAGGGGGGTGCTTGGACATTTCAGCATGACAACGACCCAAAACACACAGCAAAAGTGGTGAAGAAATGTTTAGCAGACAAAAACATTAACATCTGGCAGTGGCCCAGCCAGAGTCCTGTCTTAAATCCAATTGAGAATCTGTGGAGGGAGCTAAAGACCCTACAACCTGAAAGAGTTGGAGCTCATCGCTAAAGAATAATGGGAAAAAATACCAGTGGAGACATGCAAAAAGCTGGTCAGCAATTATAGGAAGTGTTTGATTGCTGTAATAGCCAATAAAGGCTTTTCTATTGATTATTGAGAAGGGTATGAATAATTTTGGACATGCCACTTTTTGTTCAAAATGTAAATAAAAGAGGAGTACTATTTTTTTCCACAATAATGCCTCTTGTACATCGTCTTATTATTCTCTGGGAAATGTCTGTGTCATTTCTAATTAAAAAAAACTTGCTGGTTGAATAAAAGTATTTGAATTTGCCAGGGGTATGAATAATTTTGGGCTTGGCTGTATGAATGCATTGTAGTTAGTGCTTACAAAAGAGTTTAAACATAAAACTCCAACAACAAAACTCCCTCATCATTCAATTAATTTATCAGTGAATAATTATTGATTAATAATTTCTTAATGTTTTCTTTCATCTCACTGCTTATCACATTTTCTCATCCTCACATAAGTCTCTTCTCTTCTTTTCAGATTGCAGTGGCAGTAGGTGGCCATAAGGGAGAGTTGTTGATTGTTCAGTCTCTACTGATGGGCACTTCTAGAGTTCTGTATCTACAGGATCTGAAACACAAACAATGCGTCACTTTATTTGGTGTATATCTGCTTCCTGAGCTCACAACAACATTCTGAAGCCATACAAACATAAACCACATAAATGTGTTGAACCACCCAGTCCATAAGGTACACATACTGTAATCACAGAGAACGAAAAAAGAATGCATCACAAAATAGAAACAGATCAAACAAATGAATTTAAAATGACTTGCAATAAAATAATGTTGGGTTAACTAGGGTTTTCTTTGTAATAGACTTTTCAGACATATTCTCACCTTATGACACAAAGCAATAAATAAATCTGAAATCTATCTAGGATAACTACTAAGCTTCATAAATACACGTCCACAAAAAACAATGTTACTTCGTATGTACTGTATAATTATTTAGAGAGAAAAATCCTGCATTATTATATAAATAATATGATAAATTGACCAGGCACACTGTGTACTGGTGGACTCACTGAGCTGCACATTAATACACTCAGTCAAATCACATTTCATGCAACACATGCCAAATGTACACATGATACACTCCTTATGCACTTATGTAAGTGACTAGACTGCAGTCACATACTTAGAGAGTGAAACAGTATGATCCAAGGTGTCAGAATAATTATCTGAGTCTCCATTAGCAGACTCACACTTTGGATATGAAAGGGGAAGTTCTCCCACTTTCTGTATTTTCATAAGTGTATTCTTGTCATGTATAAAATATGAGACATTTTAGTCTGATTTGTTTTCAAGTTCATGAGGCATTCTTACACTTGTAGAGTGAAACAATTACACATTTAAAACAATCTACATGAAATATAATGCAGTACAGTTATTGAAAAACAACCAATTTGCTTTTGTAAACTACTATTTACTTAATCTGTATCCATATGCCTCATGACAAGTTCTGCCATTAATCATTAACATCAAATTCTGATTTATATCAACTTCACTGATCGAGTTCTTTGCTGAGTCAATGCAATACAACCCAGAGAGAGAGAGAGAGAGAGAGAAGGAGGATGGGAAGTAGGAGTGTTAAAAAGAGACAGATGAGGGGTATAAGAAATACCCTTCTGAATTCACATACTTGATACAGTCATACAATAAACTTGAACGCTTCACTATTTCATAGATACTACTGCAGTTTTTAAAATAGGACCATGTTTGGCCGAGATACAACTATTTGGAAATCTGGAATTTGAGGGTGCAAAAAAATCTAAATACTGAGAAAACCACCTTTAAAGTTGTCCAAATGAAGTTCTTAGCAATGCATATTACTCATCAAAAATTAAGCTTTGGTATATTTATAGTAGGAAATTTACAAAATACAGTGCCTTGCAAAAGTATTCATACCCCTTCATTTTTTCACATTTTGTTTTTGTTGCAGCATTATGTTAAACTGCTTTGAATTAGTTTTTCCCCACATCAATTTACACTCCATACACCATAATAATGACAAAGCAAAAACCAGATTTGCACATTTTACAAATTTATTAAAAATAAAACACTGAAATAAGTACATTG
Source organism: Garra rufa (assembly GCF_049309525.1). Lineage (NCBI taxonomy): Eukaryota > Metazoa > Chordata > Actinopteri > Cypriniformes > Cyprinidae > Garra > Garra rufa. The sequence goes on from NC_133365.1 coordinate 28,514,042, forward strand.
CATAAGTATTCATACCCTTAACTCAGTACATAGTTAAAGCACCTTTACAACCTCACGTCTTTTCGGGTATGATGTGACAAGCTTTGCACATCTGCATTTGGCAATTATCTGCCATTCTTTGCCTCACCTTTTCACCTCTCAAGCTCTGTCAGCTTGGATGGGGGCTGGCAGACATTTTCTAGAGTCCTAGTTGTTCCAATCGTCTTCCATTATGGATAATGCTTCTGTGAACCTTCAATGCCGCAGATTTTTTTCTGAACTCTTCCCTAGATCATCCCCTTAACGCAAGTCTGTCACTGAGCTCTGCAGGCAGTTATCTTGACATCAGGACTTGGTTTTTGCTCTGATATGCATTTTCAGCTGTTAGACCTTTTCTGAGAGGTGTGTGCCTTTCTAAATCATACTCATTCAAATGAATTTGCCACAGTTTAACTCCACTCGAAGTGTAGTAACATCTAGAAGCAATATGAATGCTCCTGAATCTAAATTTCGAGTGTCCCGGAGGGTATGAATACTTATGCAACAGGATCTTTTTAGTTTTCTTTTTAATGAATTTGCACAAATGTTAAAAACCTATTTTTTGCTTTGCCATTATGGAGTAGGGAGTGTAGATTGATGTGGGAATTTTTTTAAAAGTAGTTTAACATAAGACAGCAACATAACAAAATGTGAAAAAAATGAAGGGGTATGAATAATTTCGCAAGGCACTGTATCTTAATGGAACATAATCTTTACTTAAAATCCTATTAATTCTAATGATTTTGTGCATAAAAAAAATCTATAATTTTGACCCATTCAGTGTGTTTTTGGCTATTGCTACAAATGCAGTAGTCAAGATTTAAAGTTTTCAAAAAAGTACATCGAGACTGGTTAAGACTGGTTTTGTGGCCCAGGGTCACATATTGGTTGATTAGCTAATATTTCATATGTTCTCTCTAAACTTCAGCTGGACAAACTGCAACGTGATTTGATGGACACATCCCACCCTGACACATAACAGACCTGCAGTGGTGCATTTTCCACGCATTTAGGCATCGATTGCATTGATGCAAATTCAATTAGTTAATGTAATTAGACACTATTAGTGCAGTGTTGTGTATCATTCAGGAATACCAAATATAGCGAGCGTTAGACTATTACATGAATTGAAAATAAAATTTCACATCACTTCAGGTGACCTGTGAGACCTCTTGCCTGTCCCACCACCTAATGCTTTTTACAAGCAACAAAAACATATGCATATTTACATGTATTAATAAACTACATAAAATATGCAGCAAGTGATTCATCCTAGAACATAAAACAAACATTATGCAGAAAAGTACAAACTATAATATACGTGCATACACACTGTACGTTAAAAAACAGCCTTGGCTGAAGGTCATATGGAGTGTTTAGACTCATGTTACCCTGCTGCCCTTCCAAAGGCCAAGTATATTATTAGCCACCACTGCTTGTTAACTTGCTACGCTTACCAAGACTATTGAACATGATGATGACATGGTCTCCCCAGACCCACAGAAACATACACACAACATATAATTCTCAATTGAGATTCCTTGCAAGACTTTCTTAAGTCTATGTCTCACTTCCACATTCTGTTTGTGTAATGTAGATTTCATTCTAGTTTGTTAGTAATTAACCAACCATGCATCTTACATCACTCCCTGACTGTATTTCTTAAATTTGAGGCTTTAGTGTTTCTTAAATTTGAGGCTTTAGTGTAGTTCCGCTTCTTGGTTTATTTAAAAAAAAAGATAATCGGACGTATTGCACATTTTAATTTTCTACCATGTTTAACAATGGGACCTAGTATGTAGGATATGCTAATGAGAAAGAAGATTTTTAAAATCTCTCACACTGTCTTAACACTTTGTGTTGTGTAACTGCCCTGTAGTAGCTGGAGTAGAGGGTCTGTTCTTTCACTGTATACGCAAACACACTAATGTTATGCAACCTTCCCCCACTTCCACATGCACACCATTCTGACACCACCTCACAGCCCTAGAAAGATAAGACATGACTATACACACCCAACTGAAAAAAAAATATGTTCAGTGATTGGAAAGCATTCCTTCCATTCACTACCATTCTATTTTCAAATAAATGCTGTTCTTTTAAAAGTTCTATCCAACTTATTTTTCCCGTAAAAATCGGAGTGGCAATTGGTACATTTTATGGGTCTGGCTTCCGGTCTCATCCACATCCAGCTATTTTTAGCTGTACAGAACAGCCACCGTATTCAACGCAAAAGTAAGACTATCGGCGAGACTTCTGGTTCATTAGCCACTATAGAGAAATAATGAGAGGAATAACAATGTGCAGTAAATAGTAAAACAGTTTTCACAACAAACCAGCGTGTTCATAATTAGGATAATACATTAAAATAATATGGTAAGACACACCAATTTGCAGTATCAAGCAGCAAAACAAGCTGTTTGTATAGCTAAAACGCAAATGAGACCGGAGACCAGACCCATAAAATGTCCAAATGGCCGCGCCCACTCTTACAGGAAAAATACATGGATAGCAGAAACCAGTGTTGGGAGTAACACATTACAAGTAACGTGAGTTACGTAATCAGATTACTTTTTTTCAAGTAACTAGTAAAGTAATGCATTACTTTTTAATTTACAAGAAAGTAACGCCAGTTGGTTTTTTAATCCCATTTATTATTGATTGAAAGCTCTCCTGAAAGCTCATACCTACAATAATTAAATATGTTAAATAATACAAATTTATGTATTTATTTACTTTATGTATTTAACCCCATTTTATTAACCAGCATCTTTGCTGCTGACCTTTGATGATCCAATTCATCCATACTAATAAGCAAAAATTACTCAAGATAAACTTGCTTAAGGGTGTTGAACTTTCTTCTTTTGTGTTCTACTCTACAGAAGGTAATTTACTTTTCGTTCAGCCTGAGGCTTTTGGAGTAAAAGAGGTTTTTACATTTGCCAAAAATAGAACTTTTTATATTAAAAACATACAAGTAAGCCCTGCCTAGATTTACAAAATAACGCAAAAGTAACGTAACTGTTACATCAGGCCAGCAGAGGGAGCCCTCACCCAGTTCAGACTGTCACTTCTCCCTCTGCTGCTTCTCTGGTTACTTCCTGTTTGGCAGCCATATAAAGCAGGCCTTGCCAAACAGGAGGTTGTGAAGTATTGTTTTGCTCTAGCGAACTCTACCAAGCGTTTTCCTTGTTTTCCTAGTTCCCGTGTTTCCTAGTTTCCGTGTATCTTAGTTTCTTAGTTATTTCCTTGTTTTGTTTCTAGTCCTAGTCTAGTCATAGTTTTCCCTTGTTTCTTCGTTTGTTTTCCTTTGTTACCCTGGACTGCTCATTTGGATTTTGACCCTCGCCTGTACTACTGGATTACGCTTTTGTCTTGTCCTGGATGATCCTGTTTGCTGGTGTTTTTGACCCTGCCTGTCAACTACGTTTTGTTTAATAAAAGCTTGCATTTGGATCCTCATCTCCGTCGTCATTGTAACAGAATACTTCGCCACCCCGGATCCAGCAGCTTTATTCACCAGACGTTCACCATGGACCGAGTCATCAGCTTCGCACTCAAGACCCAAGGTAAACGATCCCTCGAGGACCACATTAAAGATTAACTGCACTTATAGACTTCTTTTGCCACGGACTTAACGAACCATTAAAGTCAATATTAATACTTTGTGGTCCTCAAGGGTCGCTCTATGAACTTTTGAACTTTGCTCTGTCGGTCACTGGCTCCTCATTCACTGTGGGCGCTTCCGAGGAGTCCGTGAACAAGATGCAAATCACAGCCAAACATCATAAGCCACAGCGTAAGATGTCTGCTAGCCCAGAGCCACAGCGTAAGATGTCTGCTAGCCCAGAGCCACAGCGTAAGATGTCTGCTCGCCCTGAGCCACAGCGCAAGATATCTGCTCGCCCTGAGCCACAGCGCAAGATGTCTGCTAGCCCTGAGCCACAGCGCAAGATGTCTGCTAGCCTTGAGCCACAGCGCAAGATGTCTGCTAGCCCTAAGCCACAGCGCAAGATGGCGTCCATTCCTAAGTTCCCGGCCAAGATGGCCGCCGTTCCTGAGTCCCCGGCCAAGATGGCCACCATTCCTGCATCCCCGGCCAAGATGGCCACTCTTCCTGCGTCCCCGACCAAGATGGCCGCCACGCCAAATCCTATCGCCAAAGTGGCCCCAATGTCAAAGCCATCCCACATCAGGTCTACTTTCCGATGTCAAGATCTGGTATCCAGTGTGAGAGATAGGCCGCTGATATCTGCACGTGCAGCTGGTCTCCCTAAACACACTTCAGCCAAGCCACAGCCTGCTCACATCTTGTCTGCTGATCCTGAGTCTGTATCAGTCAGGGCTGCCCTTTCAGCTGCCGTTCCTGCAAAATCAAGTCACGCTACGACTGATGTTCCTGCAAAATCAAGTCATGCTACAACTGATGTTCCTGCAAAGTCAAGTCACACTACAACTGATGTTCCTGCAAAGTCAAGTCACGCTACAACTGATGTTCCTGCAAAGTCAAGTCACGTCACAGCTGCTGTTCCTGCTAAGTCAAGTCACGTCACCGCTGCTGTTCCTGCTAAGTCAAGTCACGTCACAGCTGCTGTTCCTGCCAAGTCCAGTCACGTCACCGCTGCTGTTCCTGCAAAGTCAAGTCACGTCACAGCTGCTGTTCCTGCTAAGTCAAGTCACGTCACCGCTGCTGTTCCTGCCAAGTCAAGTCACGTCACAGCTGCTGTTCCTGCCAAGTCCAGTCACATAACGGCTGAGGTTCCTGAGCCCAGTCAAGCAGCACTTCCTGAGCCCAGTCAAGCAGCACTTCCTGAGTCCAGTCAAGCAGCACTTCCTGATTCCAGTCAAGCAGCACTTCCTGAGTCAAGTCAACCAGCACTTCTTAAGTCAAGTCAACCAGCACTTCCTGAGTCGAGTCAAGACACAGCCTCACCTCCCGAATCAAGCCAAGACACCACCTCACAACCTGAGTCAAGCCAAGACACCGCTTTACATTTTGAGGCAAGTCAAGACATAACAGCACTCCCTGACTCAAGTCAAGACAGAGTTTCACACCCTCAGTCAAGTCAAGACACCCCAACACTTCCAGAGCCTAAGCAAGTTATGACAGCACTTTCAGAGTCACATCAAGAAACTACTGTACCTCCTAAATCACATCAAGCCGCAGCTGCTCCAGCAAAGTCAAGCCGTCGCAGCTGTTCCAGCCACGCCAAGTCAAGTCAATTCAATTCAAGTTTTATTTTTATTTGTATAGCGCTTTTCACAATACAAATCGTTTCAAAGCAGCTGTAAAAAAAAAAAAAAAATGTAGGCTACTACAATATATTTAGTAGCTTATTAGTGGTGACTACTGTATGTTAAGTCAATGTACATATGGTATAAATATTAAAAACAGTAATGGTGTAATCAAAAACAGATGATGAACACTAATAGTAATGATTCTGTGTTGCAATCAAACTTGTAGAAAAATGGTGTAGTGCTGTATGTTGTTTCAAGGCTGGCATCATCAGCGGTCCTCTGGGGGGTTGGCATCATCTCTTCTTCTGAATCCAGGCTGAATCTTGTGTAATTCCTAGTTACCACGGGATGGAAATCCCATGGCAGAAACAGGAAAACAAATAGAGAAATAATTAGCGTAGCTGCTGTTCCAACCAAGCAAAAATTATGTGTTTTGCCCAAGCTGAAGAATGTTGATGTGCATTTGATCAGATGTAACTGAAGTACAACGTTATGAGATAAATTATGTGAATGCTTGGCTAAAGAGATGAGTCTTTAATCTAGATTTAAACATGTAAGTCACAGCTGCTCCAGCCACGCCAAGTCAAGTCACAGCTGTTCCAGCCACGCCAAGTCAAGTCACTGTCGTTCCCCCGAGGTCAAGTCATGTCTCGTCCGAGTGTCCAGAGCCTACGCTGCCAAGCCACGCAGAGCCTACACTCCCAAGCCACACACCCTCAAGCCCGGTGGGCATCACATCAACCACTGCACTGCCTGTGATGGCCATCGCCATTTTGAGTGTGTGGGCTGCACACTGCATCCCAGAGGCCTCGTCTGTCTATAAGTCTGTCCACGAGTGTGCTCCAGAGGCCGCGTCTGTCCATGAGTCTGTCCACAAGTCTGCTCCAGAGGCCTCTCCTGTTCACAAGTCTGCTCCAGAGGCCTCGTCTGTCCATGAGTCTGTCCACGAGTGTGCTCCAGAGGCCGCGTCTGTCCATGAGTCTGTCCACAAGTCTGCTCCAGAGGCCTCTCCTGTTCACAAGTCTGCTCCAGAGGCCTCGTCTGTCCATGAGTCTGTCCACGAGTGTGCTCCAGAGGCCGCGTCTGTCCATGAGTCTGTTCACAAGTCTGCTCCAGAGGCCTCGTCTGTACACAAGCCTGCTACTGAGGCCTCGTCTGTCCACAGGTCTCTTCCAGAGCCCTCATCTGTTCATGTGTCCGCTGCGGTTAATGCCTCTTGTGGAGGCGGCGTTTATGGCGGAACCCCCCGAGGAGGCAACTCCCGCTGCAGATCCTCAAGAGGGGGCACCACACTGGTTCCCTGCTCTGCTATGGGGACTCTTGTTTCTACTTGACCTGCTGCGGTGGTCGACTACCTCACTTTGGAGTCCTGCATGGTGGGGATCTCGGCCCCCTGATCCGCCATGGCCTCCTGAACTGTTTGCTCGGCCATGGCTACCCAAGCTACCTGATCCGCCATGGCCTCCTGAACTGTTTGCTCTGCCATGGCTACCCAAGCTACCTGATCCGCCATGGCCTCCTGAACTGTCCGCTCTGCCAAGGCACTCTGCTCTGCCTGCTCCGCCAAGGCTTCCTGCTCTGCCTGCACCACCCTGGCTTCCACTACTCCACAGTCTGCCACTACTCCATTGTCCAGGTCCCCCAGAGCTTCACTGTCTCCCATTGCTCCACGGTCCTGGCCCACCACTGCACCATAGCCCATTGTCCCTGTCTGCCCTGTCATGGCTATGGAGGCCGTTCCTGAAATCCCTGCCCGCCCTAACTCTGCACCTTGTTCCCCCCCAACATTTTGGACTTATTGCATTCGTGTTTTGTTTGAGCGCCAAGAGTCGCTCCTGGGGTGGGGGGCTATGTTACGCCAGGCCAGCAGAGGGAGCCCTCACCCAGTTCAGACTGTCACTGCTCCCTTTGCTGCTTCTCTGGTTACTTCCTGTTTGGCAGCCATATAAAGCAGGCCTTGCCAAACAGGAGGTTTGCGAAGTATTGTTTTGCTCTAGCGAACTCTACCAAGCATTTTCCTTGTTTTCCCAGTTACAGTGTTTCCTAGTTTCCATGTATCTTAGTTTCTTAGTTATTTCCTTGTTTTGTTTCTAGTCCTAGTCTAGTCATAGTTTTCCCTTGTTTCTTCGTTTGTTTTCCTTTGTTACCCTGGACTGCTCATTTGGATTTCGACCCTCGCCTGTACTACTGGATTACGTTTTTGTCTTGTCCTGGATGATCCTGTTTGCTGGTGTTTTTGACCCTGCCTGTCAACTACGTTCTGTTTAATAAAAGCTTGCATTTGGATCCTCATCTCCGTCGTCATTGTAACAGTAACGCATTACTTTCCATAAAAATTAACTACACTCTTTTTTTTAACCCAAATGTTTAGTCTGCTGGGTCATTTTATTGGGTTTTTTATATTTTTACCCAGGTACAAGGTAGTTTTATTTTATTTAGGTAGTTTTATTAGTCTTTATTTTATGCAACACAACATACAAGGACGAGATGTCAGTCAGCTGTGTCAGCAGCTGTCGTTTTACATTATGATTGATTTTATTCATTATAATGCTGAATTTAATTTAATGTTAAAATATGTTCTCTAATCTCATTAATGTTTGTTTATGGGCAGTCATGGCATCTTTCAGCTACAAGTGAAACGTGAGTCGTCATCCTGTGGTTCATAGTTCCCTTGGCGAACAGCAGCCCATCACTGGAACGAGAATTAGCACTATTTTGCTTTTAAAGGGGTCATCGGATGCAAAACTAACTTTTACATGTTGTTTGAACATTAATGTGTGTTGGCAGTTTGTGTACACAACCACCCTACAATGATAAAAATCCACCCAGTGGTATTTTTTAATCTTTAAAAGTAATATCCCCTTTTTAAAATCAGGTCATTCTCACCTTCTTGTCGTTGTGACGAAACATAGTTGATTGACATGAGCGCCTTACCTTAGACCCACCCTCACCGAGCTGAAACAGTCAGAATACGGTCGCCATTGTGTGACTCAGGTGCAGAGGAAGACTCTAATTGAGTGATTGAGGTGTTCTGTTGTTGGATGTAATAATGAACATAGCAGTCGTCATTTACTCCCGACATCTGAGCCGCTTAAGAGGCAGAGGACAACGTTACTTTCATTTTTAAAAGGAAAGCGCCGATCCCGATCTACATATGCATCTATGTTCATGTGAATCATTCGTGATGCAGCTTCACCCACAGCAGAAGTGAGTATAAGGGTTTTTTATGCATCTTTGCAAACGGCCTTAGTTAATAATGTGCTTGTTTCACTGATAACGCAGCTAAAAGCGGCTAAATGTGGCTGGTAAATATTACTCATTAAACATTACACAGTTTGTCTTATGTTTTTGGCAGTGGGTGCTTAATAATAAAGGCTCATCTTTTGATTATTGCTGTTGCCTCTATAATTCTGTGTGTGATTTTTTTTATTTTCCAGCCCATTTTAAGCCAGCAATATAATAATTTTTAAACAATAGTTGACTTAAATAAAAACAACCCAGCATGTTGGGTAAAACATTTAACCCAACCAGCTGAGTCAAAATAACCCAGCATGTGTTCTCTACAATATTTACCCAGTGCTGGATTGCAAATAACCCAAGTTGGGTTGGGTTTGTAAGTACAGTAATTAGTTACTTACTAAGGGAGTAACACAATATTGTAAAGCATTACTTTTAAAAGTAACTTTTCCCAACACTGGTGGCAAATGAACTGGAAGTCTCGTCCGTAGGCTTACTTCCGCTTTGAAGAATAAAGTGGATTCATTAAAGAATCTTGAAAAACTGCATCATGGTTTGCTCAGAAATATTAAGCAGCACAACAGTTTTCAGCATTAATAATAATAACAAGATAGGCATATTAGCATATTAGATGATTTCTGAAGGATCGTGTGACACTGAAAACCAGAGTAATCACTGCTGAAAATTCAGCTTTGCCATCACAGGAATAAATTACATTCATGCATACATGTAAAATTAAAATAGAAAACAGTTATTTAAAATTGGAATAACATTTCACAACTGTTTTTGCTGTATTTTGGATCAAATAAATGCATAAAACATTTCTGAAAATCTGCTTCTAGATAGACTGATAGGCTAGCATACTATTTGTACAGGGACAAACAGAAGACAGCTGTATGAGTAAGGGGACATGGGGTGACACCACAGGGCAAGGCCACGGTGAACAACCCCTCCCTCTTAAATATCCAGCACTGGCCATAGATACTACACCCTCCCCAACCAACCAGTCTTCAAATATTATTATCTCTTGAATCTGTATTTGCAACTGGAGCCACAATAAATCTTCAAGTCAGAGTAATGAATTAAGCATAATGCATGAAAGAAAGACTTTATGTTTATCTAAGCTGTGCTGATACATGTGTGTGTGTGCATGCATGACAGCTGCTGGTAAGCATATGAGCCATGGCAGGCCTGTTATTCACACTTGGTGCCATGTTGGAGACAGTTAGACTAGCATTAGAGTCCTGTGTAACCTAAAGTCACGAGGCATAAAGATAAAATAAACCAATACGGTTAAAATTAATTCCTAACAATGCATTGCTGTATCAAATGTGTTAAACAAGTTGAGACTGAATGGATTGCTAGACAGATACAGTGGGGGAGGGGAGTTAATAATATAATATCCAGTGAGACTTTAGTACTGGGGACACTAATGGGCCTCCCTGAGTGAGAACATGTATGTGTGCGTGTGACTGAAACTGGAGATGGAAATAGCTAATTTTGAATTGCATAATAAAAAGAAGACACAATAGTGTCTAAACCTTAAGATTTCAGAATACTTTGTGATACTGATGGTTTTCGAACTGTAAACACACTCTCATGGCAACATTATTAGAGCTGTTATAATTTTGGCAAAATCATGTTAAAGTCTGGATCATAAGAACATTTTATAGTTTTTTTTTTCTCAACAGCAGTTATGATTAGGGTTAGAGACTGGGAGTTGTACATTTTTGTACAGTTTTGTATGATTTTGCTGTTGCATATAAATTATGACTTGGTACACAATTGAGAGTCCATCAAATTGGGTTTCAAATCACATTCAGTTTATTCTAAGGGGGCAGCTGAATGAACCTTTAGCCCATTGCATAAATACGCCATCTAACATGAACAAATCAATTAATTAAATATGACACTGCAGCAAACTTCACCTGCAAAACCGCTAAGTGAATTTGTGCAAAGAATCATGTGATGGACTGAGCCTACCAGCTGATTTTTTCCAAAGCCGTCGGCCTGACGTGAGCACTTCTAATATCCGTGGTATGTTTGGCAAAAGTGCTGCTCAGCCTTTTTAGCATGGCAGACCCTTCATGCCCCATCACCCCTCCTCCAACCTATACCCTACTTGAAAGCTATGTATGGGGTGGGAAGTGTAAATGGATATGGGAGGAGAGGGGGGCACGACCCACAGCTGCCACCTCATCTAAGATGTCTGCGATCTAAATTGAAGCCTTTCTTACACTAAACAGGGCATAAGAGACAGGGGCCAGCCAATCAGAATTCAGCGAGCTCTAAAATGGGCCAGCCAATGGCTGCAGGGGTTGGAGGTATATAAACCCAAATCAGACTCTACTTGCTTGGGTGACCCCTATTTCGGCTTTGGTGAACAGGATCTGATCCCAAGGACTGTTACCACTTTTATTGTCTTGTGTGCAGGTAAAGACAACATTCTTGAATAACCATTATACACTGTGAGGAGAAAAGAGAGAAAGCTTAGGACAAATTATCTTAAAAATAAATTATAATTGAAAATTTCACAAGATAAAATAATTTATAAAAAAAAAACAAAAAAAAAAAACAAGATCTGTCCTAGTGGAATACTCTCTAATATAGAAAAAAAATAAGTTTGCTGCATACATTCTATTATTTTATAGTCAGATGCTTTTAATTAAAATGCATTTATTATACACACCAACATGACAACAAATGCATGTTCTTTTTTCATGACAGAAGAACTGTTTTTTTGAGTTTGCTATGAAAAATTATTATATTATTCTATGCATGTTTAAATATTTTGGGGCTGGTTTGATTGACCTGTGCTGAAATGTGGGAGCAGATGTCAAACGTGTGATATGCAGCTGCTCTGAGAGCATAATTGGATACAGCTATAAAAACCTGGGACTTGCTTCTGTTTCTCCTACTGACACATATGGGACAGGTTCCCTCTGCTGACTATTTTTAAAATAAGATCCCGTGGTAAGCATACGAGAATCTTCTGATAGCCATATTTCACAGAAATGAATTCAAATGACCTTTGAAAATGATAAAATAACACAACCAAGATGTGATTAACATGCAAGTCTGAGGAAACTTTTTAAAGGGTCAGACTGTGCAGGAACACTTTAATAGCACATTAAGTGACTATATGGGCAGAAATCATTGCAATATGTTGGGAAAAAGTTTGAGATTATGTGAAAGTAAATGGGAGGGAGTGAAGACCCTAGTAAAAATAGATCAGTCTACATTTAGACTTGAGAGTGTCTCTCTCATTCCTGGACCAATCAGACATATCGTATAACAAGTGAGGACCTCAAGTGGATGGTGCTAGGATACCAGACAATATGTTTTAATGTGTGCAGCTGTGTTTCACAGGTTATCATTTATCACAATCCACTGGAAGCTGGTGTTTAGGCTGTTATGATTCTGTACTTAATACAGATTCACTGATTTTAGCCAGCATGCTGTACAACATTCGGAAACCTAAAAACTGTATACTGAAATATACTAAAACAGTCCATTATTGGCCATTTTTAATTTAAACATGATGCTAATGTGTCTACAGCTGTTGGTGAGACAAATTATGCTGCAAGCTTTTACACACAGTACTAACTGACTAAACAAAATTAGTCAAATTAATGTTCCAAGTCAGGTGAGACAAGGAATCAAACCCAAATATTCTATCTCACGTTCTCTTTGTCCAATCCTCAGTGTTTGAAACGCAACCATGCCTTTCGGAAACACCCACAACAACTTCAAATTCAACTATAAAGTTGAGGAGGAGTATCCAGACCTTACCAAGCACAACAACCACATGGCCAAGGTGCTGACTAAGGAAATGTATGGCAAGCTTAGGGACAAGCAGACCCCCACTGGATTCACCTTGGATGATGCCATCCAGACCGGTGTTGACAACCCAGGTGAGTAAAGACATCAGTTTCACATCCTTACCCCAAACAGAGCGTGTTTCCTTCCTTTATATTCTAATGAGATGTCATTTTTCTCCAGGTCACCCCTTCATCATGACCGTCGGCTGTGTTGCTGGTGATGAGGAGTCCTATGACGTGTTCAAGGATCTCTTCGACCCTGTCATCTCCGACCGTCACGGTGGATACAAGGCAACTGACAAGCACAAGACTGACCTCAACTTTGAGAACCTGAAGGTACAAAACAAAAATAGCTATTTTATGTGTGTTAGAAATCAATAGACACTAGACTATCGGTGGTCTTAATTAATCCTTGACATGTGAAATGTCAGATAAGTGAGTAAATATGAAAATCAATTCATATTGTGTAACAATATTTGGGAATGTTCTGAATTGAATTAAATCTCTACTTACAGGGTGGAGATGACCTGGACCCCAACTACGTTCTGAGCAGCCGTGTGCGTACCGGCCGCAGCATCAAGGGATACGCCCTGCCCCCCCACAACAGCCGTGGAGAGCGCAGAGCTGTGGAGAAGCTGTCTGTTGAAGGTGTGCTGTCATTACAGTACATGTGTGCACACATCAGTTATTTTTTAGTCACTTCAATACTCCAAACTAACCTAAGTTGCTAAGGCAACATTTCTAGTTTTCATTTAAGATTTGAAGTTTTTCATCTAATATTTATATGAAATTTTATTTCAGCTTTATTTCAAATAAAGTTTTAGTTGAAGTTAACAATAACACTGGCACACATTATATACCTGTCAATGTACACATAGTGTTACTCATGTTACAAACCCTAACAACAGTCCAGTAGTAGGAGAGTATCCACCTTATTTTTCAACTTAGAAGTAAGCCCTTTTCTGTGAATATGTGAGACGTTCAGTTCATTAAGTCGCTGTAGGGAAATAACGAGAAGAATAACAAGAATAACACAGTTTCAGTAAAACCGTTCTGTTCATAATTAAGATAATACATTAAAATAATATGGTGACCACCAGTTTGCAGTATTAAGCAGCAAAATGAGCCGTCTTGTACAGCTAAAAATAGCTGGAAACGAATGACACTGGAAGCCAGTCCAATAAATTCACAAATGTCCATGCCCACTCTCCAAAAATAAGGAGGATAGCGTAATAATTCTAGAATAACATAACAGCATAAGAATTAGTTTAAGTTTAAGCTCTTTTTTTCCCCCAGCTCTGAACAGCTTGGACGGAGAGTTCAAGGGCAAGTACTACCCCCTGAAGTCCATGACTGACGCTGAGCAGGAGCAGCTGATCGCTGACCACTTCCTCTTTGACAAACCCGTCTCCCCCCTGCTGCTGGCTGCTGGTATGGCCCGCGACTGGCCCGATGGCAGAGGCATTTGGTGAGTTGAATCAATTGGCGTTTTATTTCGAAGGTTGCACCCTTTGCAGGTCACATTTGTCAGCCACAGGTTGTCTCATTTTAGAAAAGTAACCATTATAAAATTGACTTTTATTCCTTGTGAAGAGTAAATTACTGTAATTTATTTCTTACTTTGGAATGTAATTCACGTTTATGAAACTTTCCCAACAAATGTGACATCCAATGAGACATACCAAATGACTGAACAAAGGTGATATATAATTAATCAATACCACACAAGGACACCAACAGCATGACTGAGTAACTCACATTTTAGACACAATATTGCCAATTACTTAAGTAAAAGTCAATTGAGTGAATGATTCACTGACTCAAACGGAGCGCAAACGGACTGTGATACAATGAAAAGTTCTAGTGTTATTAAACCTATTGAATAGGTAGAATATACGTGTTATATAAATTAGGTTTTGACTTGTAAATAAATTGTGACCTTGGACTACAAAACCAGTCATAAGCAGCACAGGTATATTTGTAACAATAGCCAAAAATACATTTTATGGGTCAAAATGATTGATTTTTCTTTTATGCCAAAAATCATTAGGATATTAATTGAAGATCATGTTCCATGAGGATATTTTGTAGATTTCCTACCGTGAATTTATAAAAAAAAAAATTTTGATTCATAATATGCATTAGTAACAACTTTAAAGGTGATTTTCTCATTATTTTAATTTTTTGCACCCTGATTCCAGATTTTCAAATAGTTGTATCTCGGCAAAATATTGTCCTACAAACCATACATCAATGGAAAGCTTATTTATTCATCTTTCAGATGATGTATAAATCTTAATTAAAAAACTGACCCTTATGACTAGTTTTGTGGTACAGGGTCACAATTGTGGTTCAGTGGTTTAAATGAGGCCTGTGCTTCAATTACAGGCACAATGAGAACAAGACCTTCCTGGTCTGGGTGAATGAGGAGGATCACCTGCGTGTCATTTCCATGCAGAAGGGTGGCAACATGAAGGAGGTGTTCAAGCGCTTCTGCGTTGGTCTTCAGAGGGTATGGAGAACTTGCACACATAAACGCACATACGTAAACCTCTGTTGTTGCCTGCAGAATGTGAGCATGTGTATGATCTGCTTGGACAGATTGAGGAGATTTTCAAGAAGCACAACCATGGATTCATGTGGAACGAGCATCTTGGTTTCATTCTGACCTGCCCCTCCAACCTGGGCACAGGCCTGCGTGGTGGTGTCCACGTCAAGCTGCCCAAGCTGAGCACACACGCCAAGTTTGAGGAGATCCTGACCAGACTGCGTCTGCAGAAGCGTGGCACAGGTATCCAAACCCTGCCTGAACATACTGTACAAATGTTTATTGATGATGTAAATGTCATGAAGACATCTGCTCAGTTTGCTGACCTCCATCCTCATTTGTTTTTTTAGGTGGTGTGGACACCGCTTCCGTTGGTGGAGTGTTTGACATTTCCAACGCTGACCGTATTGGCTCTTCAGAGGTTGAGCAAGTTCAGTGCGTGGTTGATGGCGTTAAGCTGATGGTCGAGATGGAGAAGAAGCTGGAGAAGGGCGAGTCCATTGACAGCATGATCCCTGCCCAGAAGTAAAGCGGGGGCCCTTCCATTTTTTTTCCCTCGTCTTTGTCTTTTTTTTACAGTCCATCGTGCATTCTGACATCAATGCAGAGGAAACTGCTGCTCAAAAAGACAGTCTCGCCTTTGCATCTGTCTTGCTTTCCTTTTTTCCCTTCTTCTTTATTTTCCATGTCATTTCGCCATCACTTTTTTCCACTTTGTTTCCTGTTTAGTTGGTAACATCTTGGGATCAGATTCCCGGCGCAGGCGTGAGTGCCTGTTGTCGAGGCTTCACCTTAATTTCAGCCTTGGTTGTAAAACGTGAATCAATCAAGTTATCAAGTTTAAATAAAAATACCCCACAAAACATAAACATGTCTTCTATTTTATCAGAGTCAATATACACACAAACACATATCCCTGCTAAAACAAAAAAACTATAGAAACCATCACAGAAATTCTAATGGTTTCCATTACAAACATTACAAACCATCAACTTTTAACCATTAAAAAATGGTTTTCTGTAGTGTGTTTTGGGACATATTCCATTAGGATTTAGTGGTTTTAACAAGCCACCAATTGAAGGTTACCAATTACCAGTAGAAACCCACAGAGTCCATTAGTTTCCATTAAAACCAATACCCATTATAACCAGTAAAACTATTAAAACTATTTTTGTGATGGTGTCTATAGTTTTTCAGCAGCCATATAAAAACTATTCAATTTGTAATGAGTTCATATGTTGAAAGTTTAGATAAAAGAGTTTAGATAAATAAGTCGTGGATAATACACGGCTAGCTGTGCATTAAGCGATTTTAATTTTTAATTCACAACATAGAGGCCAAGAACCACTGACGCAAATCGCTTATCCACCTTATTCTTCAGTGCGGGACACTATGGGCCTATGGGTGAGACTTCAAGCCACTACAAGCCACTGTGGTCATAATTAAGATAATACGTTAAAATAATATAGTAAGACACCAATTTGCAATATCAAGCTGTTTTGTACAGCCAAAAATAGCTGGACGCTAAGACTGGAAGCCAGACCCATAAAATTTACAAATGCCCGTGCCTGCTCTAACAGGAAAAATAAGGTGGATACCGAGGTAGTTTGCCACCATTGACAAGTTATAGCTGTTAATGATATTTGGAGTGCAATATTTGAACAGAAGAGTAAAAATTACAGTTATTTTCGTTAGTTACGGCTCGTTCGCTCTAGGAGGCAAATCAGTGCATCAACCGGCCGTATCAATCATCATCAATCGGCCATATTGGCGGCACTGAATGTAAACAATGCCACTGAACCAAATGAAAATTTTATATTTAGCTGATTATTGCTGCTGAAGATAGTCAATTATTGTCATGTTTTGGGCTATACTAATTGGTCAGACTTGAATAAACATTTTGTATACTACAGACTGGCAAAAGTTATAACAAATCAAGGAGAAGAGTGAAAAAACTGTCTGAGGAACAAATAAAAAAGCATTTGTGGTTGGTCAAACTGAACCAGGATTTCCAATTAAGGCAAGAATCTTGACTTTGTTCTTATCATTTCCGGGCAGGTAGGTGAAATATTAGACTAATATCTTAATTAATACTGCTCATACATATCTTTACCACCTATTAACTTTCATTTGTCAAAATATTGTGCCCAGTCAACAAATAAAAATACCCATAAAAGCAGAGGGAAAAATTTCCCTGGATAAAAATGATGCAATAATTGAGCACAAGCAAAGATGCCAACATCAGTGAAGTTTATTTCTCTCAAGATCTTTTGTTTCCATTTTAATATTTGGCCAGAGGTGCAAACACCTCTGGGGAAAAAAAAATTGACTTTCTGCAAACAGCATCAAGGTTTGAATTTCTCTGTCTCTCTCTTGATCTCTCTCTCTCTATATATATATAGTTTGTCCACCTGACTTCTCTCTTGTCATATTGCATATTAGCTAAATGCATCATGAGAAACCCAATGTCATAGCAGACAGTTTACGTCACAGACAGCACAACACTGAACTGGAGGGATTTACCATTCAGATGTGACGTGGCCGACTCACGATTCTCACTAATACTCTCTTTTTTTAATGCCTTGGACATTAAAAATCTCATTCATACCGACACACTTTCACTCCAGGTCAAGTATGGCTGCCAGAGCAAAAGTCTGCCCTAATCCTCTCGCACAAACATTTCCTACCAGCAGAGAGAGGGAGGCAGGGCAACAGAGTAGCGCAATACACAGACGCACACATTCACACATACATGCACACGCATACACGCTCTCTCTCCCTCGAATTCTTTCGCCCGTTCTGTTATTTCACACTTGTCTTCACACTTTCTCCATCCTTGCTCTGAATCATGCAGGATTGCAGGTTAGTGTTTCACTTCAGCACACATAGAAACGTCTGGAGAGCTAGCAGAGGGGTCTCTGCTCTAGCTATAATTTAACCTGGAGTTCTAAGATACTGTATATACTATACTCACAATATTATCATCAGTATCATAATCTTTATATACAGCCAGAGTCTGACTGATATAAACCATGTATTTTTTTTTTCTCCCAAGATAATTATTCTAGAAAATAAATTAAGTACCTGTGCAAATATACACAAATCGAAGTGTTCACATTTAAGACATTGGCGCCTTCCGGTGGCCAAACGTGGGTACAGACCCACAGAGCCATAGGATGCAGCTGATTCAAGTCAACATGAGTGCACAGAGGTCTTAATGGACATCGAACAGATACAGATCTCAGCAGTCCAAACCAGATAGTCCAGGACGTCCAGTCCTTACCCTGTTCAGTTTCAAACAGGAAGCTTCTCCACAACAGGAGTCCAGTCACAGAGCAGACAAAACTATGACACAAGGATTTCCAGTGATTCAGCAATCGGACGAGGAGAAACTGGGTGTCTTTGCGAATGTGTGGCACAAAGGCAGAGAATAAAATGAATGAGACAACAAAAAGTGGATGGATGAAGAGATGGCAGACTTTCAACGTGGTCTGGGGGCTCACTGTGTGGCTAGAGGTCAAAGGTGACACGCCACAGTGATTGCTGTGGGGTTGGTCATCACAACTATACTTTTAATCATCTCAAAGCATTTGACGTACTTGCTGTAGACAATCAAAATCCAGAACCAAGCTTGTTTTCTGTACCACAAACATAGAGAAAGTGGAATATAATCCTTTAGTATCTACGACATTTTACACAATAGCACAATGACTCCCCAATCAAAACTTAACAGACCAACCATATTAAACCAACCTGTTTATCCGAACTGAACTAGCCAAGAAGTGTCCTATACACCTTCCTGACTAAAAAAACTTTGAAGTACCTGCTCAGTTTCTCACTGTCTACAGGCTGGCAGCACCAACAGGGCCGAAGCATGGCTTTACACTAAGATAGAAACAACTTCTAAACGTGACAGTAACATCTATTGCTATTGCACAATTATCACCACTCACAGGTACATTTTGATTCACTCGGTTGTGAATCGCTGCTTATTTTATGCTTGCCAAATTGACACCTATTGCAAAGTTAGGCCTTGTTATACAACAAATGACCAGAACTGGTTTGGTCAAAAAGCAAGCCAAGAGTATTATTTGAAAAAACAAATCTATTTCTACTCATGAAAAATAATCTTAAGCAGCGTGTATCTTTTCTTCCGGTGTCAAACCTGCACAAGAAATCCATGTTAAGTCAATAATAAGATGCTTCCACATCTGTTAAAGAGGCAAACTAAAAACCATCATGAGCTGCAGAGAAAACATGGCCAGTCCATGACACAATGTCTGGTCCAATCTTAAACTGCATCTCTGTTTATGTTACACAGCATTGTTAAGACGTTGCAGTGGAAACTGAGTCATATATAATGCTATGTTATCATAAGATTGCAAGTGTAACTGACTTTGAATCAAAAAAACTACTCTTTTCAAAAGCCCTGTTGGTGCATTTGCCCCTAAAATATATTCTAGCAGTAAGAGAACTGAACTTCTTCCTGCATTCCTGCATGAAAACATCCTGCATTTTAGATATCTGGTGATTTTTAAGTAAAATCTGATTAGTTAAGGAATTAAAAGATTTTTAGATAGCAATATAGTCTCACATTTTAATGAAAAACACACTTTTCTATTCATTTTCAATACTGGAAGTGGAGAAAAAACCCTTTTTTATTTTTCCACTAAATACATGAATTTTTTTTTTTGTTTGATTATTAAATAAATAGGTATTTTTCAGATATCTACAATGCAGGAAATGTGACTTTAATAACACTGAACACTAAAACCATCTTTGCAGTAACCTCAACTCCACTCTGACAAGGTAAAGGGAGAGGGAACTATTTGCAAAGGATCATTGAATAGGAGCTGAAATAAAGAATTAATATCTAGAACCAACCAATCACAGAGCCTGTTCGCGAGGGGTCAGGGAAAGTCATTTGGCATTAAATGTCTCTTCTAAATTAAAATTGGTAGGAAGTAAGTAAACTGGCACTATACATCAGAAAAACATTTTCTAGGGAACAAACTTTAGCTTGGACGATCTCAAAAACAAAGCGTGGATGATTGGCTTGCAGCCTGATCAAATTTGCGGTCGCCAGCGATGTAGATTTGGGTGGGCACCGTGAAGCTATGATGAAGTTAGGATAGGTTTGCCAACTTCACATTTGTGCATATAGTTCATTGGCAGCTACAGTTCTACATTGTCAATGACTCAATGCTTTTGACTCAGTATTAAGAAATGTAAGACACATTAAATCACAAAAACATAAAAATTATGACCCGTTTAAAATGTCAAGACTTGTCGAAAACATACAAAAGTGGTTAAAAAAAAGAGTGACATCAATTATTGAAGTAAGAATTTCATGACTAGAATGAGAATAAAAATACTAAACTGGATTCAATCCAGATTCAGTGAATGAGGCTGCTCAGAGTGTGTGTGTGTGTGTGTGTGTGTGTGTGTGTGTGTGTGTCCATGTTAAGAAGTGCTCAGGTTTATGTTGTGCATGGAAGGGGTGTGCTTGTTTTTGTACTTTAGAGATTTCCATATTGTCAGGGTTGAGTGTCCCTTGCTTTTAAGGTGACTGTGTTTGTTTACCTGTATGTGTGTTTCGTTTCAGTGTGTTGACTGGAGGGGGGATCAGATGTTGTTTTAAGTCTATAACACATAAGTGGGTGGGTCAACGTCAGTTCGCTATAACGACGGATATAGTGAGGGGACGTCTCAGAGTCAAGTGTCCTCCCCCGTCCCCTCAGAGCTCCACCTCTTTAGAGATCTGCGATGCGATGTGCCTGAAGGCGAGGGGGGCCCCCCAAAGGCGTGTGTAGCGTACTCCGTTTGCCTCTGCGGGACCCACACTCAGTTGGCACACCTCAGCTTGGAAAGCGACCTTTGACCCTGCCGCCCCATGACTGCAGCACAGCAGAAACGGGCCAGCGTGCCGGACCTGGCAGCCGCATCCCCTCGCCGCCTCACGCAAGGCCAGTACCACTTCTGCAGGGGCCCGGGGGGGACGGGAGAGATGACCCCTTACATCCCACCCCCCTCCCCCGCTCCAGGGCTCGGACGCTTTCTGATCCCCAGATAAATGGCCACTACGAAAGAGAAAGAGAGTATGAAGAGAAACACCAACACTGACAGAGATTTCATTCTATTTTAGTGTCTATTTTATTCTAGTGTATTTACATAATTTTATAATTTTAGTTTTATTATTATTACTATTATTTATTATTACTATTTTTTTATGTGAAAGGGAAAATGTCAGTAGCACCATACTCATGTGTCATGGTACTCTCTTAAGTATGCATCAAAGACGGACACGGAAGAGAAGAAATTATTCAACAAAGTCATTTTTTTTTCTTTGCGCACAAAAAGTATCCTTGTGGTTTCATAAAATTCAGGTTGAACCACTGATGTCACATGGACTATTTTATCAATGTCCTTACTTCCTTTGTGGGCCTTGAACGTGCTAGTTGTGTTGGTGGTAAAAAAAGCTCTCGGATTTCAAAATATTTCAAAATATTTTCATTTGTGTTCCAAAGATGAACGAAGGTCTTATGGGTTTGGAATGAATCAGAATTAATTTTGACAGCAAATTTTAATTTAGTCTTAGTCGCAGTAGTTGTAGTAACATTTTAGTCATCTGAATTATTTAGTTTTAGTCTAGTTTTAGTTGACTAAATATCATAAGATTTTAGTCAACAAAATCCACAGTAGATTTAGTTGGGTAAAATCTAATGGGTTTATTTACAGTGTAATGCATTTATTAAGCATTTCTCTAAAATTACTATAGGTTTGATATTAAGGTTGTATCATGACAGACACAGGTTGAACTGCTGTGACAAGCAACATGCCTTTATATTAAAATTAAATGAAACCACTTCTTATAAAGAAACAAGAACATGGTCTTCTTTTGAATGAAATGCCAATGGATATATTATATATAGGCTAATTTTGCATTCTTCATAAGAACTTGTTTACCACATTCTTCATTCTTTCAAGCAGACATATTTATTTATATAAATAAATTTGGGTTAATCTTTATAAGGGCTACTAAAGGGATTCAGTCAAGAGCAGTGAGTGATTTTCTGTCTTTCTTTTGTTGCTTGATTAACATCAATGCCACAGACAATAGCAACTAAATTAGGCTGCTGTCCCTTAAAAAAACGAATGTACGGATGCAATGTACTAATAAACGTCTGATATTCTCCCAACTGTTTACATTCACCTAAGACGTAACCGAGTGTGTTTACGTGAATGCTAAATCTAAATTATCCACAGCTTAATAAGACAAAGCGACGGTTCAAGTTTTTATTCTTCTATCATTGCAATCTGTCGATAGGGTGGCTATACATGTCATTTTTACAGGACACATCCTGGCCAGGAATTCTACATTTGGCTTCGTTTCCTGTTTTCAATCTTTCTGAAGATAATGATCAAAAGTAGTTTGACCAATAGTGTGCAGGCAGTGTACATAATCAACCACTCGTGGCGTGTGAGAAGGTGGGATCTACAGAGAACGGTCAAAGCGATGCAAATACACGTACATATTAGATGTGTTCATTTGTTCATTCATTCAAGCACTCTCCACAGATCAATCGTTGTATGACATCAAAGTATTGGAAGAGTGAGTCAAAAGCACAAGGAGCCGTCTGCTCTCTATAGCTCTCATGGATGTCATACAACAATTGGTCTCTGCCTGGCAAAAAAAACAAATCCTGGATATTTTAGGCAATATGGAAGTCCTGGTCAGGACATGGGCCCGTAAAAATGGCAAGTATGGTCACCCTATCTGTTGACAAAGTACATTCTTAAAGTTGACATAAAAATCTAATTCATCATTTTGCATCAATCTGATGATCTAAATCTATTTTGTAGATGCATGTTATAGATCTTACTGTGAAAAATGTATCCATGTATGCTTCATTTTTAAAGGGATAGTTCACCCAAAACTGAAAATTCTGTCATTAATTATGCACCCTCATGTCATTCCAAACCTGTAAGACCTTCGTTCATCTTCGGAACACAAATTAAGATATTTTTGATGAAATCCGAGAGCTTTCTGACCCTGCATACACAGCAACGCAAAATGTTGCAAGGCAACGTTCAAGGCCGTTCAAGGCCCAAAAAGGTAGTAAGGACGATGTTAAAATAGTCCATCAGTGGTTCAACCGTAATTTTACGTAGCTACGAGAATACTTTTTGTGTGCAAAGAAAACTAAAATAATGACTTTATTCAACAATTTCTTCTTCTCCATTTCAGTCTTCGAAGCACAGGAGAGTACCAGGATGTTTGCGTGTAATTCTGCTGATGCAGGAGCTGGCGTTCTGACGTCTTATGGGTTTGGAACAGCATGAGGGTGAGTAATTAATGACAGAATTTTCATTTTTGGGTGAACTGTGTCTTTAAAAAGAAATTGACCCATAATGTTTAATCAGTGGTCCATTCTTGATTCTAACATGTAGAATCATACGAGGACTTACCCTGTGACCGAAGATCTGCTGACTCCCTCAGATTCATTTGTGACCCTGTAAAGAATCACATTTTTAGATCGGATGCATTACCCCAACAGTGTCTGATCCATGCAACATAACTCCACCAAAACCAACAAAGAAAAAAATGCAATCACACATTTCTGGATCTCTCAGTCCTGTCCACCAATATATACTGCTAGCAGGTCAGTATAACTGGCAGACCAATACTGACCTGATTACGATGCATAATGGCTCATATAGAATAAAAACTTGTGCATGTTCCTAGATGCATGCAAGCCGATAAGAGCATGCACCATCATCCAGCCTTTCCTCACCCTCACATTCTGTTTACCAGACACACGTTCTGCAAAGGAGACTGCATGCAGACAGGCATGCCATGTGCAGGGACAGACGAACGTGCAGTGGCAACAGACAGGCAAATAGAGGCAGGCAGGGGAACTTACTAACTGTTTTGGATCCCTGTGGAAGAGTACAACCCGACACTGATTTATTAGAGCCCTGGCGTTTAGAGGGGTCAAGATTGACCCTAGGAGAGAGAAAGACACAATGAGGAGAGTAAGAGAAAAAGAGAAGTCACAGAAAGACTGATTGATAGCGAGAGAAAATGTAATTGAGAGAAAGAAAGGTAACAGAAATAAGAGCAAAGAGGGACAGACTAGGAAAGGTACACATTTGTATGCTTGGAAAGTTTGAAAAAGAGAGGCAATAAGCTAAGGAATGATGAATGTATGAAGCGTGACTGTAAAACCAACTTTTAAGCTGAAAGAATTCCCCAGTGGGACCCCAGTGTTATTGGACAGGCAGCACTCCGGCACTTTTTTAAAGGATTTTTTTCGAATGTGACATAACCCATATAATATAACTTCAAGCTGCATTTTTGGTTGAGAATGAAAATCGAGTTGACGTCAGTATTTGATGTCAGTATTTGACGTTGATTTAGCGTTGGATTTTGGTTACACAACATACAAAAAAACTAAATATCAACGTCAGCTGACGTTGGACATTGGTATTGGACTTCAAATTAACGTTGACATTGGATGTTGAATTGACATTGAATTTTGGTCACACAACATCACAACTGAAATTTAACCAAATATCATTAAGTCTATGCATTTATTTGTTGGAAGAATGTGTCCATCAAAAGCTTATTTACAAATTTAACCATATAAGTATTGCCTAAAACCAAACCTCTTCAGTCATCCATTTTCAATTTCCACTGACAGTATTGAGAGTGACCTTTGGCAAAGTGTTGTGTGTTTGTCTAATGACTTGATAAAGTTGATACTTGATACTTTACATTTATGCAAATGAGCAGTGACATAATGTGATAATTACTAATAAGAATGAAGATAGCTATACTGCCCTCCAAAGGCAAAGTGCAGTAACTACGCGAACACTAAATGCCTTTAAAGTTTTTACAACAGCTAGTCAAACATGTTGAAACTTTCGTTTCTCTGAACATTTCTCTGAACATTTCTCTGAAACTGGACAAAATTAAACCAGGAGACTTTGCCACAAGGCAAAACAGTTGTCACAAAGTCCATTTTAAGCCTTAACTCAATTTTGACCAAATGTGTAGTTACTGTGCTTTGCCTTTGGAGGACAGTATAGTTCAGTATAGGTAAAACCGGGTGATGCACAGATTTTTTTTTAATGTTTAAAGTTAAGGTTAAGCAAAAAATGGAAAACATAAATAACATTTGGGTAATTGGGTAACTGAATTTAACATGTTGTCCAGGTTGGCGTGATTTTGGGTGATAAATTAAATCAGTGGTAGTAAAGTTCATAGACAACAAGCTGCCTCTTTATATTTTAACCAAGCATATCTTACCTATCGCTACTTTAGCATCCATTTTGGTCATGGTGAATTGCGTCCACAATGTTGGCATATTTGCAGCTTAGGGAAGTGATTTAGAATAACTTTTAGCTTCTCTGTATATATCAATATTTTTGGCTCTCCAAAACAATTTTACCCAAACTTTTATTTTTTTATATATAGATTTTTTTATTTTATTTTCGGGCCAAATAATTTTGTTTGTCAAAATTTATGTGCATCACTAAAGTTAATGTTACTGTGATTTTACTCTGTTCTATATAAATTAGGCTATTTCCTATTTTCCTATTTCCAGATGATGAAGTACGGTATATGTCTTTGAATGTGAAAAGACTGAAAGCTGTGTGACTGCTTGTAGGTTCTACATTTCAATAATATATTGTAAAAAATCATCAGGAAATAAAGAAAAAAAATCTCAGCTATTAATCAGGGTTGGTGGCAAAATTGGCACCAAAATGAACAAAAATGCCCATAAATTCAAGTCATTTTATATTGTTTTCTATATCAATATTAGTATTAGTATAATAATAAGGTGATTATAAAAATTGCCTTGGAAATAAATTCCAGGGGGCACATATTGCCCCTTAATGGAAAAGTTCATTTCTGACCCTGGACCACAACCAGTGTTATAAATTGAGCTTCTTAAGAGCAATTCATGCCAAGAATGGTATTTTCCAGATCTTTGAACTGGAAGGTCCAGTCACATTTACTGTTGTTTGGCAAAATGTATAATTTATCATGACAAAATATGACGAATGATACACAAATAACAACTACAAAACTAATATCTATTCTACTAGATAGCAAACTAACTGCTTTCCAAAGAGTCTTTCTTACTGATCATGTTATAATCTTGAAATGTAGTGTTGTTCACAATATCAGAATGAGCAACCTCCTCCGCACATCCATCGTATGGACGTACTTCTGTTCCTCATATTGTTATATTGAGCACTGTGATGTCTCTATAAGGTGTCTTTTTAACTACAGCCATATTGAGCATTACAGTTTTTTCCATTAATTCTTCATCTTGTTCCTATGATATGATCATTATACACTGCTGGATCTAGCAGCACAAATGCCTGATATTGAGCAATGACTTGTCAGTGTAAAAGGAGCTTTAGAGACCAACATTTTTAATGCTTTACATGATTTTCAGATTTTTTATCAATTGCATGATAATGCATCATCAGTGGTTATTTTAATTTATCCGATAAGAGTCTTTCCTCTTACCTGCGTGTGAGTTTGGAGGTGAGTTTGCTAAACAGGTTCGAAGTGGCCCGGGTGCGGACATTGGGCGGCAGGGCTCCGGCATCATGGCTGAGGGTGGGCGACGTGGGCGGAGGTCCATAGGTGGGCGGGACACGGTCACGGAGCTGACCCCCGTGGAAGGTGCTCCGGATGGTGGATCCACGTGTCAGACGACAGCGCTCACCTGAGGAAGAGGAGGAGGAGGCTCCCGCTCCGACAATACTGAGAGTGGAGGGAGAGGTGGGAGGGAGGCGGTGAGACAGGGAGCTGAGAAGAGACAGAAACAGTCAGAAACAGAAACAATGCACTGGGATATGCAGCACAGTGACAGAGTGTATCTGTGTTTGTGAATGTATGGGTTGTCACCTGTTGTCTTTGCCGTTCTGCAGCAGTGAGTGTCGCTCAGTGCTAGAACGATCTGTACATACATATGTGTTTCTGCGGGTCATAGTACTTCCTGGGATATTGTTCTACAACAAAGATGGGACACAACATAAAAAAATTTAGCGTGTATAATCTATCTATCTATCTATCTATCTATCTATCTATCTATCTATATATACAGTATATAAAGATCCCTATATACATATAATCTTTGTTAAATTTCTGAAGCACAGTATAAAAAAATTAAATTAGATATTTGAAAAGAACTCAAATCAAATTTAGAACAGTTAAAGGTACCCTTCCAGTTACTGGTGTTAATCTGGCCTCTGGTGCTAATTTTCTTAATTATATGTCAAACCCTAGCTAATTTAACTGCCTGCATTCCTCCAATTTTCACTGAGATTGCAAAATGGCGGGCTGCTCTAAGGTAACTGAAACCCTGCAACAGGAGGTGGTCCAGATGAAGACCAAAGAGATGACCCTTTTAGCCACTGCAAGAGAAGTTGTTCACTCCAAATCTGTGATTTCTCAAATATTGCAGGTTTACAATGACGCTAAATCATTCAAATCCCCCCAAAAAGCTGGTCATCCACATAAGACAAATGCATGAGACAACAGGAAAGTGCAGAGACTCTTAATGGGGAATCGGTTCAACACTGCAGCTGGAATTGCTTCCCAGTTCAGTGCTAAACAGGGTAAGGATCTGTCTTGGCAAGTTTAAGAGAAGTCAGACTGAAAGCACACTCTGCAGTGATCAAGCCTCTCATCAGCAGAAAGAATCAAAAGGCTAAGCTCATTTTTGCTGAGGAGCATGTTGTGTGGAGAGAGGAGAACTGGTCCAAAGTTCACTTTAATGATGAGAGCAAATTAAATTTATTTGGGTCTGATGGGAAACATTTTGTTTGGCATCAAACTGAGGAAAGACTGAAGCCCAAGTGTGTAAAGAAGTCAGTGAAAGGTGGAGGCAGAATTGTCATGGTTTGGGGGATGTTTTCTGCAGCAGGAGTTGGGTCTCTTATAAAGTTACATGGCAGGGTGAATGCAAATGTTTATCAAAACCTACGTGAAACCTACGGCGCCTCAAGCACCCATTGCAAACGTTGCAGTCTGTTCATTATAAGAATAAAATACAGTCAATCAAATATAGAAACACTAGTAAAATTAAATAGTGTGTACTGCGTAGTACAATCCGTGCCGTTCAGCCTGAGCTCGGGCCAGACACATATTTGCTCATGTAAGGATTATGTTTATTAAGCGTGTTAAGTACAACTCCTGGTTTAGTTTAGCATTCAAATACATCACAAATATGGACACATTTAATTGGTTAATGCCGAATGAGAGAGGTAGGCTGCGTGAGAACAAAGCTGTTTGCTTTCAGTTTCGCTTTCACCCTAATTCGTTTTGGCTTGTTTAGCAAATTATATTCTTCATTCTTGTTTTGTTCTGAAAACCGTTTAAAATAGCCTATAGGCTATTTATTGCTTTATTTACCGGTGTTATTTATGAATGTATTAATGCGGTTTGTGCTTATCCATGTTTAACCTAAACTACAACGTAACATTAATAGACATACCGGTAGGCCTACCTAAATATGTTTTTATAATATTATGCTAGCTATCCCCCACTGAATGTATAATGAGCAGCAATAAACTTAGATTTTGACTTTTTATAATCTGTGGATATTTTGATGAAAGTAACTCAAAAGTAACTCAAAATTAGTGTAACGCATTACAATTTAGAGACAGTAATATTGTAATGTAACTAATTACTTTTAAAAGACAGTAACTAGTAATATATAATGTATTACATTTTGGAAGTAACTTGCCCAACACTGCTACCCACTACACTACTACAGCTACCAAACTATGAGTGGAAGAAGAGAGGACCAAGATCACACCAGCGCAGTCTGAGAAACTAGTGACGTTCTGTGGCCGCAGATGTGTCGAAATCATTCAAAGCAAGGGTCTCTACACCTCCTATTAATTTCTGACAGCTGTAACCCTGTAAAATTTTAGCTGTAATGTTTTTTTGTGCTACAGTGGTTACTGTTTTCTAATTTTGATCACTGTTTTTCACAAAATAAAGGTGAAGTATTTATAGATAGTTCTCTAATTTTGATCTCTACTGTATATATAAATTAATGAAACAATGATCTAGATAGAGAAACTTCTCTCACAGTGGTGGCGGTCATCTCCTTGCGTCGATCAGGTATCTCAGCTTTATTGGGGTTGTTGGCGGTGCTGACCATTGGACTAGACGGTGGTAGGGTCCGACTGCCCATTACGCTACAGCTGGCCTTCCTCGGCGGCATGCGGCTCTCACGCAGCTCACGGTCTCCGCCGCTGGTCGGGCTACGCTTAGGGTGCATCACAGGCATGCTGGGACCACCTGCAGAAGAAACAAATAATTATTATAATCATTCACAATTTCACCATTTAAGAGTTTAAGCTGAAGTGTCTCGTACAGAAGTCACTGTGCCGTCGCTGGCGGTGGTAGGTAGAGGCGCTGCGCTGAGTCTTGCTGTGTGAGGATGAGGAAGATGATGAAGAAGAGGAGTGTTTGTTGGTTCCGTTGGTAATTGGACTCGGACGCACCCGCGGCAAAGTCATACTGCCACTAACTCGTGACTCAGCGCCATCCTATGACCAGATGCCAATTAAGAAAATTAGTAAAAATAAACTGTAAGAATCCAGGTTTGTTGTGCGCCATGATGGCAAACAAGTAGTATTTTCAAGTAACTGGTATATAGTAACACAATGCGTGTGTGTGTGCAATGTATTACCTCAGTCTTCAGGCCCAACAATAGATATGTAGCTGTGACTTCATTATATTTCTGATTGAGTAAAGAGTCTTTAATCTCTTCTGTAGTAAAACCCATCCCGACCATGATCTCTGGAAAGACAAAGAAATCAGAGAACAGAGATGAATATTAACAAACAGAGCCAGTCTCTTCATTCTAAGGATAATTTGAACGCAACAGTAAAATAATAATAGTAGCAAAGTACATAGTAAAACACTTTAACCAGTTTCCTACTGGTCTACATGCTCACCGATGCGGTTGGCATCACTGTAGTCTTCCGCTGGCTCAATGTGGGGCTTTAACTCATCGGCCTCATACCCTGCATTCATCCACTTATCCTTCATCACTTGCTGTGGAGGAAATACCAGCATCTTGATTACACAGAAACTTCCCATCTCAGTCATTTAAATGTATTGACTTCATAACTCAAATCACAAGCGAATAAATAGTTTTAGCAATTTCCAGCAAATGTATGCTTTATGCATTCTATAGCACAGAAACTTTACAGATATATAACTCAGCACAGAGGCATCATGTAATGTATCTGGTGCAGGATTTGGTATGGCGGAGTGTATCTACGTATCTACAAGTATGTACCTCTAGAGTGCAACGTTTGCTGGGATTGAGCACAAGAAACCTGCGCAGAATCCCTTCACAGTCTGTGGACATGTAGAAGGGCACACGGTACTTCCCCCTCAACACTCGCTCACGCAGCTCCTGGAAAGCACATGCACCAGCAAAATGTGTGACAAACAGTTATCAGTTTGGTCTTAAAGGAGAAGTCCGGTATGATATTGACCTAAAGTGTGTTGAATCATGATACCGAGTGTGAACTTACCCTTCATAGCTCATCTCGGCTTGTCGACTGCAGTCCGAAATCTGGCATTAGTTAGCCGATGCTAACAACAGGTTGTCAATGAGGGTGAATACGGCATCGGACTAGCCATGTAAATAAATCACTGTTTTACACCATTTACAAGGCACAAAGTAGCTCCACACTTCATTGGTAGACTTCCAAGGGCTCTGACATTTAAAACGAGACATTGAGAAAAGCACCGGTAGTTTATTTACAAGAAGATTTATACAGACATTCCCCCTAGTAAAATTACCGGCCGCCGCCATCTTGAATTTAGTCACGATAAGTCGAGTGACGAGCAGGAAGGAAACTACAACCTGATAAGTTGATAACCTGATAAGTTCCTTCCTGCTCGACACTCGACTTATCGTGACTAAATTCAAGATGGCGGCGGCCATCTGAGTTCTCAATGTCTCGTTTTAAATGTCAGGGCCCTTGGAAGTCTACCAATGAAGTGTGGAGCTACTTTGTACCTCGTAAATGGCATAAAACAGTGATTTATTTACATGGCTACTCCGATGCCCTATTCACCCTCATTGACAACCTGTTGTTAGCGTCGGCTAACTAACCCCAGATTTCGGACTGCGGGACACAAACCGAGATGAGATATGCAAGGTACGTTCACACTCGGTATCATGATTCAATACACTTTAGGTCAATATCACACCGGACTTCTCCTTTAAGACAGTAAGTCACCACAGAAGAGCCTTTTAAGTCCCTCAATACTGCTTTATAGCAGAACTGAATTGTGTTTGCATCATTGAAACATTTTCCTGTTTAAAGGGGACATCGGATGCCGATTTTCCACAAGTTGGTATGATGGTATGACATACTTTGGTTAAATTCCTCATTGGTTGTGTAAAACACCCTTTTTCCTTGTCAAAAACAGCTCTGTTCACAGCGAGCTATTTCGGTGAATATCTCTTTAAATGATAATGAACTACTGCTTACTCCACTCCTCTTGTCCATTGCTTTGTGTATTTGGTACAAAACTAATCCACTGCGTCCTTAGTGGCTCTGATGTTAGGAGAAAAGAAAGACTTTTACATCCAACTACATCCAAAAGTCACTTTTACATCCAACTACAAAACTGCTGCACTGCTGCTTACAAGACATTGTTGTCGCTACAGCTGCTCAAGTGTGGAGAAAATGCCGGGACAGCATACAAAAGGCATGAAATATGCTAATATGGGACAGTTCGTCTGTGGTCACGGACAGGACAGGAGAAAATCAAAATGGCTTGATAACTGTTTAGGTTTTTGGGGTTTACAAAACTGAATGAATGGATATTTATCATTGTAAGGTGGTTGTGTCCACACGCTGCTTAGACACATTTATATGTAAATGCCATGTAAAAGTCAATTTTGTATCTGATGTCCCCTTTAACACTGTAAAGCTACTTTGACACAATCTGTACTGTATAAAGCACTATATAAATAAATAAAAGTGACTTGACTTGTATTTTGTTATAAATACCAATGTAACTGGTATCAGTTTATCAACTCAGTATCACAATACTGCAATAAGATACTGCATTGATTCTTTCCCACACTCCAGTGAGTAGGGTGTGAAGAGTCTGGAATGGATCATAGTGGGTGTAGGAATAGAGTACCTTGAGGTTCTGTCCATCAAAAGGAAGTGACCCGCTGACCAGCGTGTACAGGATCACCCCCAGGCTCCAGATGTCCACCTCTGGCCCGTCATACTTTTTTCCTTGAAACAACTCTGGAGCTGCGTAAGGTGGGGAACCGCAGAAGGTGTCCAACTTATTCCCCAACGTAAACTCATTACTAAAGCCAAAGTCTGCTATCTTTATGTTAGCATCTGCATCCAATAGCAAATTCTCTGCCTATAATGACAGAAATAGCAAAGGAGAGAGAAATAATTATGCTGTACAGAAGGAGAGGTAAAACAAGGAGAAAAAACAAGACAGAAAGTGATACAAACACATACTACAATATATATATATTTGGAGGAAATCAATTTTTTTGTGGAAACCAGACAAAAATACACATTTGTTATCATTTAATGATTATTATTTTTACTTTTTTTTTTTTTTTTTTTGCAATGTAAAGATTAGGGATGCACCGATACCACTTTTTCCTGTACTCGCCCAATTCCGATACTTTTATTTTTGGTATTTGCCGATTCTGAGTACCGATACCGATCTACCGATCTGTAGTCTCCTAGACATGCTGTCAACCAGGTTCATGCAAACCTGAACTTATAATTTTTTTCACAGGGATTTTAACGAGTATGAGTACGAGTACGAGTACAAGAGCCAAGTATCGGGCCCGTTACAGATACCAGTATCGGTATCGGTGCATCCCTAGTAAAGACTCCAGTTCGTACCTTCAGATCTCTGTGAACTATATTCTTCTGATGACAGTAATGAACAGCTGACACAATCTGAAACAAACAAAAAAAATACAACCTAGTTAAAGCACATTAATGCTAAAACTGTAAAACAGAGGCTCAAATTGATGCAATACCTTCATTTTTAATCCTGCACTATGTGCTGTAGTGATAAAGTAAATGTCTCACCTGTCTGAATTTGGCTCTAGCCTCTATTTCTTTCATTCTCCCATGAGACACGAGGTAATCAAACACCTCACCTGGAAAACCAAATCACACATGAATAATATCCCAAACATCACAGATGCATCTATAAATATTATGTTGAGCAAGTCTTTTTGCATTATGTTGCAGCTCTGGAGAGACACTTCATTACACAAATATGCACTGTATTGTTAACACACCCCTCACACCATAAAGTATTTCCAAGCCCACATTAGTATTAAACAAAGTTATACTCCATACTCCAGTATGTACATCAGAGCTCACCTCCACTTGCATATTCCATCACAAGATAAAGCGTCTTCTCTGTTTCAATAACCTCAAAGAGTTGGACTGTAATATATAAGAGTAGATGATTTGATACTTTTAGTAAGCTTACATTTAAACAGCATTAGCTAATTTTTTAATGCAATTAAGGCATGCATTTATTACATTTTGGTGCATCTTACCAATGTTGGGGTGACGGAGAGTTTTCATGATCCGCACCTCTCTGAACAGCTGCAAGAGAAGAGAGAAAGAAAGAAAAAGAGAGTGATGTGACTCTTCAGTTATTATCAAGTATAATTTTATTAATATATTCTCAGAATATACTGATATTCTTCATCAACATCAACAATTATCAACATGAAGCCTTCATGTAGTACAGCAATATCCAGACACAATATTTTTATACTTCTGTACGAAGTACCCAAATATACAATCCCTGTTGCTGTGGAAACCCCAGGATGGAATCTTGCACCTGCATCTGCCCCATAATACATCTCACAAACATGTGTTCAGAAGTAATGGCTTTGATACACCCCTCATTTCTTTAATTCGCCTTATCAGATGTTATACATTCACACATAGAGTTGAAAATGTAAAGATTAAATCAACTCTGTCTTCTAGCCCATAAATATCTAATCAAACATTTGGGAGGAGCTTGTAAAGCTAATCCTGTCAATCAAATCACAAGAATATATGAGCAGCTGTTTTCCTACGAGGGTTACTGAGGCTTGTCGATTCATAAGCCAATCATATTACACTTCTGTTTTTATCACACTGCCTCAATGTCTCATTATGACTAAGCACATTGCTTTCATTGAAAAACTGCTATTGTTAGTTTAAAGTCAGCATGAAATAGAAATCCACACGATAAATCATGTTATTGATCTTATTGTGAATGATTCGTCCACACATATGTTGTTTTAACCTTGTAATGTATAATTAAAATATCATAACTTGATAAACGGATGACATATGTTGGACTTCTTAAACACCACCCCTTTCTTACAACTTCAAGCTTGCATTCAGATCGGCCTTCATCAAATCATAACAGACATACAGAACAAAGTGACCACCCTATTTTTTTTTCTTTTTGGTACTCAGTTTGTACATTGTTACTTTAAGTAGAATAAACATGTTTAACACTGTTTCGTTGACATACGAGCTCATAAGTGTTTGAATAAACTGCTAAAACATGCAAATCAAAAGACCAAAAGATCAAAAAAGAGATACTGCTGACACAGCCACAGAAATGAATGCTGTGAGCTGTGAGTTTTAAATTTATTTTATATTACTTATATATTAAAGCACTATCTACTGTAGGAACTATCATCTAGCATTCATGACATGGGACAAAACTCAGCTTTTCCCTATGTGAAGGGCAAACATTCTGACAACTAACAGCTCATATCATCCATATGAGTAATCAAAAAGCCATACGTGACTTATGTTCAATAAGGGTGGTTTACGGTTTGTGTACAGTTAACTGTGTGTGTTACAGAGCTGGGATTGAATCACAGTGGGGCATTCTGGGCCTGTGGAGAACCGCAGCTGTCGACCTCTCCTCTCCAACACATACACTAAGCACACCAACAAATGATGCATTTTAAAAACAAAACTCCCTATGGCCAGATTTAAAAATAAGGTAACTAAATACTGCTAGAAATACTGATATAGATATTTTGTGTGGAAAAAATTAAATGCCTGAACTCACACAGCAATGCCCTCTATCTAATCAGTTACTACATTTCATATGGTCAGCTCAGGGTCAATGCTGAGATGTGACATAGTTGTGTGTGCTGAGATTTAATGTAAAATCCATCAAGATGAATAAAAAGCACCGATTTCACATGAGTGTTCAAAGTCAGAAGCATATCATCCATAGCTTTGTCAATAATCAATAAATATCTTGATGTATGCTCAAACTCAGTGCTATGTTTGAGTGGTGGGCTTCAGTGGGAGGAATGAAGGCCGGTGATAATCTATTATGAGACCGATGAGTCACTGTAGGAGAGAGAGCAAACTGAACAGCGACACTAAACACTAACAGCACACACATATTGCTGCAAGTCTTCCAAGAGCCTCATACTCTTTTAAATCAACATACTGAGATATATATATATATGTGTGTGTGTGTGACCCTGGACCACAAAACCAGTCATAAGGTTAAATTTGACAAAACTGAGATTTATACATCATATGAAAGCTCAATAAATAAACTTTCTATTGATGTATGGTTTGTTAGGATAGGACAATATTTGGCTGAGATACATCTATTTGAAATCAGAAATCTGAGGATGCAAAAAAATCAAAAAGACTGAGAAAATCACCTTTAAAGTTGTCCAAATTAGGTTCTTAACAATGCATATTACAAATCAAAAATTACATTTTGATATGTTTACAGTTGGAATTTTACAAAAAATCTTCATGGAACATGATCTTTACTTAATTTCTTAATGATTTTTGGCATAAAAGAAAAATCAAAAATTTTGACCCATGCAATGTATTTTTGGCTATTGCTACAAATATACCCCAGCGACTTAAGACTGGTTTTGTGGTCCAGGGTCACATATATATATATATATATATATATATATATATATACACACACACACACACACACACACACACACACACTGTCTCTCTCTCTTATTATTTTCTGGACACTGGGTGATGTTTATGTACAATGTCGATATTTTTTCCTTTATGCTAACCATGTTAAAATGACATTATTGCTTTTGTGGCATTGTGACAGTTGTCTTAAAGGGGTCATCGGATGTCCATTTTCCACAAGTTCATATGATTTCTTAGGGTCTTAATGAAAAGTCCATAATATACTTTGGTTAAAACAATAAAAATTGTTAAGTAGTGTAGTGCTCACCCTGCCCCTCTCTGCCTGGCCTGTTTACTTTAGCCACAT
This sequence comes from Garra rufa, assembly GCF_049309525.1. NCBI lineage: Eukaryota > Metazoa > Chordata > Actinopteri > Cypriniformes > Cyprinidae > Garra > Garra rufa. The sequence continues at coordinate 28,550,268 of NC_133365.1, forward strand.
TTAGCCGCAAAACTTGCCAACAAGCACATTATTAAGAAAGGCCATTTGCAAAGACGCATAAAAACCCCTTATACTGACTTCTGCTGTGGGTGAAGCTGCATCAGTAACGATTTGCACGAACATAGACGCATATGTAGATCGGAATCGGCGCTTTCCTTTAAAAAACGAAAGTAATGTTAATCCTCTGCATCTTCAGCGACTCAGATATCGGGAGTAAATGACGACTTCTATGTTCATTATTACATCCAACAACAGAACACCTCAATCGCTCAGTCTGAGGCATTCTTGTCTTCCCCTGCACCTGAGTCACACATTGGAGATCGGAGTCGGACTGTTTCAGCTCGGTGAGGGCGGGTCTAAGGTAAGGCGCTCATGCCAATCAACTATCATGGGAGCGGCCTCTGTCGTGTTTCATCACACCGACAAGAAGCTGAGAATGACCTGATTTTAAAAAGGGGATATTACTTTTAAAGATGAAAAAAATCCACTGGGTGGATTTTTATCAGTGTATGGTGGTATACACAAACTGCCAACACACATTAATGTTCAAACAACATGTAAAAGTTAGTTTTGCATCCGACAATGATTTCTTAATAAAGAAAAATGTCCTGAAAACGGGTCTTACCTTTTGTAGGCTGGTTGGGTTCAACTGAGTCTTGTCGATAATCTTTATTGCAACCTAAATATACAATGCACAATTAGTGATTTAAGCTCCAAAACATAAATTTTCTTTTATGCCAGATAGATAGTCCATCAAGAAAAAAAAAAATTGATTGTTGAGATCAAACCAGATATTGTGTCATCTGACATTCATTAGCAGATGCTTTTATCAAAAGAAACTTGCTAGAAAGGGAAACCAGTTTAAACAATTATTAGTTTTGAAATTTTTTTTTGAATATGTACACTACTGTTCAAAATGTATTTTATTAAAAATACAGTATAAAAAAATATTATTGCTGTGTTGGCAAAGCTAAATTATCAGCAGCCATTTCTCCAGTCTTCTGTGATCTTATTCTAATATGCTAATTCGGTGCCCAAAAACATTTCTTATTAATAATATTACAAACAGTGTTGTCAATGCTGAAAACAGCTGTGGTGCTAAATATTTTTGTAAATTATTTTATTTTTTCCAAGATTCTTTGGTTAATAGAAAGTTCAAAAAACAACATTTGTGACCTTGGACCAAAAAAAAAAAAACAGTCATAATGGTCAGTTTATACATTTTTATTGATTTATACATCAATAAATGAAAGAAGCTGAATAAATAAGCTTTCCATTGCTGTATGGTTTGTTAGGATAGGACAATATTTGGCTGAAATACAACTATTTGAAAATCTGGAATCTGAGGGTGCAAAAAAAATCACAATTTTAACAAAATCTAGTATAATGTTGTCCAAAAAAAGTTCTTAGCAATGCATATTACTTATTAAAAATCATATAAAAACTTTTTAATCAAATTAAGTTTTGATATATTTATGGTAGGAAATGTACAAAATATCCTCATGGAACATGAGCTTTACTTAAAAAAAATATCCTAATGATTTTTTGCATAAAAGAAAAATCGATCATTTTGACCCATACAATGTATTGTTGACTATTGCCACAAATATGCTACTTACGACTGGTTTTGTGGTCCAAGGTCACATTTATTTGAAACACAATTTACATTTCTATTATAGATTTCTTGACTGTCACTTTTGATTAATGTAATGCATTCTTGCTGAATAAAAGTATTTATTGCTTTCAAAAGGAAATCCTACTGACCTTACACTTTTGAAAAGTAGTGTATTTGACTCCATTATTAAAATACACAGAAGAAAAATAAGAAAATATCATAATATATATATTATGAAGAAAAATCTGTGTTAGGATTTTGAAAGTACTCCTTGCTTCAGAATTGTATTTATTTACAGGATTCAACAAATTTAAAAATTCAGGTAGTATAACCAAATCTATTTATTAAATGCAATGTGTACAGAACCAAACTGTTAATGCAGTGATGTCATTAAAAGTGCATCTATGTCTCTTTTCTTCTAGTGTGGCGCTAGTCAGAGACAGAGCCATGTGTCTTGACTCATTCGCAAATTCACATGCCAGTCTGTCTCTCTCCACCGTAGCTGCTCCCACCAGCCATGTGGTCTAAAGGTTCAACCAGAGCACATGCTGTTAGTAGCAGCTTTAAGAGCATAAACAAAACACTCTGTTGAAGGGTATTTTATATTAGAATGTGTATCTGATCACTAATATTACTTTGGTCAAAAAAGACAGCACAAAACTTTTAGCATCCATGTGGTTATGTCAACCCTCATGAGTCTGGGAGTGACAACTGTATTCCATATACAAACACAACTATAATCTACAGGGTTCCCATCTGCATTTAAATGCAGTTGTCACTCCCAAAAGTGTATATGTGGCTGTAGACTACCACACATAAGTTCACTATTATTGGTCCAAGAGTATTTAAACTCTATATTACGTATTTCAATACAATACATTTTAGAACTTTAAATGCTGGCATGATCCTTCAAACATCACAATTTATCACTGTCCAAGATTATTAAAGCTTGCTGTTGCCCACTAAGAAGTCCACCTAAAATCACACTGTATCAGCTTTGGTTTATAAAAAGTAAGTGTGGGTGTGGAAATTTTCACACTTAAGTTGGACCACTTTAAAAATATACCACCCAAAGTATTACAGCTCACAAGCGCTTTGATGAGAATGAGACACAATACAGCAGCTCCTGCTTTAACATCTTATCACACGCTTCTGGTTTTACCTATGTAAACTTTCTCTCACCTCTTTGCCCGTGAGGATGTGGCGGGCAAGTTTGACTTTGGCAAAGTTGCCCTTGCCGATGGTTTTAAGGAGCCGGTAGTTTCCGATGTGTGGCAGCTCATCTGAGCAAGAGGCCATGGAGTTACGACATCTCGCACCCAGTGAACGACTCGACACATTCGTCCCTTTCTCTGAACGACTCGCCACCAGAGACGCATGCTAGACAGAAAGACAGACAAAGAGAAAATGCATTAAGATTAATCAAGTTCGGTTTGGAAAAAAATGGACTGGACTAAACTGGAGGATACATGTTGATGCGGAAGCAAACAGAAAGAAGAAAAAAAAAGCCTTAAAGAAAGAAACCTGCATGTGACTCTAGCCAGACCAAAGGAATAAGTAATTAGCTCAGATCACAGAAATTGCATGTTTAATTTAATGAAAAATGTAATTTAATTGTAGAGTAGAAGAGTTCGGACAGTAAGAAATAAACTAAATAAAAGAGTTTCAAGAAACTGTAGTGAAAAAGACTAATGCTACAGCACTGACAAGGGTTGCCAGGTTTTCACAACAAAACCCGTGCAAATTGCTACTCAAAACTAACCCACTTATGTTTTGGTGTGGGGTCCCCTGGTAAAAATTGTGTTATTGTCATTGCTTAAACCCACAGACATGAAAAACACCCGCGGCAACAGTGTTAAAGTATTCCACTTCTGCGGGAAAAACACAGACTTGGCAACACTGGCTCTAACCAACTGTACAAGATTTAAGAATTAAATCCTCATTTACTGAATAAGCTTCTACTTTACACATAAGCTTCTACTTTATCTAGCAATTAGTATTTATTTATTTATTTAAATTGATTGATTGGTTAAACTATATTGACAGCATTACTGAAAAATACAATGTTCACTAACTAAGGGCCAAAACTGTGACATTTAATTAGCACTTCTCCGATGACATATTTTGACCATTTCAGCGTCTATTTCGTGCAAACAACATGGATGCGCTAGTCAGGAAATACTTCACCCTGACCAGAAAGGATGCTAATATGTAAAATTTGTTTGGCTGAAATATCAACAGATGGTTTACTGCTGAAGAACTTTGTTTTGTTAAATTTCGAACATTTGTTACAACTGGTTATCACCTAAGAACACAACACGCTGGAAAGCATTCACTGGAAGTTCAATCACCAAATTTGCTCAATTTAAATAACCAAACTTTATTTTCCATTTTGGTTTTAAGGCTAAATAAAGTGCTTATAGTTTTGAGTGCTTTTAGGTGTCTAAATTTATTCAGAAATACATAAATGTAATGGGAAATTTAGATAATTCAGCTTGCTTATAAACATAGATTTTCATTTCATTTTCAGATTGTTAATGTGATGATGGTATACAAGAGTGTGTGGGAAAACTGAGGTCAGCATTGGTGTGTGAGTAATGCTGCCCTATAATACAGGATTAACTTACTTTGCCATGGGGGTTTTAGTCTGTCGCCGCTAAAACTAAACTTTCTATTTAGATTAGCACATTTAAACCTGACTGAGCCCTGAACACTCAGGCTAACATCTGGTAAAGTTTCCTGAACGGGCTCCAACTGTCCCCATAAGAGGGGATATGAAGGAGCTTGCACAGAAATCAAAACATGCCCAGGTCCCCATCTGCACCGCTGACCACAGGATTACAGCTCAGGGATTGAATAAATTACTCACGATGCCCTGCCCTACTCTTGCTGAACTTGCTGAACAAAATATGCCAAACTGCATATACTGTGTACTAGCACTCCTATTTTATTTTAGTTTTTTTTTTTTATTATTATAAAAAATAAATATCATAGACTGTTCCTATGAAAAGAGTCTCTTTGGAGAAATAAATCCAGGAGAGAGCATAGGTTGATGTTAAGTAATCGTAATTAATTTTTTGCTCAATAATTGGACAGTAATTGTTTCTAATGTGGATGTCTGTAAAAATAAATTTACATGGCACCTCAGTGATAAAACTAATGGATTTGGATGACAATTTATTCACAGTGGAGAAGTGAGTTCTGTGATCCCACAAAATAAAATTAATTGTCTGCTAAATAAAATTAATTTGAGAAATATCGTTGTTCTGCAGTGGTCAAAAAGGGATTTAAACATTACATTTTTAATTGATTTCTTATTGTAAACTCACATCAGAGATGTGAATTCGGACGGCAATTAAATTACCACACAACCTTGGTGTTTGTCAAGAAACAGTAGGTAATTCGGCCGGGGATTTTTACGTGGGTGGTGAAAGAAAAACACAGACATTCTGGATTCAGATGGCAATAAAATCACAGACTATCCCCTATAAATGGTGGTAATCACTTTTGTCCCCATAAGAAACAATTACCGTTCGAATCAATCTATAGATGTATCCTTCTCTGTGATATCCCAGAATGCTGTGCTTGTTTTAGGAGTTGTTCTAAAGAACAACAATGGTGTCTGAAGGAATTTTTTAATTAAAGGCAACATTGATAAAAATAGGACATGGTTCTTGAGCAATCAGCATATTACAATGACTTCTAAAGGATCATTACACTGAAGATTCTAAAGTGGCTGCTGAAAATAAAGCTTTGCAATAAAAAAAAGAAAAGAAAAATAATTTAAACTGTAATAATATTACTGTTTTACTGTATTTTTTTAATTAAATAAGCAGTCTCTGTAAGCAAAAGAGACTTCTTTCACAAACATTAACAAATCTATATGTGACCCTGGACCACAAAACCAGTCTTAAGTCTTAAGTAGCACGGGTATATCTGTAGCAATAGCCAAAAATACATTGTATGAGGTCAAAATTATCTATCATTTTTCTTTTATGCCAAAGATCATTGGGGTATTAAGTAAAAATCGTGTTCCATGAAGATATTTTATTAATTTCCTACCGTAAATATATCAATGTAATTTTTGATTAGTAATATGCATTGCTAGGAACTTCATTTGGACAACTTTAAAGGCAATTTTTCAGTATTTTGATTTTTCTGCATCTTCAGATTCCAGATTTTCAAATAGTTGTATCTCAGCCAAATATTGTCCTATCAAAACATACATCAATATAAAGCTTATTTATTCCACTTTCAGATAATGTGTAAATCTCAAGTTCAAAAAAATGACCCTTATGACTGCTTTTATGGTCCAGGGTCACATATATAAAAAGAATTTTGAGGCAGACAAAGCTGCATTCCCAGTTCTTATGACATCAAAAACCTGGTCCAATTATAAAAAAAAAACATTTGGTTAGCTTAACATACTCTAATGAATTACTTAAAACATTTAGCTTGGTGCTTACTTTGCAGTGAGTAAAAATATTTGAAATATATTTATTTACCATTTATTAACCATCACATGACTGTTTTTTTTTTCAATGCTGTTACAATCAACTGTAAGTGGTTTTAGTTTACTAATTTACTGAAGCAACACTAAATACATTAGCAAACACAAATCTAGATTGGTTCATGAACCACAGTGCAATTTGCTGTCGCAGAACTAGTAGGCCACTATAACAGCCAGTGCGTCTGTTTATGGATCGCGCTACCGTTCGCGAACGGCAGATCACAGCTAACGCTACAACTTCACTTCACCCTCCCTAGATGATTCCGGTGGCCTGAACGGTTATATTCATTTTCTAAGGTGCAGAGACAGAGTGTTTCCTTGATTTTCTCCCGCAAATTCTGCCAATGAAGCAAAACCGCTCTCTGGGAGAGAAGCGCGCATGGCGGCCGTGCGCAGATGATGCGCTGATGTGTACACTATGCGGATGGCCTGCGCTCTACTGCCTTTGCGTTTCGCAGCGCTTCTACTGCTGCTTTGCACATTCAAGGATGCGGCCCATTTTGCCAAAGAACCTGCTACGCGTACATGGGCCACTGTATCCTGCCTCTCCATCCTCCCATGAACGATAGCAGGCAATGAATTGCTAAAATTCAATCCCGGCTGCAAAAATGACCGTGCACCTGACGTTAAATACTGGGCGTTGTAGGATACGAGTGGAAACGAGGCGCTGGGATGATATATTGCAACAATAATAATTCATTTGAAATGATGATACTTACATGATCTGTGCTCCGGTCGTTCGCAGACGGTAAAGCAGACCGAGAGGACATTTTCCCTGAGATTGCACACGATTAAAGAGGAATAACGCGAACAGTATTTACAGATTTAATCTCCCCCGGTAAACGCAGCCCACATCGGCTGTGCTGCTGCAGCTGGGGCTGTGCTTCTCTCACACCGCCTGCTCGATAAAGCCTGCGTCTGTCATGGCAGCGGCAACAGCAGTCCGCAAATCTCACAGATGTCCTCGAGACAGCTGCATAATTTTTTTCTGCGATGCAAACCGTAACGATCAAACGAGTCGGTTGACGACGAAAACGCAAGCGCGGCGGTATATATGTGCTAAAACAGAGTAATGCTTGGCCGAAGCCCAACGATTTTGTAGCGACTCGCTACCCCCCGCCTCATCTCCGCGAGCAAAACAAATACGGCTCCGACAACCCCGTCCTCTTTTCTCATAATAATACCGAGGATCTCTCCGCTCCCCTGTACCGTTCACCCTCGCGCGCGCTCGCTCTCTTCTCGCATCTGCTTGTCATGGGAGAACAGAAGCTTTGGCCGGTGACGAGGCCGAGACCCGTTCACATCCTAAAGCAGCCGTTATATTCCAGCGGCGGATATGTGAGATGCGCCACTGCTGCCTCCGCTAGCGCTCGTCTCAGCACTGACACAAGCGCGCGGGCGCAGACGCGCGCGCACTGATGGACAATTTAAAGAGCTCCACACAAGCAGACTGACAGACAACTGGCACGGGTCAAAATTCTCCGTAACTTTGGAGGTCTTTAAACCTCTTTAAAAATTTAAGGGGTTTTAAGGGCTAAAGGGGAATAATGTACTGCAGCTGTTTTAAGATATCAATCTTTTTAACTGTGAAATTGTATAATGAAAATAAATTACCTAGCGCAAAACTGTATAATTACAATGTTTACACAGGACAAGATTATAAACAAACTACATGATACAAGTGACTTCAGACGACTGTTTGCTGTGTCTAAGAACTGCCCAAAGCTAAAAGGGCAATTATCTTCCTGCTGTCCAAAATTATGGATTGGTGCGATTTTCAATCATGTTTCTGAAAATGTTGTGAACAGTCTGTCAGTTTTTGAAACAATACAAAAATTTGCTGATGGTAACAATGAACATACAGTCAAAAGTTTACATACACCTTGCAGAATCTGCTAAATTTTAATTATTTTACCAAAATAAGAAAGATCATACAAAATGCATGTTAATTTTTATTTAGTACTGACTTGAATAAGATATTTCACATAAAAGACGTTTACATTAAGTCCACAGGAGAAAATAGTTTAATTTATAAAATTGACCTTGCTCAAACGTTTACATACACTGGATTTTTAATACTGTGTTGTTACCTTATACCTGACTCTAACCGCTATTCACATTTCAGCCCACATCTGTCCACAATATCCACCTCAGCAGCACCACCACCTCACACATCTGAGAAAGTTATTAAATACTAAGGTCAATTTTTTTTACAACACAAGCGTTCTCTAATGCAGCACCACAGCCTAGTTTAGAAACTGGACTGCAAGGCCCTGCAGAGATCGAAATGCTCCACTGAGCGCATCATCAGGGATGCTCTTTCCACTTTACAGGACAGTTAATTCAAGAGGTGCAGGACAAGAACCAGGAAAATCATTAAGGGATCCTAACCATCCCATGCAACAATGGTCTCTCTTCACTGCTGCACTCAGGTAAACGCTACTGCAGCTGTAAAATCAACTCAGAAAAAGAGCTGCTCATGCTTGATGAGGATGCTGATCAAGGACTATTTATCACATGATGATCAACCGAGGCAACAAAATGTGCCCATACAAACACAATCTGATGTTTTCATAAATGTAATTATTAGTTCTGGGCAATGATTAATCACAATTAATCGCATCCAAAATGGACCACAAAGCCAGTCTTAAGTAGCATAGGTATACTTGTAGCAATAGCCGAAAATACTTTTTATGGGTCAAAATTATTGATTTTTCTTTTATGCCAAAAATCATTAGGATATTAAGTGTATTCATGTTCCATGAAGATGTTTTGTCATTTTCCTACTGTAAATATATCAAAACTTAATTTTTGATTAGTAATATGCATTCCTAAGAACTTTATTTGGGAAAAAAGGTGATTTTCCTCTGTATTTCTCAGATTTTTTTTGCAACCTCAGATTCCAGATTTTTGAATATATCTGCCAAATAAAGCTTATTTATTCAGCTTTCAGATGATGCACAAATCTCAATTTCAAAAAAATTACTCTTATGACTGGTTTTGTGGTCCATGGTCATATGTGTGTGTACTGTGTATATTTATTATGTATAAGTAAAGACATGCACATACAGTATATATTTTGAAAATATTTACATTTATTTACATGCATATATTTATATTAATATAATTTACATTATATATAATTATATTTAATATATAAACATAACATATATTTTTCTTAAATATATGCATGCATGTGTGTGTATTTATATATACATAATAACTATACACAGTACACACACATATGTACACAAAAACTTTTATTTTGGATTATTTTGTGATTAATCACGATTAATCATTGCCTAGCACTATTAATTATACACTATATCTTCTTAATAAGACAATAAATGTTAATTCACACATATTGCCTTGGACATTCAAAACATATTTACACAAGAGTCTCAAGTCCATCTCAAGTGGTCCAAAAACTATAAAGTTGGTTAAAATTGGTTTAGAATAGTTAAGTACTTCTTGAAAGTTTTCCGAGGCCACCTAGTGGGCATTACCCTCTGGTTGCAACCCAGTGTTTTAGCTCTTATTAACTTCATTTATAAACATAATTGCTGTAAAATATTGCTCAATATTGTATTAGAGAACATATTCACATTTCTCAAAATGCATTAATAAAGCAGGCTTTCCCCCAAATTCCTACTATCCTGTGATCTGTAAACAGCAGAATCTCATAACATCTGTATAACCAAAATGTGATGTGTTCCATAACACAAACACGTCGTAAATAATGTAAAATAAAAACAAAAAACACAAAGGCGATTACTCAAAAATGAGAAGAATTCAAAATGGTCAGGCAACCTCCTCTGGACCACATAAAATGGACTCAACATGTCTTAATGTGCTCCTGCAATGATAATTTATGCTTTTCACTTTCAGATCGCTTTTTTTCTAAAACAACCTATACATCAGTGGTCAACTGTGTTGGTATAAATGCAGATATATTTTCTTATTAGCTCAGTCCAGTTAGATATACCATGTGATATCATGATGACCACCAGAAAGTGGTTGACACACCCTCAATGGACTTAAATAGCCTTTTCTAATCTGAGCCACTAATATGCAAGTTTTCATTCTTGTGTGTGTACATATTCAAACATAAAAAGATGATAAATGGATAATGGATAAAATTACATGGTGTATCATACAATTGATACTAAGTTTAGACCACTAGATGGCATATAATAATTACATATAGCCTAATATAATATAATATAATATAATATAATATAATATAATATAATATAATATAATATAATATAATATAATATAATAATTAAAAAAATAATCTTACCTGGTGATTTTTGTCCATGGAGGCCAAATCAGACTGTCACTTTATGCTTGTAGCAGCAATGCTCACTGTGCTAAATTACAAATTTCATCGGCAAATTACGGTGATCTGATTTCTTGACAACACAAGTATAAGCCTGCGATAGCCTATCGTCACACTTTTCAATGTAATCATTGTGGAAGTAATACTATACTAAGTATTCTTAAAGTAATCACAGCTAATTTGAAGCCTGTCTCCTGTAGAGGACTTGTTCTCTCCATTGAAGAGAGAGTTAGCCCACTAGATGGTCCCAGAGATCCATTTTCTTCTCAGTAACTGTGAGTATCAGGAAAATCTGAACGGAGACAGCGAGAGCGTCCTAATCGCCGATAGTGTGTTGCATTAACGAGTATTACAACATGTTAAGATAGATCCCAAATCGTAGGAATTATTAAACGCCATACAGGAAACAAGTATACATCACTTTGCAGGAAGTGGAGACGGAAACCCAGTAGTTTGCGCGCCACTTTAGTACGTTACTGCATGAAGTTCAAATAAACACAGTGAATAATTTTTATAAAGCTAAATTCAACTCAGGGGAACTGGTTCGCGGTGCTATATTTTCACATTTAACAACACAACCGTCATTTACTAAATTTATGTGTTTTTTTTTGCAAATTATATTTATTGAAATACATATTTTTATATCATATGATTTAAAATAAAATGTAGGCCTATCCACCTTATCTTTATCATCCGCGTCCAACTATTTTATCAATACAAAACCGCTCGTTTAGCTTCTTGATATTGCAAAATGGTGTGTCTTACCATATTAATTTAATCTACTTATTATAAACTCAATGGTTTGTAATGCAAAACAGTTTACCGTTTACTGCATTTCATTATTATTCTCGTTATTTGAGAACCGGAAGTCTCACACATTACCAGAAAACTGCTTACTTCGGCATTGAAAAATAAGGTGGATATATCTAAATGTCACATGAGAGCATGGTGTTGATTTCAACAATTAAATATTGTTTGTGTTTGATGATATTGCTGAGCATTCCAATTAAACAAAAACCAACCATCACCTAGTACTACTAAATTTAGGGTTTTAGGTATGACTAGCTACTTATGTCAACTAAAACACATTAATTTTTTAAAGATTACATTTCCACAGTAACACACACATTTTTTGATCCAGTTGTCTTGACGGGTTGCTTTCATGAGTAATGACAGGACTGGCCTGCAGGAAGGCCTCTTCAGCATCTAAGGGTTAAGTGCCTTGCTCTGGGGCACAATGACAGTGAACAAAGGAAGGGCAGTGACATTAGAACCAGCAGTTCTCGCCTGCAAATGCAACATCTTTATGGGCACACAATGTCAACATCCTCAGAGGGCCCATTTGGGACTCGGACTAGTAACCTCTGCTGTGAATTGTGTGCTTTAAGGTTAAAAGAGAGTGTGTTGGACTAGATAAAAATGAGAGAATGACGTGTGTAATTGTATCCGCTCTGCTTTTGTGTGATCAACTGAATCATTACACATGGGGTTATGTCTGTAGTGGCAGTTGAGTTTTTGTATGTTTCCAAGTGTAGTGATGTGTTTGTGTGTGTTTGGGTGTGTGTGCCTGATGTCTTGAGTTTTGTACTGTTTCAGACCCACGCTACTGTTTCCTGCGGGACGTCCTCCTGACTGGTTGGCTGATGAAGCAAGGGCCTGTTTGCGTAAATATCCATGAAGTCCTGTGTGATGGGGGCAGAGGTCAACCGACCAATGCAATATTTCAGAATGCATGCTATTGTTTCTTTTTCTCGTTTACTCTCTCTCCTTCTCCCCTGTCCTCCCTGTTCCTCTCTTTCCCCACTTCTTTTCAGGAAGGCTTTCCTTCTCCTTCTACCCTAGAGACATTATAAATTAACGCATGACTCTAAATCACAGACATGTTTTTGGCTGTACTCAGCTATCAGGTGGACCGTCAAAGGTCACGAAAATGGCGTATGTGTTTAGGTTAGTGTCTGTTTACATGCAATTCTTCAGCCTCTTGAATTCATCCGAGGCAACTAAACAAAAGGTCTTTGTCAGGATAAGAGCTCTTCCAAGTTTATTCTTGTATATTTTAATAATAGGTCTTAGAATGTTCTAAGGACAGTACAAAAGAACCACCCAAAATTCAAACCTCCTGCTGACCCCACTCTTGACCAGCTCTATGAAATCATATCAAAATGAGCCATATTAACCAATCAGATTGCTCCATTAAGACTTAACGAGCTTATTGTCCTCAGTATCTTCGTACCATTAGTTTCCTGTAAACATTCATGTTTACACACTAAAGTCAGTCATTTATTCTGTTAGTCCGGTCTTTAAACCTTAATAACCTAATTTCATTGAATTCTATTTCTTTGGAATTCATCTGCTTCTAGACCAGCTTTTCTCAGCCAGGAGCCTGGGGCCCAATAGAGGGCCTTAGCAATCTTCCAGTGGGGCCTCAAGTTGACTTAAAATAAGACAAATGAAGCATTTAACTTAACCAAAACAATTACAAATCAAAATATTTCTTATTTTTGTCTTTGAGGAATCAGGATGTCCACATTCTCGAAGCCCCTGAATATACAGTGGCCTCCACTAATATTGGCACCCTTGGAAAATATGAGCAAAGGTGGCTGTGAAAATAAATGTGCATTGTTTATCCCTTTGACTTTTTTTTTTAAATCACAAAATTCTAACCGATCATTGAAGTAAAACAATGGAATTTGGGAGGAAAATATAAATATAAATGTTTTTCTCTAGTTCACGATGGCCACAATTATTGGCACCCCATTACTGCAATGTCTTTTTCCCAAAATAACAGCTTTGAGTTTCTTCCTATAATTCCTGATGAGTTTGGATACAAAATCTCTCCAGATCCTTCAGATTCCCAGCTCCATGTTGGTGCTTCTTCTCTTCAGTTCACACCTCTCATTTTCTATAGGGTTCAGGTCAGGGAACTGGGATGGCGGAAGTTTCATTTTGTGCTCCTAGTCACCCTGCTAAAAAAAATTTAATATGAATGGGAATATACATCTGAAATATTTTACTCATAAGAATTTCTAGGGGTGCCGATAATTGTGGCCAACATGCATTTATTTGTGACCCTGGACCAAAAAAATCAGTCTTAAGAGTCCATTTTTTGAAATTGAGATTTAAATATCATCTGGAAGCTGAAAAACTATTTCAAAATTTGGAATCTGATGGTGCAAATAAATCCAAATTTGGAAGAAATTGCTGTCCAAATTAATTTTTAGCCATGCATATTACTAATAAAAAATTAGGTTTTAATATATTTACAGTATGAAAAATTAAAAAAATATATCTTCATGGAACATGATCTTTACTTAAAATCCTAATGATTGTGGCATAAAATAAAAATTAATCATTTTGACCCATAAAATGTATTGCTGGCTACTGTTACAAATATACCTGTGCTACTTAGGACTGGTTTTGTGGTCCAGGCCTGGGTCACATTTCATGTGAGTTTCCCCCCACTTTCCAAGGTTAGAATTTTGTGATTTTAATTTTAGTGTTTTTTTAATCAAAAATCAAAAATATAAACAATGCACAGCCACCTTTGCTTATATTTACCAAGGGTGCCAATATTAGTGGAGGGAACTGTATGAGACAGCCTCATTTTAAAATTGATTTCTAGACCTGACAATTTATAAATGAATGAATATTATAACTCGGTGGGAATTTTTATAATAATTTATATTTCTTTTCTTTTTTTCAAATTATTATATTTTATAATAATTATTTTTTATTGGGTAGGAGCTGTAGTAAAAACATTTCTTATCCAGTAAATGACAAACAACTGGAAAAAAAATATTGTTGTGGACAATGGCAGGTTTTCGAGTCCAAAATAGGTTGAGAACCACTGATTTATACATTCACTTCAGATAGCAGAATTTATATTTCACATAAAATGATCTCTATTTAATATCTTCTAGTATAGCCGGTTTGTTAAAATTCTGAATTGAAATGTATAATTTGAGGTGTTACATGAGATGTTATTTGTAAAAATAAAACACACAGATCTTTACTCTTATATACAGACAAACCAAAATTTATTCAGACCTTTAACATTTATTACATTATCAAGGTTTATTTGGTTATACTGGTTTGGAAAATGGTAATAAAATACGACAAGAACTCTGTGTCAGAACAAATTCATCTTGATAATGTCAGATAACTTTGATAGAAAGGTATGTAATGGATTACAGTCAACAAAAATGCAGACAACTATTAGTGTGATAATATTTACACAACTATCAATACTTTGCTGACCAATTACCAAGCAATGCTTCATTTTATTCAGTCTGTGGTGTAAGAAGTTTACTTAAATAAATGAACTATAGTGTCCTGCACCTTCTTTTTTAAAAATATCAAAAATTATATCTTGTGTCTAAATAACTGAAAAAATACTCTTGTTCTGTCTCTCCACAGGCTCTACAAATATACCAAGAAAGTAAATTCAACTCAAATCAATATTTAATTTCCCTTTATTTATTTGGTAAGCAGCCATGTAAAAAAGTGAGGTAATTTGCTGTACAGTCAGCCTCAATTTTGTTCTAAGGCCTTAATCGCACCTTATTTTATGATAAGGACTGACTGACTGCATTATTTCTGACATGTTTTATGAAAAATTATATTATGGTCTGCTAGCATTCGAATAATTTTAACATACAGTGAGCCAATCATCTCTTTTCTGGCAGGAGTTCAGTGGGTTCAGTGTTTTCGAGTTGTGCTGATGACGCGGTCTGTCTTCCTGTAGATTGACAGCCTAAGGCAAACACCACACACATTCATCTGCCTACAGGTGTAAAAGAGGCAAAGGTCAAAGCACAGAAAGGAAAAGGAGATAAGAGAGGTGTATGTTGTCTTGAGTCTGAGAGAAAAGAAGGGAAGTTGTACCAGTGTTCTCTCTCTCTCTCTCTCTCTCTCTCTGTGTGTGTGTGTGTGTGTGTGTGTGTGTGTGTGTGTGTGAGAGAGAGAGAGAGAGAAATACAGAGAGAGTGCTGTTCTTACACAATTGACCTCTATAATTTCCTGTTGACTTTAAACTAATGTGAAACTGACTTTAGGGCAATGTGTTTAAGATGATCTATTGCTCAATTATATAATAATAAGAGTATTCCCTCTTAAAAGGAAGAGAGAGAGATTATGGCATTTGGCATTTGTCTATTCTAAGAAATCTTGACAGTGGGAATTTCTGTCCACCGTTAAACCCACCAAACACCCTCGCCTTCTTTCTGCAGCTATACAACGTCTATTAATAGAATCGTCTAGTCTTTTTTTTTTTCTTGGGGCTCTTGAGTTGTTTTGCTATAACTCATATGCTCTGACATCCTATACCAATAGTGTTTGTGCATTGTGTGTGTATTGAATAGTAAATAGTATGTGCGGCATATTTCAAATGCGTGTGTTTTACGTCCTGTGTGTATATAAGTGTGTTGTCCGCCAGGTTGTCTTTGGGGATGTGTTGTCGTAAATAAAGCACATTGTGCGCACACAGGGACATAAACCATTTGTGTGCTGTATTCCCATGGTTATTCAGATGTCAACAGTGTTTATTCAACGGAAGAGACACATCAGCCACCTCACCGTCTGTTTATGGTGTCTCTGACATCACTATCAGTATTTATGGAGCTCACTTCTGTTGAACGCCCCAGGAAGATGTGCTGCGTTAGTCACTAATATTCCTGTCTTTTCTGTCTAGTGTATCATGAAAGGATGTGTCTCATTCTTGCCCTGGAAACCCTGAAAAATGAATCAGTTTCAAATGGTTTTCAAATCAAAAAACAAAGCAATAAAACTTTGAACTAATATAAAATACACTAAAATGTTTATTTAGTTATAATAAAATTTCCAGTTAAACTGTTAGAATAGATGTTTAATTATATTTTGCTTATTAATTTGGCTTGAGAAAGCCTACTATCTGATCTACTATTTAAGCTTCTTCTTCTTCTTCTTCTTCTTCTTCTTCTTCTTCTTCTTCTGAGACTGAATTTTAAAGTGTAACCACCAAACTTGGGTTAGACCTTCAAACTGAAAAATCAGCTAAAACCAACATAAGCTGATTGGCTGCTCTCCCAGATTGATGCTTTTGGTGACTTTTTAGCTGGTCAGGCTGTGAGACCAGCTAAGACTTAGCTGTTTTTATTGTTTAATTGGATTACCATAGAAACATGCTAACAACATGCTAGTGACTTGCTAATCATGCCAGTAACATGGTAATAATGCTAGAAACAAGCTAATAACATGCTTATCATGGTACAACATGCTAGCAACATGTTAATAACGTGCTTATCATGGTAGAATCATGCTAGTAACTTGCTAATCTTGCAACAAAATGCTAATCATGCTAGCAACATGCTAGTAACTTGCTAATTATGGTAGTAACTGTCATGACTTTTCCCTTCCCCACCAGAGGTCACTGTCTCCCTTCCTCCAGCACCCCACTCCTCTAAATCACATACACCTGTCCCATCACACACAACAATCACACCTCTGATCACACAGCTGTTCACAATTACCATGGACTATATAGTTTCCCATCTCGCACCACTCGTCCTGGTTTCATTGTCTTCTGATGTCTGTCCCTCATGTTCCGGATCTCTGTACTCAGCTCATGTTTTCATGCCTGCTCACGTTCCTCTGGCGGCGGTGACCGCTGACGTTCCTGTGGCGGCAGTGCCCGCTCACATTCCTCTGACTGCGGTGCCCGCTGAGATTCCTCTGATGGCGGCAGTGCCCGCTCACGTTCCTCTGGCGGCGGTGCCCGCTGAGGTTCCTCTGGCGGCGGTCCCCTCTGACGTTCCTCTGGCGGCGGTGCCCGCTGAGGTTCCTCTGACGGCGGCTGTGCCCGCTCACGTTCCACTGGCGGCGGTGCCCGCTGAGGTTCCTCTGACTGCGGCGGTGCCTACTCACGTTCCTCTGACGGCGGCGGTGCCCACTCACGTTCCTCTGGCGCCAGTGCCCGCTGACGTTTCTCTGGCAGCGGTGCCCGCTGAGGTTCCTCTGACGGCGGCGGTGCCCACTGACGTTCCTCCGGCGGAGGTGCCTGCTCTCGTTCCTCCGGCGGCGGTGCCGGCTCTCGTTCCTCTGGCGGCGGTGCCCGCTGAGGTTCCTCTGGCGGCGGTCCCCTCTGACGTTCCTCTGGCGGCGGTCCCCTCTGACGTTCCTCTGGCGGCGGTCCCCTCTGACGTTCCACTGGCGGCGGTGCCCGCTGAGGTTCCTCTGACGGCGGCGGTGCCTACTCACATTCCTCTGACGGCGCCGGTGCCCGCTCACATTCCTCTGGCGCCGGTGCCCGCTGACTTTTCTCTGGCGGCGGTGCCCGCTGACGTTTCTCTGGCGGCGGTGCCCGCTGACGTTCCCCTGGCGGCGGTGCCCGCTGAGGTTCCTCTGACGGCGGCGGTGCCCGCTGACGTTCCTCCGGCGGCGGCGCCCGCTGACGTTCCTCCGGCGGCGGCGCCCGCTCTCGTTCCTCCGGCGGCGGTGCCCGCTGACGTTCCTCTGGCGGTGGCACCCGCTCTCGTTCCTCCGGCGGCGATGCCAGCTGACGTTTCTCTGGCGGCGATGCCCGTTCCGGTGCCCGCTCACGTTCCTCTGGCGGCGATGCCCGCTCCGGTGCCCGTTCACGTTTCTCTGGCGGCGGTGCCCGCTGACGTTCCTCTGGCGGCGATGCCAGCTCACGTTCCTCTGGCAGAGGTGCCCGCTGATGTTCCTCTGGCGGCGATGCCAGCTGACGTTTCTCTGGCAGAGGTGCCCGCTGATGTTCCTTTGGCGGCGATGTCCGCTCACGTTCCTCTGGCGGCGGTGCCCGCTGATGTTCCTCTGGCGCCGATGCCAGCTCACGTTCCTCTGGCGGCGGTGCCCGCTGATGTTCCTCTGGCGGCAATGTCCACTCACGTTCCTCTGGTGGCGGTGCCCGCTGATGTTCCTCTGGCGGCGATGCCAGCTCACGTTCCTCTGGCAGAGGTGCCCGCTGATGTTCCTCTGGCTGCGATGCCAGCTGACGTTTCTCTGGCGGCGGTGCCCGCTCACGTTCCTCTGGCGGCGATGTCCGGTCACTTTCCTCTGGCGGCGGTGCCCGCTGATGTTCCTCACACACAACAATCACACCTCTGATCACACAGCTGTTCACAATTACCATGGACTATATAGTTTCCCATCTCGCACCACTCGTCCTGGTTTCATTGTCTTCTGATGTCTGTCCCTCATGTTCCGGATCTCTGTACTCAGCTCATGTTTTCAGTTCTGTCTGTGTTGCATTTCAAGTCGTGTTTGTGCCGTGTTGGCCTTTTGTTTATGTTTTGTTTAATTAAATAATATCTTACCTGCATTTGGACCCTGACCTCATCTCTACTCGTGACAGTAACTGGCTTATCATGTTAGAATCATGCTAGTAACTTGCTAATCATGCTAACATAATGATAATAACATGCTAGCAACATGCTAGTAACTTGCTAATCATGCTAACATAATGATAATAACATGCTAGCAACATGCTAGTAACTTGCTAACCATGCCAGTAACATGGTAATAATGCTAGAAACAAGCTAATAACATGGTTATCATGGTACAACATGCTCGCAACATGTTAATAACGTGCTTATCATGGTAGGATCATGCTAGTAACTTGCTAATCTTGCAACAAAATGCTAATCATGCTAGCAACATGCTAGTAACTTGCTAATTATGGTAGTAACTGGCTTATCATGTTAGAATCATGCTAGTAACTTGTTAATCATGCTAACATAATGATAATAACATGCTAGCAACATGCTAGTAACTTGCTAATCATGTTAATAGCATGCTAGTTATGCTAGATTAATGCTAGTCACATGGTAGTAACTTGCTAATCATGCTAACAACATGCTGGTAACATGTTAATCATTCTAGAAACATGCTAACAACTTGCTAATCATGTTAGATTCATGCTACCAACATGTTAGTAACATGTTTATCATGCTAGAAACAGGCTAACAAAATGCTAATCATGCTAGAATCATGCTAACAACATGCTAGTAACATGAAAATCATGTTAGAAACAGGCTAACAGCATGCTAATTATGCTAGAATCATGGTAGCAACATGCTAGTAACTTGCTAATCATGTTATCAATATGCTAGAATCATGATGGTAACATGTTAGTAACTGGTTATTCATGCTAACATGCTGATCATGCTAGAAACAGGCTAGCAACATGCTAATAACATGTGAATCATGCTAACAACATGTTGATAACTTACTTATCATGGTAAAATCATGCTAGTAACTTGCTAATCTTGCAACAAAATGCTAATCATGCTATAATCTTGCTAGCAACATGCTAGTAACTTGTTAATCATGCTAACAACATTCTAGCAACATGCTAATCATGCTAGTAACTGGTTTATCATGCTAGTAACTAGTATCATGCTAACATAATGGTAATAACATGCCAATCATGCTAGCACCATGGTAGTAACTTGCTAATCACGCTAACAACATGCTGGTAACATGTTAATCATTCTAGAAACATACTAACAACATGTTAATCATGTTAGATTCATGCTACCAACATGTTAGTAACATGCTTATCAAGCTAACAACATGCTAATCATGCTAGAATCATGCTAACAACATGCTAGTGACATGAAAATCATGCTAGAAACACGTTAGTAACTTGCTAATCTTGCAACAAAATACTAATCATGCTATAATCATGTTAACTATATGCTAGTAACTTGTTAATCATGCTAACAACATGGTAGCAATATGTTAGAAATAGGCTAACAACATGCTAATCATGCTAAAATTATAGTAACACATTAGTAAATTGCTAATCCTAACAACATGCTAATCATGCTAACAACATGCTAATAACATGCTAATTATGCTAACAACATGCAAGTAACATGCTAATCGTGCAAGCAAAATGCTAGTAACTTGATAATCATGTTAATATTGGAACAAAAATTATTAATGATAAATATAGATAAACCATCTGTAACAATAGAGGTCTGGAGACTGACGTGTGGATCCATATGCAAAGCTTTATTAACAGACGTAGTCAAAACAGGCAGGGGGTCGAACACCAACAAACAAGAACAAAAAGGGAAATCCGAAAGAGTAATCCAGTAAACAGGCGAGAAGGTCAGGGCGGGCGACAAGATTCAAAAACAAGAAAACAGTCCAAGGTCAGAAAACACAGAAACACAGGAACTAGGAACTCGGAAGGTTAAAGACTAAACAACGATCGGTCCAGACAGAGGGGAAAGGGAAGGCTTTATACCAAACACTAGGGGTCACATGACAGAAACAACCAATGGGAGACAGACACATGGAGCAGGAGAACCAATGAGGACATGACACTTAAGGGCAAAGCATGGTGGGTTGAGTGAACACATAACATTAAACAGTTCAGGATGGAGTGCCCTCTACTGGGAATGACGTGCACTCCAGCTGGTGATTGTGACATAGCCCCCCCCTTAAGGAGTGGATTCCAGACACTCCAAAACGACAACGCACAGACAGTCCTGGAGGGTGGTGGGGGGGAGCAGAGGAACGACGGAGGGCAATGTCCGTGTGGCAGTGGGGAAACAGGAGCCCACCAGGGCGGCTCAGACAGAGCGGGAGCCCACCAGGGCGGCTTAGACGGAGCAGCAGCCCACCAGGACGGAGCAGACGGAGCGGGAGCCCACCAGGGCGGAGCAGACGGAGCGGGAGCCCACCAAGGCGGAGTGGACGGAGCAGGAGCCCTCCAGGGCGGAGCGGACGGAGCAGGAGCCCACCAGGGCGGAGCGGACGGAGCAGGAGCCCACCAGGGCGGAGCGGACGGAACAGGAGCCCACCAGGGTGGAACCAGCGGAGACTCTTGTCCTGCCTTGGACTGTAAAGCCGGGTCCTGGCTTGACTCAGGATGTGAGGTCGGGTCCTGGCTTGACTCAGGATGTGAGGTCGGGCCCTGGCTTGACTCAGGATGTGAGGTCGGGTCCTGGCTTGACTCAGGATGTGAGATCGGGTCCTGGCTTGACTCAGGATGTGAGGTCGGGTCCTGGCTTGACTCAGGATGTGAGGTCGGGCCCTGGCTTGACTCAGGATGTGAGGTCGGGTCCTGGCTTGACTCAGGATGTGAGATCGGGTCCTGGCTTGACTCAGGATGTGAGGTCGGATCCTGGCTTGACTCAGGATGTGAGGTTGGGTCCTGGCTTGAGTGCTGCTGCTTGGCTTGACTCAGACAGTGCAATGGTTTGACTTGACTCAGACAGTGAAGTAGTGTCTTGACTTGGTTCAGGAAGTGAAGTTGTGTCTTGGTTTGGCTCGGAGGGAATGGCTGAGACTTGACTTGACGTTGATGGAGCGGCTGTGACTTGGCTTGGCTCTGAGGGATTAGCTGTTTGACTTGACTCAGGGAGTGCTGCTTGACTTGACTCAGCAGGAACAGCAGCTGTGACGTGACTTGACTTGACAGGAACAGCAGCCGTAACTTGACTTGACTTGTCAGGAGCAGTGACTGTGACGTGAACAGGCTGTGGCTTGGCTGATGTGATACTGGCGAACGCTGGCTTGGCAGACGTGACGTTAGTAGGTGCTGACTTGGCTGACATAGCGTTAGCAGATGCTGGCTGTGGCTTGACAGACATAGCGTGACCTGGTTCTGGAGCAGCAGACTCGGTGTAGGCTGGTGCTGGCATCAGGATTATGGCTTGGCGTGGGTCCGGCATGGCGGCCATTTTTGCGACAGGCTCTGGTCTGGCGGCCAACTTGTGCAGTAGCTCTGGCGTGACGGCCATCTTGGCCGGGAACTCAGGAACGGTGGCCATCTTGGCCGGGAACTCAGGAGAGGATGCCATCTTGGCCGGGGACTCAGGAGAGGAAGCCATCTTGGCCGGGGACTCAGGAGAGGAAGCCATCTTGGCCGGGGACTCAGGAACGGAGGCCATCTTAGGTGCAGACTCTTGAAAGGCGGCCATCTTGCGAACAGGCTCTGGAAGGGCGGCCATCTTGCGAACAGACTCTAGAAGGGAGGCCATCTTGTGTGTAGACTCTGGAAAGGCGGCCATCTTGTGAACTGACTTAGGAAGGGCGGCCATCTTGTGAACAGGCTCTGGAAGGGCGGCCATCTTGTGAACTGACTCAGGAAGGGCGGCCATCTTGTGAACAGACTCTAGAAGGGCGGCCATCTTGTGAACAGGCTCTGGAAGGGCGGCCATCTTGTGAACTGACTCAGGAAGGGCGGCCATCTTGTGAACAGACTCTAGAAGGGCGGCCATCTTGCGAACAGGCTCTGGAAGGGCAGCCATCTAGCAAACAGACTCTAGAAGGGAGGCCATCTTGTGAACAGACTCTAGAAGGGAGGCCATCTTGCGTGTAGACTCTGGAAAGGCGGCCATCTTGTGAACTGACTCAGGAAGGGAGGACATCTTGTGAACAGGCTCTGGAAGGGCGGCCATCTTGTGAACTGACTCTAGAAGGGCGGCCATCTTGTGAACAGGCTCTGGAAGGGCGGCCATCTTGTGAACTGACTCAGGAAGGGCGGCCATCTTGTGAACAGGCTCTGGAAGGGCAGCCATCTTGTGAACTGACTCAGGAAGGGCGGCCATCTTGTGAACAGGCTCTGGAAGGGTGGCCATCTTGTGAACAAGCTCTGGAAGGGCGGCCATCTTGCGCTGTGGCTTTAGGCTAGCAGACATCATGTGCAGTGGCTCTGGCCTAGCAAACATCTTGTGCTGTGGCTCTGAGCTAGCAGACATCTTGTGCTGGGGCTCTGAGCTAGCAGACATCTTGTGCTGGGGCTCTGAGCTAGCAGACATCTTGTGCTGGGGCTCTGAGCTAGCAGACATCTTGTGCTGGGGCTCTAGGTTAGCAGGCATCATGTGCAGTGGCTCTGCGTCAGTATTTACTGTGGGAACATTGTTGAACTCCTCTGTGACTCCCACAGTAACAGGAGAGCCATTCAACAACAGTGCATAGTCAATTAGGTCTTTTAACGTGCAGTTAAATTCCCCTCCAGGTAGCAGCGATCTAGCGGGTTCATTAATCCCAAAACGGAACAAGTCCTTTAGCCACACCTCGTCATAAAAGGGTACTTGAGATGAAAATTTACGGAACTGGTGAACATAATCCTTAATGGGGAGATTTCTCCGTCGTAGGAGCAGAAGCTGGTCGACTGGGTCCATGTTGTGATGCTGGTGAATAAAGCTGCTGGATCCGGGTGTGACCGATCGTTCTGTAACAATAGAGGTCTGGAGACTGACGTGTGAATCCATATGCAAAGCTTTATTAACAGACGTAGTCAAAACAGGCAGGGGGTCGAACACCAGCAAACAAGAACAACAAGGGAAATCCGAAAGAGTAATCCAGTAAACAGGCGAGAAGGTCAGGGCGGGCGACAAGATTCAAAAACAAGAAAACAGTCCAAGGTCAGAAAACACAGAAACACAGGAACTAGGAACTCGGAAGGTTAAAGACTAAACAACGATCGGTCCAGACAGAGGGGAAAGGGAAGGCTTTATACCAAACACTAGGGGTCACATGACAGAAACAACCAATGGGAGACAGACACATGGAGCAGGAGAACCAATGAGGACATGACACTTAAGGGCAAAGCATGGTGGGTTGAGTGAACACATAACATTAAACAGTTCAGGATGGAGTGCCCTCTACTGGGAATGACCTGCACTCCAGCTGGTGATTGTGACACCATCGGGAATGGATAATTTAGATGGTTGTCTTGTAAAATTAGCAGCCAGTTGTTTGGCAGGACCAGTTTGCCACATTTTTAATGTGAGTATTAAAGAAGGGATTTTCCCTTTAGCTTGGAAAGAAGCAAAGGTCATTCCTTTACAGAAAAATGCAGCATCGAGTTTTAATGGTGCTAATAGTCGACCAATAAGTTTATTGCCAGTTCTTAGTAAAGTGTTTGAAACGATAGTCTGTGAACAATTTCAATTATTCTTTAAGGAAAATAGTTTATTCTCTGACTTTCAACATGCATATCGAGTAGGACATTCAACAGGAACAGCATTAACACAGATAATTGATGATTGTTTAGTGCAGATTGATGATAGTAATTTAGTAGGAACAGTATTTTTGGATTTTAGCTCTGCTTTTGATGTACTGGACCATAACTTATTGCTGGAAAAATTGAAATGGTATAAATTTACTTCTCATACTGTGCACTGGTTTAAAAGTTATCTGACTAGTAGGAGGCAACAATGGAAGTTTCTCTGAAGTAAAAGAGTTGCAATGTGGTGTGCCTCAAGGAAGCTGTCTAGGACCATTGTTATTTTCTATTTTTACCAATGATCTTCCTTTGGTTTTAAAACATGCAAGGGCAGTTATGTATGCAGATGATATAACATTATATCTACCAGCGACATCAACTGAAAAATTATCTGCTGATTTAGATGAGGAGTTACAATTAGTGGTAAATTGGATACAGAATAATAAGATGGTTTTAAATTTGACTAAAACCAAAAGTATTGTGTTTGGATCAAATTTTAAACTTAAATGTAAACCACAATTAAATTTGTCTGTAAAGAATGTGTCTATTGAACAAGTAGAGGAAATTAGGCTTCTTGGAGTTATTCTTGATAGTAGGTTTAATTGGTCAAAACAGATCGATAATATGGTAATTGTTATGGGAAGAGGTTTATCAGTTATTAAGAGATGTGTAAAATTTTTGCCACAGTATTGTATCTCTAAAATTGTGCAGGCAATGGTTCTTACTTATCTAGATTACTGTCCGGTGGTATGGTCGAGTGCATCAAATAAAGACTTAGAAAAATTACAGTTAGTTCAGAACAGAGCTGCACGACTAATTTTGCACTGCAATAGAAGGGTTAATATTATGAAAATGCACACAACTCTAGGTTGGCTATTGGTGAAGGATAGGGTAATTGTTTCTCTGCTGTGTTTTATAAGAAATATTTCTGTATCACGAGTTCCAAGTGTATTGTACTGTCAACTTTTGTATAGTAATGCTAGTCATAATTCTAACACCAGGCATGCATCAAAAGGATGTTTTTTGCTTCCGGTTTCAAAAACGAATTCAAAGCAACGGACTGTAATGTATAGAGGAATGAAAACATGGAATGAATTGCCATCGGACATTACATGTTTTTTAATAAGTAAAATAAGGATTAAAAAAATGTTGAAAAAATATTTAATGGCACAGTACTGAGTGGAGTGTTGATTTTTGTGATTTTTTTTTTTTTTTTTTTGTTATGGATTAATGTAATTTTGTTGTGTGCATGATGGACCCCAGGAAGAATAGCCACTACTCTGGTAGTGTCACGGATTGGTCAGGTTCTGCACCGACAATCACGCCAAGATCACTATCACCTGAATTCTGATTCACACGCACCTGCACTCAATCAACCACGCACCATAAGAACTCTCACCACACACCGCTCAGTGTCCGGGCTCCTTCTCGCGAATCGGACTGCTAGTGCTTCTCACTGCGAGTGTCATTATCTGAAAACTTACCTGTTTATACTTACCTGAACTCTGTCTTGTTCCAGTCCTTCCAGTTCCTGTCCTCAGCGGTGTGTGGCCGTAAAGCTGACTCCCAAGTCAGCAGTGGGTGTGTGGATTCACGGACTCACCAAACTTCCTCCAACGATCGTTCTTGGAATCATCCTGTCTCTCCATCTGCAAAGAAAAGGATCAGTCATCTTCAACACTCTTAAACCCGGCTCAAGTCTATCTGTTGCAGTTATACTCACCATCTCTGGATCCCATCTCATCTCCGGCACTGCTGCTTAAATATAATAAACACCTGCATTTATACTTACCTTGTTGTCCCGTCTGCTTCATAACAGGAAGCCCGGACCTATACAGTAAGCAGCATGAGTGCTCAGGATCCGTTCCAGGAATTGGTGGACTCTCTGAGGAAGGTTTTACTGTCCACTCCATCTATCACGCCTTCCGCACCACCGGCACCCACTCCACCATGCACTTCTTCGGAACCACTACCATCCAGTCCCATGGCCCGACCAACGCCCTACGCTGGCGGGGCGGAGGAGTGCAATGGATTTTTGCTGCAATGTTCTCTAGTCTTTTCTATGCAACCTGCACTCTATCCCACAAACCAGTCTAAAATTGCATTTATCACCTCTCTTCTCACAGGACCAGCTTTGAAGTGGGCCGATTCGATTTGGCAGCAAAGCGGCCCGGCCACTCGTTCCATCCAGGCGTTCATCTCCCACTTCAAGGAAGCTTTTGGCCGTACGGATGGGGAATTATCAGCTGGTGAGCAACTCTATCACTTATCACAAGGATCGATGTCAACTCATGAGTATGCTTTGCATTTCCGTACTTTAGCCGCCGCCAGTGGATGGAACGAGCGGTCATTGCTGACCACCTATCGTCTTGGCCTCCAACCCCATCTTCGCCTACAACTTGCTGCGTTGGATGACGCTATGGGATTAGAGTGCTTCATACAACAATCCATCAGATGTTCTGACTGCATGCAATCCTATCAGTCTCAATCGGACCCATCGTCTCATGCACTCCTCCGCCCAGTTGAAACCGCCAAACCTCCAGAACCAGAACCCATGATTCTTGAATCTGGTAGACTTTCAGCAGCTGAGCAACAGAGAAGGCTGACCCGGGGTTTGTGTCTATATTGTGGAGCTAGTGGGCATGTTCGGATGAAATGCCCCCTTCGTCCAGTTCCAACAGCGGTGAGTGTTATCCAGTCAGAAGATGAAAAGATGTATCCTCTATCTACCTGTGTCCAGTTAACCACTCCTACATCCTCTGTTGTAGCCCACACCCTCATTGACTCCGGGTCAGTGGGAAACTTCATCTCGGGGAGCCTCTGTCGCCAGCTACAGCTCCGAACCGAAGCCTCGTCGAGCGTCTACCAGATTCAACCCATAACCCACTCCATCACTGCAAAACCACGCATCCATCGAAAATGTCAACCCATCATCCTGCAAATTGGAGCCCTACATCAGAAGGAAATCCAACTGCTGGTTCTGGAGGGTGCCAATATGGACATCATTCTGGGGTGCCCGTGGCTGGTGAAGCACAATCCCATCATCTCTTGGGGCAACGGAGAGGTGATCCGTTGGGGCCAAGACTGCTTTCCAGCCTGCTTTCCTGAAATCCCACGTCCTGTTCCAAGATCCGTCCCAGTATATGTTACATCGATCAAAAGCCCCCTGGAGAAGCAATCCACCAAGATTCTGGATCTCTACTCCTCCTTCCAGGATATCTTCTGCCCCAAGAGAGCTTCCCAGCTACCTCCCCATCGGCCATGGGACTGTGCCATTGACCTGATTCCTGATGCTCCTTTGCCCAGGGGAAGAATCTACCCGTTGTCACTTCCGGAAACCAAGGCCATTGAGGAGTACATTCAAGAGTCTCTCCGTGATGGTTATATTCGCCATTCCACTTCTCCCGCAGCATCCAGCTTCTTCGTGGGGAAAAAGGATGGAGGGCTGCGGCCGTGCATCGACTACCGTATCCTGAACCAAAGTACAGTTAAATTCAAGTATCCCCTTCCTCTCGTCCCCGCTGCCCTAGAACAACTCCGGTCAGCCACCATCTTCACCAAGTTGGACCTCCGCAGCGCCTACAACCTGGTGAGAATACGGAAGGGGGATGAATGGAAGACTGCTTTCGTGACCCCTACTGGCCACTATGAGTATTGCGTCATGCCCTATGGCCTGGTCAACGCCCCTTCCGTATTTCAAAACTTCATTCATGAAGTCCTCCGGGAGTTTCTCCATCGATTCGTAATCGTCTATATAGATGACATCCTCATCTACTCCCGGAGTGAAGCCGAACATTGCCACCACGTTGCGGAGGTCCTCCAGAAACTCAGGGAACACCAGCTCTTTCTAAAGGCAGAAAAATGTTCATTCCATCTTCCATCCGTTCACTTCCTGGGATACTTCATTGACCGTGAGGGTATCCGTATGGACGAGAGGAAGCGAGAGGAAGGTATCCACTGTCACCTCATGGCCCAGACCTTCATCAATCAAAGAGCTCCAGAGGTTTCTCGGTTTCGCAAACTTTTACCGACGCTTCATTCAGGATTACAGCATCATAACAACTCTATTAACCAACATGCTCAAGGGAAAACCGACGAAACTCCTCTGGACTCCTGAAGCCGCCGCAGCCTTCCAATCCCTCAAAGAAGCATTCACCCACACTCCCATCCTACGACATCCTGATCCTGAACTCCCTTTCGTCGTCGAAGTGGATGCCTCTACCTCGGGAATTGTAGCAGTTCTCTCCCAGCATCACGGAACCCCTAGTTTACTCCATCCATGTGCCTACTTCTCCCGGAAGTTTAGCCCGGCGGAGAGGAATTATGACATCGGCAACCGGGAACTCCTGGCTATCAAACTCGCCCTGGAGGAGTGGCGACATTGGTTGGAGGGAGCCAATCACCCGTTTCAGGTACTTACGGATCACAAAAACCTTCAATACCTCCGTGATGCAAAAAGACTGTGCCCACGTCAAGCCAGGTGGGCACTGTTCTTCTCCAGGTTTCATTTTACCATTTCCTATCGTCCCGGTCCAAAGAATGTACGAGCAGATGCATTATCCAGAATCCACGACTCCTCTGATTTTCCTGAGCCTCCCACCAACATCTTCCCTCAGGACATTTTTGTTAATCCCATTGAATGGTCAGCTCCTCCAAGTGTCGCCACTCCTGAGCCTCGACCTCCGCCAGGCTGTCCTCCTGACCGTCGGTACATCCCTAGGACACAACGGGTAGATCTCATTCGCTCCACCCATACTTCCCTCGGCACTGGACATCCTGGGACCAGCAACACCCTTTTGCTGCTGTCCGAACGCTTCTGGTGGCCGGGTATGGCAAGGGATGTGAAGCGATTCATACAAGGCTGTTAGGAATGTGCCATGTCCAAAAGTCCCAGACATTTACCAGCAGGGAAGCTCCATCCCTTGCCAATCCCGAACCGCCCCTGGTCACACTTAGGAGTGGATTTTATGACTGACTTGCCAGCATCGGATGGAAACACCTGCGTCTTTGTCATAGTGGACCAATTCTCCAAGTTCTGCAAGTTACTACCCCTGAAAGGGCTACCCACTGCCTTGGAAACTGCAGAACTCCTGTTTAATCACGTCTTTCGTCAGTATGGGATCCCTGAAGACAGTGTCGGACAGGGGTCCGCAGTTCATATCCCGGGTATGGAGATCATTCTTCCGACTCCTAGGTGTGACAATCAGCCTCTCCTCTGGCTACCATCCGCAGACCAACAGCCAGACGGAGAGGAAGATCCAGGAAGTGGGGCGGTTCCTCAGGACCTTCTGCCACGACCATCAGAACTCCTGGAACCAGTTTCTGGGCTGGGCAGAGTATGCCCAAAATTTACTGCGGCAACCTTCCACCGGCCTCACACCATTCCAGTGTGTCCTTGGGTTCCAACCTCCGTTATTTCCCTGGAATGGTGAACCATCTGAGGTCCCCGCAGTGGATTACTGGTTCCGGGAGAGCGAGAGGGTCTGGGACGAAGCGCATCACCATCTGCAGAGGGCAGTACGCAGACAAAAGACCTTCGCGGATCTAAAGAGGACTTCGGCCCCAGTATATGTCCCAGGCGATAAGGTATGGCTCTCCACTCGTGATATCCGTCTGCGACTGCCCTCAAGGAAGTTAAGTCCCAGGTTTGTTGGTACCTTCGACATCCTGGAACAGGTCAACCCCGTCACCTACAGACTTCAGCTTCCACCACAGTACCGTATTCATCCCACCTTCCACGTGTCATTATTAAAGCCTTTTCACCCACCTCTCACTCCCTCCACAGAACCTGACCACAAAGAGGAACCTCCTTCCTCCCTGATGCTTGATGAGGGGGCCGTCTGCTCCGTCCGGGAGATTCTCCAGTCTCGACGTCGTGGTGGTTTACTAGAATACCTGGTTGACTGGGAGGGTTACAGACCAGAAGAGAGGTCATGGGTTCCAAGAGCTGACATCCTAGACCCCACGCTCACAGAGGAGTTCCACTCCAATCACCCTGAGTGCCCTGCACCCCGAGGACGAGGTAGACCACCACGGTGCCAGAGACCTCGGCCCTCAGGAGCGGGCCCTGGGGAGGGGGGTAGTGTCACGGATTGGTCAGGTTCTGCACCCACAATCACGCCAAGATCACTATCACCTAAATTCTGATTCACACGCACCTGCACTCAATCAACCACGCACCATAAGAACTCTCACCACACACCGCTCAGTGTCCGGGCTCGTTCTCGCGAAGCGGACTGCTAGTGCTTCTCACTGCGAGTGTCATTATCTGAAAACTTACCTGTTTATACTTACCTGAACTCTGTCTTGTTCCAGTCCTTCCAGTTCCTGTCCTCAGCGGTGTGTGGCCGTAAAGCTGACTCCCAAGTCAGTGGTGGGTGTGTGGATTCACAGACTCACCAAACTTCCTCCAGCGATCGTTCTTGGAATCATCCTGTCTCTCCATCTGCAAAGAAAAGGATCAGTCATCTTCAACACTCTTAAACCCGGCTCAAGTCTATCTGTTGCAGTTATACTCACCATCTCTGGATCCCATCTCATCTCCGGCACTGCTGCTTAAATATAATAAACACCTGCATTTATACTTACCTTGTTGTCCTGTCTGCTTCATAACAGGTAGTGGCTAATGGGGATCCAGATAAATAAATATATATGTTAGTAACGTGCTAATTATGTTAACAACATGCTAGTAACATGCAAATCATCTAATAATACTGACAACATGCTGATTAATGCTAGAAAGGTGTGTGTGTTCCCAAACTCAAATTAAATTTAAAATTTAAGCTTTAAGTTATTTCAAACTTTCAGACATGGCTTTCTTAAGCCAACTTCAAAGTTTGTCTGCAAACTTTACTCGTCTAGTTAATAATGTGGTACAAGAACACTGAACAAATTAGTGTATTAATGTAGTTTTTAAACAACTTTAACTAAAAATTGCCATTATATTTCCTAAACAATTGCAGGTAACATTGAATTACAGTTTTTCACAGACGCTAGGACACATTTCTCAATACTTAGGTCACTTTTGCAAAACTCTTCACACAGTGTGCACAACAGAAGTCTATGTGGGCTAAACTGAGGATCAATTATCATTGTTTTGGCACAAAATGCATTCAATGACTACATCTCTCAAATTTCATGAATTCTTTTCTCACTCAGACACAACAACTGCCAAAAATCTTTGTACGTACAGGACATTTTGCACGTGCTTACATACTGTTTTCAAAACTGTTAAACTTATGTTCAAAACAATAACATAATGCAAAACTGAATAAGACAGCAAAATTCAACAGCAATATTTTATTGAAACATATTTCAAATCTAAAAATGCGAGTAGATTAGCATTACTATTGTATCTGTATCAGTGGATGATGTGTATACAAATTCTTGTATTTTGGAATTACTTAGTGCAAAAAAATAAAAATAAATAAACAACATAAAATATTGACGAATTCTGCATCATGTCTGATTCATTCCAGTAACATATATTGCAGTTATAAACCATATATACTGCAATTATAAACAGAGATGTGTCCTTGTTTTGTAATGCTACATGTTATTAGTGTTTTTTAGGTCATTGTTTTGTGGGTGACAAAGTGTGTTTGTCGGCTGTCAACCTTTGCTAGTGTTCTGGAAGAATGAGTTCATTTGAGACCTGAATAAAGTGTTTTGGTAGTTGTGGTGCATTTTGAATGTGAAATGAACTGCTTTGCCAAGCTGAAAGTCTTGAAGAGTTTTGCAAAAGTGACCTAAGTATTGAGAACGTCTGGGTTACGTATGTAACCCCTGTTCCCTGAGGACAGGGAACGAGACGCTGCGTCCTTATTCAGGACACTATGGGAACTGCCTCCAGCGTGACCGGTTCTGAAGCTCTTATAGAACAACAACAATGAACTTTGACCTTGGCCGGCGCCAGCCTATGACATCATCACCAGGCGCCTACCAGTACAATAGGGGCGCTTGTGAATACATCAACCATCTTTTTGTCTGACGGAGACGTAAGTGGGGCCCGAAGCATGGCTACGAGACGCAGCGTCTCGTTCCCTGTCCTCAGGGAACAGGGGTTACATACGTAACCCAGACGTTCCCTTCCGGAGGGAACTCTACGCTGCGTCCTTATTCAGGACACTATGGGAACGATATACCAACTCTGCCATGCTGAGGAGTAAGTGAGCAACTGACTGATTGAGGAGTCAAGAAGGAACATCACTCCCCACTACCAGCGAGAATCGCTTGGGCCGACGTCACAGCTAGCTCGGCTACTCAAGCACGGAACTCCTAGGAGTGGAGGCCTGATTCTTCTAAGTGAGAGTAGGCCTAACTACACTCACCGCTAGAGAAAGTACCGAAGCTTACCCTTAAGTCTTCGTACTCTGCGGGTGTTCTGAAGAGCGGAGGCTCCAGAAAGATTCTCTAAACGAGAGGAAGCCTGGCAACACTCTGTGCTTGCGGGGAACTCTGGGAGTGAAGGTCATAGACACAAAACCTTTCGGTGAGGGGAGACCTGGCTACACTCACGCCTGGAAGTACTGGAAGCGGAGCTTCTGGAGAACGGAGGCTTCGTAGAAGACTCTCTAAAGTGAGAGGAAACCTAAATGCTCAATCCACCAGCTCTTAAGAGTGGAGGTCTCAAATAACCCTTCAGTGAGGGGAGACCTGGCTACACTCACGCTTGGAAGTACTAGAAGCGGAGCTTCTGGAGAACGGAGGCTTCATAGAGGACTCTCTTAAATGAGAGGAAACCTGACAACACTCAATCCACCAGCTCTTAGGAGTGGAGGTCTCAAATAACCCTTCAGTGAGGGGAGACCTGGCTACACTCACGCTTGAAAGTACTGGAAGCGGAGCTTCTGGAGAACGGAGGCTTCATAGAAGACTCTCTATTATGAGAGGAAGCCTGACAACGCTCAATCCTACGAGAAGCTCTTAAGAGTGGAGGTCTCAGTATAATGACCCTCGGTGAGGGGAGACCTGGCTACACTCAACGCCTTTCTGGGAATAACAAGACTCACAGCAGGGCTCGCATGCTGAAAGCAGGGCTCTGTAGAGTGGAGGCTTCAAAAATGAATCTCTAAAGAGAGAGAAAAGCCTGACGACACTCAGTCTTGGTGAGTGGTAGTATCAGCACTCCACCAAGAATAGTTAGCGAGGCCAGGAAGGGGCCTATCAGCTGTCATGACTGTGAGAATGGGCCTAGTGAGCTCTTTCAGAGTGACGGTCAAACAACTCTCGCAGAGAGGAGACCCGAAACACCATGCTACCAAAAAGGAGTGGGAAAAACCAGAGGTTTTAGAACCAACTCTAGAATGGGAACGGAGCAGTACTGCGTAACCCATACCATACAGGATTTTAGAAAAGAACCCAACCCTTAGGGGGGATCTTTACCACTCATGTGGATTTTAGAAAGTGCCCAAAGACTTGCGTGTGCACTTACCACTTTATGTGGGTTTTAGGGAGTGCTCAAAGCTTTACATGAGTACTCACCACTACTGTGGGTTTAAGGAGGTACCCAGGCTTTCTAGTGGGGGAAACCTTGTCATAGTGGTAGCAGTTTGCTCACAAGAGGCCTAATATTCCCTAGAGAGAGAAGCTCGAGAGTGGAGGTCTCAACTAACAGCCCTCACTGAGGGGAGACCTGGCTACACTCAACGCTACAAGTACATAAACTCACCCGAGAGTCTACACATAGGACTCTATAGAGTGGAGGCTTCAAATGAATCTCTAGGGAGAGAAAGCCTATACCAAAATAGTTAGCGAGACCTAACAGGGCCTACTAGCTATATACTGTGAGAATGTACTAGAAGCGGAGCTCTAAGGAGAGCGACGGCTGCAGCTAGATGGTCTTCACAGAGAGAACACATCTAAGAGCTCTCAGTCTAAGCCATAGGGAAGACTATGAGAGCCAGATCATCATCATAACGCCACAGGCGAGAGGAGACCTAATCAGCAGCACTCAAGAGTGGAGGCCTCTGCAGAGAGACTCTCATATTGAGAGGAAGCCTACAACACCCTGACAACGCTCACCGTGGCAGGAAAATCTAGGAGTGGAGGTCTTAAACAACACAACTCACTAACAATGAGGGGAGACCTACTACACTAAACCCCAATATAGAAATGAGGCTCAGTAAGCCTACATACTAAACTACCATCTGGACAGAGCTTTAAGCGCCTATACAGGGTTCAAAAGTGAACCCTGGAGGTCCAACACAGGGCTTTCACCAAGGGAAGACCCGCCACAATACGCTTAGTGTAAAAGCGAGGCTCAAAGGAGCCTACAAGCTACTAGAACTGCCCAGTGCTGATAGAACTGTGAGAAATCGGCCTAAACATGAACCTCAAAAGAGGGAAAATCTCCTCAGCGCAACTCTCAGAGAGAGGAGGCCTGAATAAAAATACTCACAGGGGGGGTTTTACTAAACTTTCCTCTTCCTAAGAATTTAGAAGCAGAGCCCTGGGGAGCGTGGGCTTCAATGCACTGACTCACAAAGAGAGGCAGCCTACAACACTCAACCCAAGGTTGCTTACACTATAGGATGGGGAGAGATCTCACCCAAATCTCCCGGTCTTTACACTCAAATAAAGAGCGGAGTCTCTGCCAGACTCTTACCACGGGACGGGGAGTCTGCCACACCCAGTAGGTGTGTAAACATGCATATGCAGGCATAAATAATGCCTAAGCCGAGCTCAAAAACAGCGGAGGCTTCAAAGGATAACTCTCAGAATGAGAGGAAGCCTGACAACGCTTAACCCCTACCGGAGTCATTTACGAGTGGAGGTCTCGGTACACTACCTCACAAACGAGGGAAGACCTGGCTACACTCGACACTTAGGGACCGTAGAAGCTCAGTATGGAGCTCAAATACTAAAGTCTCACCCAAGCGGAGCTGGTAGACAAAGAATACATACATATACATATATACACACCCACATATATGTCAGTTCATGTACCGGGCCAACAGACTGAGTTTATCAATCTAACATCAGCCCAGCCACAGAGTCTTATGGGGGAAAAAGGGCAGGCGGCCGAACGATAGTGAGGGAGAAGGGAGAGGATCGTTTCCCTACGATCCCGTCTCCTATAACGCACATCACGTCTCCTCTGAGACCTACTCCTCCAAGGAGGAGGGTCTCGAGTGGCCACACAAACCGCCTGGTCCTGCCTCCAGCCCGCAGGCCAGGAGGGGCCAGGCTCCCCCCTGCGTTTGGGTGGGGATGAAGACCGGTGAGGAATAACAGACCCAGAAGATCCAAAAAGATCTAAGGGGTCTAGTAGCTGCTGAGCACGCCTCCGCCTCCCTGAATTAGTCGACCCCCGTCTCAACGGATGTACAGAATAATTCGGAAGGCGAGACTGGCGCATCGAGGAGAAAGCACTTCTCTTTCTCCCCGATGTCTGCCAAATTCACCCACAAATCTGTGGTGTGAAACAGCTCAGCCATCTCCACGGGTCTTTATCCTCCAGCAGATCAGCCTGGTACGCCTGCAACACTGCCACTGTGTGCAGGCAGCACCAGCCTGACCCGCTGCCGCGTATGCCCTCAGCGTCGACGCCAACCCCGCCGAGAGACAGCAAGCATATACTCAGGCGATGGCATCGACGCCCCGCCATACTCACGCACTCACTCTGCATCAGCATAACTAACATGCTGATATAGATGAGTGCGGGCGGAATATGGTTTATCCCATGCCCTCCCTATCTTATTATATAGATCAGGAAGGAATGGGATGCACATGGGGACTGGTCTGTTATGGCTAGGGTGAAATTGCTCATATAAACTGCTATGAGCAACCTCCCCCTGCATGTGCTTTGAACGCAGATCAAAGCAGACTGCAGCGCAGTTCAGAACAGACAACAGCTCATCATACGCGGGGCAGGCAGGCTGTGAGAGCTCAGAAAATCACTTTTCGCCCATAACAGCCACATCCTGCTCACCTGGCTAAAACCAGTAGAGCACTTGCTGCTGTATCAAAGGATGTCAAAGAATAATACATCCTTTGCCCGCAGCTCGCCCTCGTCAGCGGCTGACGAGCGTGAGAGATTACACATCTCTCAACTCGTGTACGCGCTTCATCTGTAACCACCTCGGGCTCGTTCTCCGTGCAGCCTCGGCTGCAACGGGACCCGAGCCGCGTAGGGCAGATAAATGTCCCAATTCCCTCGGGAAAAGGGACAACGAGAGCGGAGTTTCTTTAGAGAGAAACTCTCACAATGAACGCGCTTTGCACTCTCAAGAACAGAGCGCGCGTGCTCTTCACCCAAACACATAACAAACAGGTTGTGCACGTCATCTGGTGTCAGATTTCTCTGACACGGATTTCGTACATTTCCCGAACTGTTTACTCTAGGAATCATCATTCTACTCACGCTTAGAACAAGGTCAGTCTGAGGGACAAAAAGATGGTTGATGTATTCACAAGCGCCCCTTTTATACTGGTAGGCGCCTGGTGATGATGTCATAGGCTGGCGCCGGCCAAGGTCAAAGTTCATTGTTGTTGTTCTATAAGAGCTTCAGAACCGGTCACGCTGGAGGCAGTTCCCATAGTGTCCTGAATAAGGACGCAGCGTAGAGTTCCCTCCGGAAGGGAAATGTGTCCTAGTGTCTGTAAAAAACTGTAAACATGAACTATAAATCTAGAAAGACTGAAATAATATTTTCTTGTGAAATGATTTTTGTTTTATGTGGTTTATTTAAATATTTTTTAAGATTAGATTCTTTACTTGGACATTAAATCGTAGATAAACTGTTGGAAACAATGTAGAAACCTATATTATATCCTGATATTACAAATTAGCAAAATATAAGTAGACTTGTAGACTTAGACCTTAGGACTAGTAGTTGTTGTCTCTGTAAAATATTTGCAGTCTGATGTAAGTGCAAAAAGCATACATTATTTTTAAACACTTTGTACAGCAGCAACACAGTATGCTACATAATACACAACGTGTGTGTGTGTGTGTGTGTGTGTGTGTGTGTGTGTGCAAGTGAATTTTTTTCTGATAAATAAGGATGTCCTGTTTGCTTGAATACACACCTCCATTGTTCAACATAAGTGGTGGCACAGAGGTGAATGACTGACTGACTTTTTATTCTCAGGAGAGTGGAGTGCATAAGTGTGTGTTTGTGTGTATGCATGTATGTGTATGTGTGTGTGCACATGCATGTAAAATTGGTTGTGTTATGTCATGTCATGTTATTCAGCAAGCTTGTTTGGGTGTTCCTGTGTGTCTGCATCATATATTTGTGTGTGTGCCTGCCTATAGGGCTCTGATATTAATCTTTTTCCAAAACACTCAAACAAACAGCTAAAAAAAAATCTGTGTGTGTACCTTTGGGTAGAAGGGAAGGAGAGTTCATGA
The DNA here is from genome assembly GCF_049309525.1 of Garra rufa. NCBI lineage: Eukaryota > Metazoa > Chordata > Actinopteri > Cypriniformes > Cyprinidae > Garra > Garra rufa. The sequence goes on from NC_133365.1 coordinate 28,588,058, forward strand.
CCAAGCCTGAAGGTGAGCAGCACTCCCAAAACAAACACACGTTAGGTACTGACAGTTCCTCCAAAGCCATCCGTAATGAAAGGAAAGCTGCTTCTGGGAAATCCATTGTAATATTCCTATATTCCGTTGCCACTGATTAGAATGTCTGATGAAGTAATTAACTTCTTCTCAGCTGGAGCCAATGGCAGGGGTCCATTAAAGAGGGCAGGGCTTAACACTTCAGGAACGAAAGGTTTTTATAGTTTAAACAGCATCACATAACTAAACTTTTGCAGTGATGCTTTATAGACTAGACAGACTGCTACAACTGTATATTTACATTGATTATAGAAAAATATTATTCATGTAGTCTGGTTTAGTTTTTTTACTATATAGACAATTCCTACATCCAAAATTATGTATTATGTGGCAAATTCTGACTTAAAGTTACTTTTATTCAACCAGCAAGATTTTTTATTTTATTTAGAAATGACACAGATGTCTCCCAGAAGATAATAAGACAATGTACAAGAGGCATCCTTGTGGAAAAAATTATTACCAATCTTTTATTTACATTTGAACAAAAAGTGGCATGTCCAAAATTATTCATACCCTTCTCAATAATCAATAAAAAAGCCTTTATTGGCTATTGTTGTTGGTGAGAATTTTGATGTATTGCTCCTATTTCATGGTGCCGTTTACTGTGATTAGGTTCCCTGGTCCACCGGCTGAAAAACACCCCCAAAACATTAGGTTCCTACCACATTTGACAGTGGGGATGGTGTTCTTAGGGTTGAAGGCTTCTCCTTTTTTACGTCAAATGAAGGCTACATCATTGTGGCCAAACAATTCAATTTTTGTTTTATCTGACCATAAAACAGAAGACCAGAAGTCTTCTTCTTTGTCCAGATGAGAATTTGCAAAGGCCAAGCGGGCTTTTGCGTGCCTTATCTGGAGAAGTGGTGTCCTCCTTGGTCTGCATCCGTGGAACCCAGCGGTGTGCAGTGTCCGTTGGATTGTCTGCCTTAAGATGTTGCCACCAGCAGAGCCCAGATTCATCAGGATGGCCTTGATGGTGATCCTTTTATTCTTTTTTACCTTTCTCACTATCCTCCTGGCCAGCACAGGTGTCACTTTTGGCTTCCCGACCATGTCCTCTGAGATTTTTCACAGAACGTCTTGTATTTTTTAATAATACTTTGCACTGTAGCCACTGGAACTTCAAAACATTTAGATATGGTCTTATAGCCCTTTCCTGACTTGTGAGCAGCCACAATGCGCAGCCGCAGGTCCTCAGTGAGCTCCTTTGTCTTAGCCATGACTGTCCACAAACCAACAGCAGAGAGCTTCTGTTTTTCACCTGTTGAGTTTATTAAAACTAATCAGTGTAATTAGGATGCTTTAGAACAGCTTGGACTATTTGGAATGGTATAGAACTTTGGATTTTCCCATAGACTGTGACAGTTTGCAAAGGGTATGAATAATTTTGGACATGCCACTTTTTGTTCAAATGTAAATAAAAGCTGAGAAATATTTTTTCCCACAATGATGCCTCTTGTACATCGTCTTTATCTTCTGAGAGAAGCCTGTGTCATTTCCGGTCAAAAAAAAAAACTTGCTAGTTGAATAAAAGTTTGACTGTATATATATATATATATATATATATATATATATATATATATATATATATATATATATATATATATATATATATATATATTAGGGGTGGGCATAGATTAATCTAGATTAAATCTTGGAATTAATCTAGATTAAATGGCTAATTTGAATTCTGCTGAAGGCATTCAGAATATGTGTGCTACCAAAATAATGACTAAAAGTAAGTCTTCCAGAACGGGCCAGGTGGCGCATTAGATCAGGCGCTCATCTCCTGTTTCCAAAATGCATCACAAACTGCTTGACAATTGCATTTACAACATAATTACCTATACAAACTTGTGTAACCAAGTACTTCTGCGCAAAAGGCTGCACGACGTGCGTGTTGCCGTTAAATACACAGACGCGCACGGACATGGATTTCTGCGTGCATAGTCTTCCATTAAACTGCGTTGCTTTTAGAAGCGTCAATTCAGTTGCTGCATATAGTTTAATGTCTTTATTTCGGGATTATCAAAGTAAATTATAACTCATGTGCCCCAGTAAAAAGGGTCTAGCAACGCACCTGCCCTGAAGCGGCTTCATAGCTGCATCCATGTTTGCACGTCTCATTTTGATGTGGTAATTTCACAGAAGTTGAAGACTCGTTCTCGTCCCCTACAGTGCAATTCGACTAGGTATACGTCATCCGCGCTAAAATATCAAGGTGAAAGTCATCATATCTTGCGTAGTTTAGACCCAGCTCCCAACCCAACTTTGAGAATAGATTAACGGCGATATTTTTTTTATCGCCCAATAAGAGTCTCACGTTAACGCAGCACGTTAACACCGATAACGGCCCACCACTAATATATATATATATATATATATATATATATATATATATATCACCTTACTGATTTCTAATGAGGGGTCTCCCCCAACTTTCTCCAAATCTGTTCCAATGAAGAAACAAACCCATATTAATCTTGGATGATTTGAGGGTGAGTAAACAAAATTTTCAGGCATAGTTCACCCAAAAATAAATATTCTGTCATAGTGGCATAGTCTGTTTATCTACCCTGTTTCATTGGTCTGCACATCACAAAACATATATTTTGTTAAAATTTACAGTTTCTCTTATTGTCTTAGCCAAATGTTTGATTATAATGAATACAATAGGTGTTAATGGGATAGTTCACCCAAAAAAGAAAATTCTGTCATAATTACTCTCATAATTACCCTCATGTCATTCCAAATCCATAAGACCTTGGTTCATGTTCGGAACACAAATTATGATATTTTTGATGAAACCCGAAAGTTTTCTGACCCTCCAAAAATATCTTAATTTGTGTTTCTAAGATTAACGAAACTCTTAAGGCTATGAAACAGCATGAGGGTGAGTATTTAAGTATTAAATGACTTAAATAATTCATTTTTGGGTGAACTAACCCTTTGACGTACAATTACTCACTTCCCAGATAAATTAAAGATATTGTATGAGATTTTAATTCTCTCTTTAATTTTATTCAAAACTCTTACAAGAATACTATTTTGAGATTTCGATGGCAAGTAACATTCACCAATTGAACTATTTGTCTGAGTCAGATATTTAAAAAATATGGAAATCAAAGAAAAAGAATCTGTGAAATTTTGTGCTAAACTTCAGTGGCATTAGAGGAAAATCCAGCTGACTTTACTTACCTTATTCACGTGGATCTATTTTCACAAGTGTGTGTGTCGTTCTCCGACTACAGTTTGTTTGGGATAAAACAGGGTTGTTGTGTTGAAAAGGAAGTGGCCGCCTGCGGTGGTGTGTATACTTGGCTCTGATAAGAGGACTCGTTTGGCACCTCTCAGAACAACAGGAATAGACCAGTTACCCAAAACATCCCTAAGCTGACGGACAGCAGAGCTCAACCTCAACTCAACCTGAACACACAGAAATCCACACAGCCCATCTGCCACTGAAAATCTATAATTACCAGCACTTATTTATGGAACATATATTATGTAAATGCCACAGAGTAAAATACAAACTTGCGTTCAAGTTTGGGTAGGATAAAAAAAAAAAGAATTAGTTAATTAAGGAAATGAAAGTTACATTAAAAAAAATGAATAAATATTTTAAATTGGAAAAAAAGATTTCCCAATATTACAGTTTTTACTGTATTTTTGATCAACTAAATGCTGTCCTAGTGAAGATTAAAGGGAACATATCATGAAAATGTGACTTTTTCTGTGTTTAAGTGCTATAATCGGGTCCCCGGTGCAACCCAGAAAATGTGAAAAAGAACAACCCAGTAAATTTGTTTTGGTAAGCCTTTCTCTGCAAGCTTGTGAAAAACAGGACGCTCAGATTTTGCTCCTCTCATGACGTTATTATAATAATCTTAATCTGCATGTTTCCACCCACAGTCATTTTGCTTTCGCAAGTGACAACAGTGTACCAGCTCTAACACCACGGCAAAAGTTCAAGCAATATATGATAACTATTCTGTCATTGACTTCACAGACGAACACTATTTAGCGTCCCAGCCTCAGAGGAAAAAAAATGAGCAGTGGATTTATTGATTTATTTACTGTATATTACGCTGCTGCCACACAGATCTAATATAAATGTACTATTTCTTTCCCAGCTGTTTACCTTCACCAGTGTTGGGCATGTTACTTAAAAAAAGTAATTAGTTATAGTTACTAGTTACTTCTCACAAATAGTAACTGAGTTAGTAACTAATTACCAGAAAAAGTAACCTTTACTCTACTTGGGGTCGCTTCAACCTGCAAGCATGAAAAACATCCCACAGATAAGAATAAGGTATTGTTTGAAACGGCAAAGGCTCTACTTTTCTTTGTGTATAGTCTTAATAACAACAGAACAATGTACTTTTGTAAAATAAAAAAATAAACAGGGTGCGCTCTCTGCTGTCTCGGTCTCCGCCACCGTCATTTCTATAAACAAACGTGAATGTTCATCAAGTTCATCTCAGCTACTTTCATTTCTGAAGAAGACGCGCTGAGAGGAATAAGCCAGAATTTACCTTAATAAAAGAATGTGATGTGATGCGCAGCTTTGCAGGTCCTATGGCTGAGAGCCTACTTGGAAAAAAACGCTTCAGCAAGCTCAATTATAGTAACGGTGCATTTTATTGTCAGTAACGGTAACAGCATTGTAACGGGAGAAACAATCATTTGTTTGATTACTTGTCACTGAAAAAGTAATGCCGTAAGTAACGCCATTTATTTATAATGCCGTTATTTCCATCACTGACTTTCACAGACATAACCTTTTTTGTAACTCATGCGTGTTATTAACATAAACTTGTGTGTATTTGACAGTTAAGTGCAATAAGACATGAAAGAGAACTTAGTTTAATACTCACATGCTGTGTGACAGCCGCTTTCTCTGCGCATGCTTTGGATGTTTGCGCTCAGTAAGATGTCTATCAGAAGTTTAAACTGATATGGCTTTAAAACGCTTGATTTCAGTGTGATAGACATAATAATCAAAAACAGATGTTTTTTGGCAGAGTCTCTGAAGTAAGAGCTTTAAAAGCACAGCCTTATTTTGGAAAAGGGGCGGGGAGCAGCAGCTCATTTGCATTTAAAGAGACATTGCATGAAAACAGCGTGTTTTTGCTTCCACTCTTAATAGGCATTTTCAAAATGATAAAAATTACCGATCTGTGGGGTATTTTGAGCTGAAACTTCACAGACACATTCTAGGGACACCAGAGACTTATATTACATTACAAAAGGGGCATAATAGGTCTTTTTTATAGACTTCAAAAACACTTTAAAAGTTTTACAGACCCTAAACGTTTAAACAATAGTGTATAAAAGACAAAAGAGAAAAAACAGCAATTTAATTACAATGCAATTCATTTCCCAGTCAATGGGGCTTTATTTCTTATTTACCTGAAACAATATCACACACACTTTTAATTCATGTCAGATTTCAGATCTCAGTAGTGATTAGACATGAAAAGAAATACAAAAAAGAACAAAATCAGAGGAATTAACATTCACATTCTTTAAATGTCACAATCTCAAAATCTGAAATGTAGCTGTTTATGCACTGTAGAACTGTACCTGGTGTTTGACACATCATGTACATGCATCTGCTCTGTGTGTGCTTTAATTTCAAGCTAAAGCAGTGTTCTGAACACAGCCTGCACTAATAAAAATTTCAGCATGTCCCCACTCTATAGCGATGAGTTTCCTGCCGCTCCTCTCGAATCATGTGGCTGTTCACACGACAGAGTTCCAGCTAGTCAGTATACAGCAGTCCACTAACAGCCTGTTTAAAGCGAGAGAGAATTACAGATCATTTCCCGTTCTTTGAAGTGTCTACTGACTTATTCCGCTCCAGCTGTGCTCTGAAGGACAAGTATTGTTGTGATTTTACTTTTGCTGTCATAACCTCATCTTATCCTTCTTTTTGAATGGGTTCCAACCACATTTATGTAGCATGAATCAACTGAGTGAAAATACACTGAGCAGTTTTTATACTATCTTTTGCTTAATATTATACTGATTTGACTATGTAATGCTTATTGTGATGCTGTGTATTTATTGTTTAATGTGTCTTTTTTAAATATCAGGATACTATACGTTGTAGTTATGCTGTATTTCATTATTTTTAAGGTTCAGTAAAGCGCTTTGCACGGTTTGATTGTGCTCTGTCGTCGGCATGTTTCTCATTCCGACTCTTTCTGCTGCGGTTACGGCGAGGCCGGGCACTGGCGACCCACGATGACACAGTCAGACCGCAACGGATCAGAACCAGCCCCAGACAGGACATGTCTTTGGCCACTGCGATTTCAGAAAAGAGGGCACGCTCTCGGGGTAGATTGATGGAGCTGTCGCTGTTCTCTAAGTCCCGGACGACAGCTAGAATCTCCTGACGATCAGTCTGATGCACCATCCCACGGACATTCAACACAGCAGAGATGTGTCTCCTCCTGTGAGAAGAAAGAGGGCATGGTTCACATTTCATATTTAGAAAAGCATACTGTCCTTGCCTTTTTGAAAAAGTATATAAAACTTCTAACACTAGCATTCTCTATTCTTTTTCTATTATTTCAACTTTTTTTATTAAAAAAAAAAAATTTCTAACACTAGTGTTCTCTTTTTTATTTTTTTGACATGTTTTCTTTTTATTTATTGAAAACAATGAAATAACCCTCTAACACTAGTGTTCTCTTTTCTTTTGACTTATTTTTCTTTTTTTATATATTTTTTAAAAAATTGAAATGACCCTCTAACACTTGTGTTCTCTATTCTTTTATTATTCTTTCGACTTGTTTTCTTTTTATTTATTGAAAAAAATTAAATAACCCTCTAACACTAGTGACTTGTTTTCTTTATTCATTTATTTAAAAAATTCAAATGGCCCTCTATTCTTTTGACTTATTTTCTTTTTATATATTTTTAAACATCAAAATGACACTTTAACACGAGCATTCTCTATTCTTTTGACTTGACTTTTGACGTTTTCTTTTTATTTATGAAAAAAATTTAATGACCCTCTAACACTAGTGTTCTCTTTTCTTTTGACTTATTTTTCTTTTTTTTTCTTTTTTTTTATAAATTGAAATGACCCTCTAACACTAGCGTTCTCTATTCTTTATCTATTCTTTCGACTTCTTTTCTTTTTTTATTTATAAAAAAATTAAATGACTCTAACACTAGCATTCTCTATTCTTTCAACTTTTCTTTTTATTTATTTAAAAAATTTAATGACCCTCTAACACTAGTGTTCTCTTTTCTTTTGACTTATTTTTCTTTTTTTATATATTTTTTTTTTAAATTGAAATGACCCTCTAACACTAGCGTTCTCTAATCTTTATCTATTCTTTCGATTTTTTTTATATATATTTTAAAAAATGAAATTACTCTAACACTAGCATTCTCTATTCTTTATCTATTCTTTCAACTTTTCTTTTTATTTATTTTAAAAAATGAAATGACCCTCTAACACTAGTGTTCTCTTTTTTATTCTTTTGACTTGTTTTCTTTTTATTTATTGAAAAAAATGAAATAACCCTCTAACACTAGTGTTCTCTGTTCTTTTTCTGTTCTTTTGACTTGTTTTCTCTATTCATTTATTGAAAAAAATGAACTGACCCTCTAACAGTAGCGTTCTCTATTCTTTTTCTATTATTTTGACCTATTTTTCTTGTTTTATATATATTTTTTTTCAATTGAAATGACCCTCTTACACTTGTGTTCTCTATTCTTTTATTATTCTTTTGACTTGTTTTTTATAATTAATTTTAAAAATGAAATGACCCTCTAACACTAACATTCTTTATTCTTTTTCTATTCATTTGACTTGTTTTCTTTTTATTTATATTTTAGAAATGAAATTACTCTGACAGTAGCATTCTCTATTCTTTTTCTATCCTTTCAACTTTTCTTTTTATTTATTTAAAAAAAATTAAATGACCCTCTAACTCTAGTGTTCTCTATTCTTTTGACCTATTTTTCTTTTTTATATATATATATATATATATTTTTTTTCAATTGAATGACCCTCTAACACTTGTGTTCTCTATTCTTTTTCTATTCATTCGACTTGTTTTCTTTTTATTTATATTTTAAAAATGAAATTACTCTGACACTAGCGTTCTCTATTCTTTTTCTATCCTTTCAACTTTTCTTTTTATTCATTTAAAAAAATGAAATGACCCTCTAACACAAGTGTTCTCTATTTTATAATGTAATTTAAATGTAACATTTTGAGCTCACAAGAAATGTATTAAAACTAAGAATAGAAAAACCATTTAATTATTATTTATGTTACAGCTATAAATGTCTGGTATTAAAATGCTATACTTAATACTTAAAAATAAATATACAACTAAAAAAATAAAGTGAACTTAGGAATCTCAGCCAGTGTATTATTATTTATAATAATTATTTATAAAACTATTTATATATTATAGTATATTAATGTTTTTAATTAGCTTTTTAAGATAATATTTTCATTTCATCATTCATTTTATTTCAGTTTTAGTAATTTTATAATTTAGTACTTTTTAGAACTGTAATACAACAAACAAATTTAGTTGTCAAAGCAACATTTATAATTCCAGTTGTATTTAAAAATAACAAATACAACAGTTTTTCAGTTCAGTTTGACTCAATTATGTTGTCTTGTCAGTTCCATTCATCAGTTTATTCTGAGGATGTTTAGTGAACTTTTGTTAAAGCATCAGTCAAATCAAAGTTTCATCAGTTTCTTTTCAGACCATTATTTAGATAAAAGGACAAAGAGAAACTTTACGATCATAACTTGTAATATTACTAAAAAGAGCAGTCTAGCATCAATTCAGAGAAAAGTCATGTGAGAAATTGAAGCCAAATGTGTTTCTTTGTGATGATCTCTTGACAGTGCTCATGGCTCAGAAAGCAAACTCAAGAGTCAGCGCTCTATACTGAGAAGATGGCATGTCCTGCCTATAGATAACAATGTGACAGTGTGAGTCTGTGACAGACTTTCACATAGACAGACAGTCAAAAACAGGAAGCACCACTGCTAAGCACAAAGAGAAGTTAAGTAGCCTCCACTTTTTGGCTTTTGATCTTTAGTTGGTGTGTGTGTGTGTATTTGATTGGAGTGTGGCACCAGTCAGTCTCCTGTGACCTGGCAGGAACAGGAAGTACTCCACAGCCACTTCCTGTCTGCTGAGGAGGGTCGTGCGTCAGCAAGCAGGAGCACTGCCAGCCAGTGACTGAGTGCACACACACACTCCTCTTCATTCAAACAAAAACACTGAACTAAAGTGGGGTCACATCTCATCCATTCCCCTGTTTACTGTCTGCCGTTCCCTCCCGCCCACAGAAAGGAAAGTTGGCACTGTGACGGAGCACCACGGTAACTATTTTCAGTCAGACATTCTTAGAATGACCTCAGGAAACAGAGAGGTGTTGTGAAAAATAGTCCTCAAGGAAATGAGAGGGGAACATGTCAGATTTTTCATGAATGAAAGCACTTTAAGACGACAGAGTTCAGGATCTACCCTTCCGCAGGTCTAAAAGTGTTCAGCTAAATTGTATTAATGTAATAGTTACGTAAATGGACAAAGTTACATATTAAGATACGGCGCACTCTAAGAGCTAATAAAACATGATCCTTCCGGTTTTATGCTATATAAAATCTACATCCTGTTCCACATTTGGCTTCGGTTTTATAGCAGTTTTTAAACAACACTTGGTTCCAGTCCTTAAATTTTATTGGCCAAGTTGCTTTCTAATGGGCCGTTCACACATTTTTCTTTTTTTGCATTTCACCCTTCCTTTTTCTATGAAAACCTTTCTAACTTTCTAACTTTCAGAAGATTTTATGCATGGCAATAGATTGTAATCAATAGATTGTTAGTCTTACTAAAGATCTGCTACACTGCTGAATTGCTGCTGCTAGCATATAATATAATAATAAACCTGTAGCAGATCTTTACAGGTGGAGCTGGGGAAGGTTAAGGGTTTCAGAGGAACTCTGAAAGTGTGCTGCGAAATACATTAGTGGATGCTAACCAGCCATTTAAATGTAAAGCAACAAGCTCATTGGCTGCATATGCAAAAATCAGCTTGTGCCAAGTAGTTTAACGCTGTGATTATCATCACTTTGCATTAACAACACATCAGCATTCTCATCTTTTGCAGCATCTCATGGAACACAGTGTCCTAAAAGTGCTAGTAGTTGTTCAACTTATGTCTCTACACCTTGCGTGTTTTTACATTCCACTGCTTTGCATCTTGCGTATTTGCAGAAACAGAGTATATTAACAAATGTACTATATTCCAGAGCATGTGGTGTGCAGTGGAAGTGAAGCAGTTAGTGGATTTGTCTGGAACCAGACGTGTGTCAGAGAATCTTTGTGTTCTTTTACTCCATGATTGTTTTGAGAGAATTTAAGGGCATGGAAAAACCGGACTGGAGCTGATCAGAGGGTATGCTAGAACGCCAAGCCATACACTTGCCATTTCTGGGTATCCCTGCTGGTTCTTAAACCCTTGTAATTTCATGACAGGCCTCTGCAAATGGACGGTGAATGGTTCGTCGATTCATTCATCCAGGTGATCTTACCGTATATCTGGAAATTCCTTCACCAAAACCCCAACTTCCATCTGAATAGAGGGAGTGTCCTCCAAAACTATGATGTCAGCCAGGTGAACAATCACACTGTCCAACCAGGAGGAAGTTGACTCCTGAGATAAGAAAAACAATCATTTACATTAACAGATTTCATTAACCGATTTTGGTGTTGGTAAAATAAAATGGTTTCAATCAGACTTGTAATGGCTTGCCGAAAATCACATTTATTTTCTATTCACAGTCATCTGAGCCGTAGAAGATGCAGAGGATTACTTTTGTTTTTGAAGGGAATGTGCCCTGATCTACCTAAATGTGTCTATGTTCATGCAAATCATCCATGCTGCAACTTCACCTACAGAAGAAGTGAGTATAAGTTTTTTTTTTTTTTATGAATCTTTGCAATCGCCTTCCTAATAATGTGCTAGTTAATAAGTTCTGCGACGAATGCGGCTAAAGTCTCAGAGAACTGCTCGTCATCCCACTGAATTATCCCACTCATTAGCTTTTAAAGGGGCATGCACCGAAACGAGTCGCTGTGAACAGAGTTTTTGACAAGCTAAAAAAGAGTGTTGTTTTACACTACCATTGGGAACTTTTAACCAAAGTATGTTACAGACCTTTCATTAAGACCCTAAAGAATCATCAAAAATGGAAAATAGGCATCCGATGACCCTTTTAAGTAAATAGCAATGGATTTTATTTACACTAAGAGAAAACAGCAAACAATTTTCTTAGTGGTAGGGTAGATGCTTTTTACACCAAGTGCAAATAGCAATATATTGTAAAAAAATTAGGGCTGTCCCCGACTAAGAATTTTCATAGTCGAATCAGAATTTTCGAATCTTTCTATAGTCGACCGATAGTCGAATCATCTAGGCTTATGTGTGTGTGTGAATGGGATAGGAGGGACACGACACTATAGTCAGCAGGAGGGTAAAACAATTTTTATTTTATTTTACACACTGCACACAGCAACAACTTTTAATAAAGCGACCAAAACTGCCTGCCAACTGACAGACAAACTTATTTAGGTTTAAATAAAAAGACAGAACGCGTCTTTTAGTTCTAAAAACGCAAGGCGCACAGCACTGCCTTTTTTGCTAAGCAACGACCAAAACAGCTGTCCTGTCAGTCAAATCAAAGGATTATAGCGCGAACGCTCTAAAATCTAGTTTTTTGCATTTAATTAAACTGTCATATTAGTAGAAACCCTAAATAATACAGCCCCTGGTTTCCCATGATAGACACCAAAGGTTTCTCCTCTATTTCTTGCAGTCTCCGGACTTTTTAAGCGACGGTAAACTTTCGAAGACCCGAAAGATTGGACAATGGGAAAGAACGCGAATAACGTTGGGCGTTTTTCCGCTCAGAGTTGATATTTTTTTTCAACTTCAGGCGCTCAGAGCGCTCCTGCAAAAACGCGAGGCGCCGGGGACGCATTAACGGAGCGCAGAACGCTCACTGCCAACAGAAAACCATTCAAAAGAGGCGCCTCCAACGGCAAAAACGCGTTCGGTGTGATCGCCGCCTAATCCCTGCCGTCCTCATCTCATCATGGATCAGGGCAAGTGAAAATTAAATCTGTCACAGGGGTGGTTGGATTTGTTCACAAACACGTTAAAAATATTTATTGAACGCTTCTTTCTTTTCACTTTTGTTTTTACTGCATTATCATAATCTAAGGCTGTATATAACTTAATATGTCCGTACAAAATCTAGCAGTTCTGTGTGCAGTTAGACATTGAGCACCCCTATATTGCCAAAATGGTGTGATGCTCGTTTCACCCGCGAAGATTCGACTGTGAGATCGGTGGTCGAATCAGGCTCCGCATATCGATGCATCGAATCTTCGACTATTCGGGGACAGCCCTAGTAAAAATATATAGTATATGTAAAAATAGCCCTATTTTCTTTGCAATAATATTAGTTAGATGCTATTTATACTACTTGCAAGTGGCAGATATTTGCACCTCAGTATTGTAGTACATTTTAAAACAGTATGCAATAATAACATATTGAGTGCAAATGATAATTTTAAATTAAAATGATTAAGTTGATTCTGCCTCATTGGGACAATAAAGCCCTCCCTACACCTACGCCTAACCCATAAACACACTTTTCAATGATTTCCTTTTTCTATTGAAAATAAATGCCTTTCTGATCTGTTATGTGATGTGAAAAGGTAGAATGAGTTCGGAAAAAGGTGGATTCGAACTTGGGTCAATCACATAAAAAAAAGCCACTGCTTTACCACTTACACCACTGGAGCTGTTGTTTAACAGATATCTTTTGTAATGTTGTCCAGCCCAACTACATGTTGGTGGGCAAAGATGGTATAAACAGCCTCTGCCCACCAAGGCGGGCTATTTGCACTTAGTGTAAATAGACACTTAGTGCTTGTATACCTAACAGTACAGTACAGTAAATGTTGGGATGATAAAAGATAGTGTCAACTTAACAGAAAGTACATATTTACCACATAACAATTACATATTTATATTTTTACTTTTCATACTATAAATGGGTCATTATGCATGAAAATATGTATCTTGCTCATTCGCAAAGGGAATATTATATTTTGAAATCAATTATAATAGATAATTTAAGGCATAATCTTTATTAAATTTAGTGCCACTGACCAGATCTTTAAAAAGAGCCTTCAGCTGTTTAGCCTCCTCCTGAAGACGGAATGCCACTCTCTTCCTCATTTTGAGTGATGTACAGATGACCCGCCCCCTCATGATGGCACGAACATATTCAACCAGGACCCGCCTGTGCACCTCATTCACCAATGCCTGATAGTCAATCAGATGATCAATCAGTCAACTAACCAACCAAACCATGAGTCTGTGTGAATGCGTGTGTGCTCTAATCGTACCTGATATGGAGGGCAGTCCATTCTGCGAAACTTTTTAAAGTGCTGTTTAATAGTCATCTCAATGCTCTCATAGGCCTCAGTGTTTTCCAGCCACTTCCTCTTGACCAGCTTATCGAAGAATGGCTGGAAACATGCCAGAAAATCATCAGTGAATGCTTTAAGAAACATCTAGGCCAGAAGTGAATGTGTGCAAGTGTCTCACCCTGATGTTTTCAAACAGTATGTCCGAGAGAACTTGCACCGACTGGTTAACAATTCGCTCCAGAGATGATTGAGCTCGCTGGGAGACGTCCTCACTGCCAAGGGGGTCACACAGACGACAGCGCTCCACAAAATTCCTACAGAGTTCATCAACATAAGTCATCTTATTTTTTATTTTAGTGCTATTTCATTGCATTATTCTTTTTATATTATTTGTATTATTCTTGGACATCTTTCATAAACATTGTTTGTGTATCTGGGTTACTGATCAATTGAGCCATGATTCTCCTGACTATGAGCAGAATCTCATTCTCTAATTTTGTTACAAAATACAAATTATTATAAAATGACTTAGTATTGTCTACAAGCCTGAACATTTCAGATGACAAAATGTGATTTGTGTGTATAGTAGAGTATATTATAGCATAATATATATGAAATTAATTAATTATATTTGAAATTTTAAAAACTATACACCAAGAAATGTCTGTAAAAATAGGACAATTGTGAGTTTATATCACGTAATTCTAAGAAAAATCTGAATTGTGAGTTTATATCTCGCAATTCTGACTTAATAACTCACAATTGCGAGTTTATATCTCACAATTCTGAGAAAAAAAAATCTGAATTGCGAGCTGTAAGCTCACAATTGCGAGAAAAAAAGTATGAATTGTGAGATAAAACTCGAAATTACCTTTTTTATATTTTAGTTTAGTGGCAGAAACAGGCTTCCATAATTAGCCTAGTGATTTCTAGAATAGCAATAGACCAGAATTTTTTAAGAACCTCTATTCTTCAATACATGAATGTAGAAAATATACAATTCTAAAGACTTTTACAGAATTTTTTCAATTTTCAAAAAGCATCCAGGTTGGAAGAAGATAGAATTGATAGATAAGATAAATAAAAAAAGATGAAAAACCTGAAAGGTGGAACAGAGTTGACAAGAGCGATGGTCCTGGAGACATAACCATCCCCACGATCCCCAAACTCTGACTGTGTGTCATGGAACATCTCAACCTTTCTCTGGAAGCTAAATACCACACACAAATTTCATAATTTTAGACTTCCCTATTCAAAAGGGAGACGAAAAAGACAGTCTTTGACTATAATGCAGGGACAACAAAATTTTCTAAATTGCCCAACCATAGCTGAGCACATGATTATTGTGTTGACTATGTCAGAATCTCTTCTGAGACTTATGAAGTAAATGTCTGAATATCATTAGAATATATGAGTTATATGCGTTCATGTGTTCTCTGTCTTTTGTCATGATCAGCATTATTATAATCATACTCTCTTGTCCTCATCGTACCTATGCAGGAAATCTGCAAGTCCATTTAAGGTGCAGCGAGCAACACGAGCTCCAAGTGGCTGACTGACAGCTGTCGATCTGTCCAAATCTACCTTTAGCCTCTGAAACAGATTAGGACACACATGAATACAAAAAGATATTCACAACAACCTTATAAATACAATCATTGACATACATCAACATAAATTAACAAATGTACAAAGTGGAAGCCATGCATACAGTCAGATTCTTAAAAAGCAGTAATTTAATATTACCTGAATAACAGAACGGGCGAGGCCAGACTGATACTCTTCAATGTGCAGCGTCTGAGCCCATCGCTTCTCTTCATCATCCAAAACTTGCGTGAGCTCCAGAGTCATCTTGTCCTGCACACACACACACACACACACACACACACACACACACACACACACAATGGATATTATTTTAGCATAAAAGATTTAGATTTTAGATTGATTTTAGATAGATTTATGCATAATTTCAGTTTTATGTTTTCTAAAAGTGTTACCCAAACAGTTTCTACGCAGTCCTGTTCCAGCCGGTCCATGACATCATCAGGCAGCAGAGGTTCTAGAGCTTCACACACTATAGTCCCCATTGCTCCAACTGTAGCCAGGACATCCCTATGGGACACTAACAGTCAGAACTAGTGCATGTTTGTGTGTCCAGTAAGTGTCTAACAAGTCCAAGTTCATTTGTGTATTCGTGTTGTACAGTGTAATTATAATTTGAGTTAGGCATACTACAGTCAGTGTACTGTTTAATTTTCATAAGCAGTTTGTCTCTACAAGCAACAACAAAAAAGCTAAGCAGGCCTAAGCAAAAAGACCCATGACATGATGTGATGAGCAGATATGGTAACCCATACATGGAATTTGTGCTCTGCGTTTTGCTGTATTTGGGGGTTAGGTGTACTGGGAATAAAACCTGTGATCTTTTGGTTGACTCTCTAATCATTAGGCCACAACTGCACAAATTGATACTGTTTATTCATCGATTTTACTTTATAAATATAATATCACTGAATCCGAGTTGTATGTTTGCTGGCACCAAAACAATAGCGGGTTTGAATGAATGAACAATCTCCAGTTGGGTAAAGTTACTTTTAAAAATAATACATTACAATATTGCCTAATTCCATAAAAATTAATTAATTGTGTTAATTAGTTACTTTTTATGGAAAGTAATGGATTATGTTACTTTTACATAACTTTTCACCTGGACTGAACTTGCTTATTTGTTTTTTAATAAAAAAACAAAAACACAAATATATATATATATTTTTTTTGTAGGCGCACTTTCACACCAAAAGTGAAATTAAAAAGTCTTAGTCTGAAGGAAATGCCTCTGTCTCTGCACTCACTGTCAATTTCTCAAGGTGGGGACCAAAGAGATAATAAATAAATGTGAGTTACTGGCATCGCTTTAAAAGCAATGTGTTACTTTACTAGTTACTTGAGAAAAGAAGTAATCTGATTACGTATCTCAATTAGGTTGACTGTACACTCTTAAAAATAAAGGTCAGTGATGTCAGAAGAACCAATCTGGGTTACCTTAAGAACTTTTAAGTAAACAGTTCTTAAAAAAAAGAGAGAGAACTGCTTAGTCTGTTGAACATTTTAATAATTTAAAGAACCTTTGTTTCACTATAAAGAACCTTTTGTACCCTGGTAAGGTTTCAGGAATATTAAAAGTTCTTTGTGGAACAAAAAAAAAAAAACCTTTTATTTTTAAGAGAGTTTTTAAGAAGATACAACAGCTAAA
Organism: Garra rufa; assembly: GCF_049309525.1. NCBI lineage: Eukaryota > Metazoa > Chordata > Actinopteri > Cypriniformes > Cyprinidae > Garra > Garra rufa. The sequence goes on from NC_133365.1 coordinate 28,604,891, forward strand.
CATCACAATAACTTCCTAATTTACATAACTTCCAGTATTTTAAGTTGAAAATATAGTACAGGGATTTATTTACATGAATGATTAGTACAAACAAATTCACTAGAATAAATCACACTTTTCAGTGCCGAGGGGCATATATGACGAACTGATTGACTAGTCTAAGTCATTTGTGGGTGCTAAGGGGCTTATTTCCACTATTAAATTAAAGTACTTTTTAATTTTTATTTCGCTCTAACCTTCACTTTTTTCGTCTCTAAAATGAGAGAAAGAGAGAGAGAGATGGCCATGTATGTAGGTGAGTCTGTTTGATTATTCCCTCAGGTGAGACATTACTAAAAATAGTGCTATAGTTTCGGTCAGTTTTAGGAAATGTAGTTGGTTACGGTCAGAGCAGAAATGGAAGAAATGACAAATCTTTTTTTTCCATATTGTGACATACATCCGAGTCTGACAGAATATCAAAAATAAGAAAAAAGGAGGGCAAGGATGTCTGGTTTTTGGCTGTTGGCTGGATTTTAGGATGTGGGTGTTGCACTCAAAAGTAAAGGCAGTTTAAGTGGACTAAAAAATTGGTCTTTCATACATTGTTCACAATATGAGCTATGATCTATTTTTTTCCTGTTTTCTAAACATGCATTATATTTTCATTTCAATAAAGTGCTGAACTACAGTAATGCTACTGAAAAATACAGTCAAATTAGTGGCGTGGCTACTTTTAGTACACAAGACCGGTGTTGTGCATGTGTACAGTAATTCTCCCAGGTATTCAGTACCGTTGTTGTTGATTTTAATAAACAATGCATCTGTTATTAATAGACCTGAGCTCATTCTTCCACTGTGTCATTAAACCAAGTGGAATGTGATTGCAGGAAAGGTGTGTGTAAAAATAGAAAACACACCTCGGTGTATCTGTGCAAATACCTGTTGTAAATATTGTAGATCCAGTCCAGCAATGAGTATGTGTCTGTGATCTGAATGGGTCCACAAGTGACGGTCTTCAGTCGTTTGGCAACAGCCCTGTGATAACTCTGCATGTACACCTGAAACACACCAAACTCCTCGGGATAAACCGCCACCACATTCCTCCGTGCCGCGTCCATATCTTCCACCACTCTGCCCCTCAGACGCTCCAAATACATGCCCATCTGCCCTGCAGCGATGCCCCCTGGTTGTGGAAGACACCAGTCAGCTGCCTCTCCCACAGCCTCCACCCATTTTTGACGCAGTCTCCTGGGACGCTTAGAAGGCCGGGAATGGTCTTCAGATTGGTCACCAGCTTGGACGTTGGACTGGGCCTCCTGCCGCATGGCCCAGACCTTGTCAGCCTGCTCCTCCTGTTGAATGACCAGCACCACTAGGCCAAGCTGAGGCCCACTGCAGGGTTGACGTAGGGACTCCCTCACCACATCCCACATCTCTCTCTGAAGAGCTTCGTAAAGCAACTCAACGTCTTTGACTTTGCGCAGCCCAGCGTCCCACATGCTCGGGCCGGCATCCTCACTGCCTGAACCAGCCAACAGGGGGAGCCAGGGAGACGACATGAGTGTAGTAGGGGTTATGTTACTGGGTGTGGTTGAAATGGGTGTGGTTTGTGTCAAGAGGGAGGGGTCAAGCTCACACTCCCTCTCGAGCTCCAGGATGTGGGTGTCGGCAAGCAGCAGGTCTCTCTGATTAACTAACTGCAGGATCTCCAACACTGTGAGAGAAATTGAGAGATTGAGTAGAGTTACTTGTCATTGATACAGCCATGTGTTTAATCACTTGATGCGTTGTTTTCTTTGGAACAGGTCGTACATTGACCCGGTTCCGATTTTCTCTCCTTGAGCTGAGTTTATCAGGTAGGATCTGCTGCACAAAGAAAGTGTGTCATTTCCTGTCTCTGTGAAAGTGTTTGTTGATTGGCCAATGACTCACAGGGACTTTTGGACCTTGATACTGCTCATTAAGAGCAAGGTGTTATGGGTCAAACATGAAGACCCTTGACTGCGAGCATAACAGTTACACTTTGTACGTGCCGCAGAAAGTACAAACAAGTACAGACTTAACAAAAGTCAAAACACAGGTGTACC
>NC_133365.1:28926161-28941161 GCF_049309525.1 Garra rufa
ACACACACACACACACACAGCGGGCCATCAGTCACACCCTTTTAGAGTTCAAAGCTCCTCCATCCTTTTTATCCACTTTCCAGTCGACAGCTCAGACCATCACACTCACTAAACCCATCATTCCTTGCCCGCGTGTGTGCGTGTGTGTCCGGAGAAATGGTCACGCTTTCAGTCAGCTAAATGCTGCTATAAAGCATCAGAGAAGCTGAAGTCTCCAGCCTGCTTTCATCTGCAGCTGATCTGAGCTCAGCGCACTCTGCATGCAGTTTCAAATCACAATAACCTTTATTAGCTCCAGCTGACCTGAGAACAGACCTCTCGCGCAGCGGTTTTAAGCTGCTTAGGGTTACCTGCCATTAGAAGACTTACTCCTGGACGCACACCGGGAGATCAAACTCTAGTCACTGATCTTAGGTTTGGTTGAAAACACACAAATATCAGGCTCAGGGCGCCCACAGATAGATCAGGCTGAAAGCTGTTTACTGGTCTGGGAGCTGTGGAAAGCTGCTTTTAGGGATACATCTGAATCAGCCATTTTAAAGGCTCATTATTATTTAAAATGGAGGGGAGAAGGAGTTTAGAGCCATTATTGGTGAGACAGTGATCTCTGCCTGCAGCTGGACAGAACAAATGGAAAATCTAATTATAAAACAATGCTGAAAACACTCTCAACGCACACACATCCGCACAGCTAATTCATAAAACATGAGCAAAAAAGAGTTCATTTGTGTGTGTTTACAGGTTTGGCTGTGCTTGTGAGGCCTACATTTTGGAAATGTCCTCACAATTGCGGTGAAACCTGTTGAAAAGTGGACCTCGCTACATGAAAGCCTCATAAATCATGTTTTACTCTAAATCTGCTGATATCGATAATAGTTTGGGTTTGGCAAATATATCACCACAAAGGATAAAGTGTTATTATAATACTGGCTGATACTGCAAAATTAAAATCAGTTATTATGACCAATAACTGATAAATTGACATGTCTATGCTGTTTAAAAGTTTGTATTCATTAAGATGTGACAGTTTGCATTGTTATAGAAGATTTGTCGTTCATAATTGCTGTTCTTTTAAACTTTCTTTTCATCAGGGAAACGTGAAAAAAGTGTCAAGATTCCACAAAAATATTAACTGTTTTAAACATTCATAGTAATGTTTTTTGAGTATCAAATCAGCATATTAGATTTCTGAAGGATCATGTGACACTGAAGACTGAAGTAATTATATTTCATATTTAATGATATTTTAATATATATTAAACTAGAAAACAGTTATTTTATTTCACAATATTAAAGTTTTTACTGTATTTCTGATAAAATAATGCAGCCTTGGTGAGTCACTATTCAAAAACTAAAAAAAAGAGGAAAATATAATGCTAAAAACCAATGAGAAAAGATTTTGGGGGAAAAATGCCGTCAAATATTGCACCAAACAGCATTATTAAACTATTTGGTAACTCTTTACAATAAGGTGTCATTTGATAACATTAATGTATTAACTAACATGAATGAACAATGAACAATATATTTATTACTCTTTTTATTAATCTTTGGGTAACAATTCATAATAAGGCGTCATTTGTTAACATTAGTTAATGTATTAACTAAATTGAAGGGACAATGAACAATACATTTATTGCACTATTTATTAATCTCTGTTAATGTTAGCTAATAAAAATACAGGCGTTCATTGTTTGTTCATGTTAGTTCCCAGTGCATTAACTAATGTTAACAAACAAAACTTAGTTGATTTTAATAAAGCATTAGTAAATGCTGAAATTAACATTAACCAGATGAATAGATGCTGTAGAAGTATTTTTCATTTTTAGATATTGTTTTAGATAATAATTAGCTTTTACAAATAAACATGTTGACTGATACAGTAAAGTACCGCTAAACAAGTACCGATATCATCACCTCTGTTAAAAAAACTATTGAGGTTATAATGTTGTCACTAATATGGTGAAACCAACATGTAAGATTTGTTTAGTTTCTATGTAAGATAAGTGCAGAAGGTTTATTCAAGTCTACATAACCTTGACAGACATGCTGCAACACACACACACATAAAGTGTGATGATGGAGTTGTTTAGTGTCTAATGACAAGCTGTCATTGTTCTCTTGTTGATTTTGGTTCCCAAGAGTCTCTGTATCACTCTCTATTACATTTCTGATAGGTGTAAATATTAATCCGTAATGCGGTCACAGATAAGCACACATGTGTTGACATTGCTATTAGTAAAATGACAATTTCTTTTTATGTGTGTGTGTGTTTGATTTCTTGTGCTGTTTTTCTCCCAGGCATTTCAGAGTGAGCTGTCAGCCAAGTATAACCTGTTTGTGTGTGTGTTTGCAGTTGCTTTAATTGCCCTGTAATGTGAGATTCTGTGAGAAAGAAACACACACATAGACACTGAAACTCTTTCTGCATCACTGTGACCTGTGACTCGCACACACACACACACCCATACACACATTAAGAGCATAGATATTATACCCCGCGTGTGTGTGTTTAACGGTGGTATCCTGGAGGAGCTCTGGAGGAATTCATACCTTTCATCTCACACTCAGACAAACACAATACTCCTGACAGTGAGTGGGAGAGCAAATATGTGTGTGAGAAAGAGAGAGAAGACGAGACGAGACGAGAGAGACAGACTTTGACAGAGAGAGGAGAGACAGAGTAAATATGAGCATTTCTGGCTGCGTTTTTTCCCTTTACACCCTAAATATATATACTGTCTGCCATAGCAACTGCTACCACTGTGCCATCGCATTTGGAGCTCAGGCAGAGACTCGTAAAGTTGGTTATGAATGCTATTATTAATTAAATTAATGCTCTTTTGCGGTTATAAATAACAGTGTTATTTAGCAAAACTGAGGTGTTGCCATCCACACAAAAATCGTAACACATTTTATAAACCAGTTAGTGTTGGAAAATAGTTTGAAACTGTAGCTTACTTAGGTTCGACTGCAGTCAAACTTCCCTTTTGAAAGAAAAAAAAAGAAAGTAGCTAGCTACATTGTAAGTTATTTGAAGGGCAGAAAAAACTGTTAAATTATGTCAGACTAGATCATTTGTTTAGAAAATCAGAAGGAGGGTAACTTAAAATAACTTAAATATACACAAATAAATATATAAATATTCACAAAACACCACCATTTACATAATGCTATCAGAAACACAGTAATAAACAGTATTTAACAAAAAAAAAATAATAATGATTTGACACTTTGACCTGACCATGTTTTGTTACGTACCTTTCTATCAAAGTTATCTGACATTAACAAGACGAATTTGTTCTGACACAGTTTAACTCTTTAGTTCTTGGCATATTTTATTACAATTTTCTAAACTATAGTGAATAAACTGTGATAATGTAAGACATTTTGAAGGTGTCTGAATAAATTTAGGTTTTACTGTGTGTATATATATATATACAGTAAAACCAAAATACATTAATAAAACATTAAGTTAAAGTTGTATCTGTTAACATTAGTAGTAACACTTTACAATAAGGTTCATTAGTTAACATTAGTTAACTACTTTAGTTAAAATGAACTAAGAATGAACAACACTTCTACAGCATTTAATAATCTTTGTTAGTTTTAACATTTACTAATTCATTATTAAAATCAAAAGTTGTGTTTGTTAACATTAGTTAATGCACGGTGAATAAACATGAACTAATAATGTATGACTATTTATTAACTAACATTAATTAACAAAGATGAATAAATACTGTAATACATGTATTGTTAATTGTTTGTTCATTTAACATGATTATGAATATTTTATTAATTAACATTAATGATTAATAAATGCTGTAAAATATATTGTTCATTGTTAGTTTATGCTAGTTAATGTATTAACTAATGTTAACAAATGACACTATTGTAAAGTGGGTTACATTTTATTTTAAGGTATACATTTAAGTACTGAAAAATATGAATTAATTACATTTACTTACTATATGGTTAGTGTTAGGAGTACAGTTTGGCTTAGGGTTAGTTGCATGTAATTATGGATAATTTATTGTTATTATATTACTAAGTACATGTACTGGTAACAAGAGTACCTTAAAATAAAGTGTTACCATAAAAGTTGTAATGTTATTGCTTGTAGTTATTTACCTACTGAGTAATAATAATAATAATAATAATAATACAGTATCATACTGCAATACTTGTTTGTCACAGTATTTAACAGCTACATATTTTTTAGTGATTATTATGTATTTTTAGCAAAATAAACGGGTACTATAGAGTTGGTAAAATTGTACAACAAATTGTATTTTCTCTCGTGTGAATTGGGAGGTAAGATGATTCTACGGTGGCTCAAGTCATTGTTTCAGGGCTGAACAGATGTAAGATATCTTCTTGCACTACGGGTAGACCTGTCATACAGATGTCTTCCTGTAAGCTTGATGTGAAACTATCAAATGTCGCAAGAAACTCGTATACCAGTCCAATAAAAAAAATATGAACTAGTCACAATGTTTCATCACCACTAAAAAATGCAGAATGCACTGCACTGCAAACTAAAAATAGTTTTGATATTTTTTGTGGGTGAATGTTCCTGGTGATTTCCACCCATATCACCAGCACCGGTCTTACAATGGAGATCAGGGCGGATGGAAATGTTATGACACTGGTAAACAATAAAGTGTAAAGGTCTTGTGAATTCTGTCATATTTGCCGATCTTGATAGTTCAGTAGAGAACTTTAGCTTGACCTCTAACCTCTAGTTTCTTTGAGCTGGTGAAAGTAATATGAGTGAAAAATCACAGCTAGAGACATGGAGGAAGCGAATCAAGTGAAACAATGCCCTTTTGTCTGATTGTGTGACGGAGAGTTATCATATCTTTCCAAGGCCGACCTGGTGCACTATTGCTGACTAAAATCCCAGAAATCCCCTTCGGTTGCATTCTGTGTTTCTATCAGATAGGATATGAAAAGATTAGCCTATATATTTAGATAAGGATTTCATGAGGATATGAACCTTTAAATAAACTTCCACCCGTGTTAAAGTAAGAAACCGGTTCATAAATTAAGTAAACACTGTTTTTAATTAAATCAGAAAGTAAAACTTTTTTGGTTGAGTTATACATTAAGGGCTGTTTTGTTTTGAGAAGTGATTCAATCTGACATAACCTCAATGAGGGGACATCCAGAGATGTGCTGTTTTGTAAAAACCTTGCATAAATGTAAGCAAATGTGTTTTTTTAATTTATTCTAGAAATGCAAAATGTTTAACTAAAGTGTGTGTGTGTGTGTGTCTGTAAGTGAGTGTGTGTGTGTGTGTGTGAGAGAGAGAATTAATGAGGATGGGGGGCTCTGCTATGGAGATTCCTCATCTCTCTTAGACTCCATTCACTCATTTCTCTCATTCTCAACAAGATGCCCAAGGCTCTGTGTGTTTTTTGAGTGTGTGAGTTTGTGTGCAGTTGTTATTGTGAGTGGGATATGTGTAAGCTGTCGCTCGCTCTCTCTCTCTCTTTCTCTCTCTCGCAGACAAAGAGCCACTTGTAGGAGCTCTGCCTTGAGAGTGGACAATCACATGACCACCACACTCTATACATACACCCGGCGTCTCCACGCTGTGTGTGTGTGTGTTTAATGAGAGATAGGTGACTACATTTTCCAGTTGGATATGTTACACCCCAAAAATAAAACTGAACTTTCCAGTCTTTAAATTTTAAAATAAGGAATCTGTGTTGTGTATATACGAGTTGCCGTTGTTGGTCCATTGTGGAGGTTAGACTTAATGCCAAGACATGTGATTACAGCCCCTTCTCAGAATGTAGTTGCTTGTGTGTTAAGAGGTGTCTGTGTCTATGTCTCTCTCTCTCTCTCCCTCCCTCTTGAATGAGGCTGATTTGCATGGCTGCTGTATTCAGTATTTAATTGGTGCCATTCAGTCCTGGTCTAATCCCGTGTTCACTTGTTTAAAAAGCGAGGAGGCCTCTTATTGAGTGTGTGTGTGTGTGTGTGTGTGTGTGTGTGTGTGTGTGTGTGTGAGAGAGAGAGAGAGTGTGTGTGTGTGTGTGTGTGTGTGTGTGTGTGTGTGTGAGAGAGAGAGAGAGTGTGTGTGTGTGTGTGTGTGTGTGTGTGTGTGTGTGTGTGTGTATGTATGTGTGTGTGTGTGTGTGTGTGTGTGGAAGCTTGTGGGTCTAACTCAGTTTTACACAGTGCACAGAAACTGAAGTGTGTGTGTGTGTGTGTGTGTGTGTGTGTGTGTGTGTGTGTGTGTGTGTGTGTGTGTGTGGATAATTACATTTACAATTTGAATTAAGACATCTCCCCCACTCTCTAATGTGCGACTGATTTAATTGAATTTTAAGCAGGAAATAGCATTGTTTATTATCTCTGTCTTTGTAGAAGTTTGTTATTCTTACTTTTTTCCTTAAATATTTATTAAAAATAAATGTTATTTTTTACATTTATATGAATTACCTGAGTAAAACTCTTTTATTGATAATATTATTGAGAATTATTACATTTTATAATTATTACGTTATATAAGTTTGGGATCCGTAAGATTTTTGATGGTTTTTTTGTCTTAATGTTCATCAAGGCTGTATTTTTTTAATCAAATATACAGAAAAAACAGTAATATTGTAAAATATTATTGCAATTTCTAATATTGGTTTTCTATTTGAATATACATTAAAATATAATTTATTTTGAATTTTCATCAGTCTTCAGTGTCACATGATCATTCAGAAATCATTCTAATATGCTGATTTATTATCAGTGTTAAAACTGTTTTTTAGAACCTGTGACTTTTTTCTTTGATTCTTTGATGAATAGAAAGTTAAAAAGAACAGCATTTATTCAAAATACAAATCTTTTCTAACTATGTAAGTCTTTACTATCAAATTTGATCAATTTAACATATCCTTGGTTAATAAAAGTATTAATTTCTTTCAAAAAAGAAAGAATAAAAATGTACTGACCCTAAACTTTTGAATTGTAGTGTATACTGTAAAGCAAACTTTCTATTTTGTTTATTTAAACTTCTTTTATTTATCAAAGAATCCTGAAAAAGTATCACAGGTCCCAAAAAATATTAAGCAGCACAACTATTTCCAACATTAATAATAAATCAGCATATTAGAATGATTTCTAAAGGATAATAAGACACTGATGCTGAAAATTGAGCTTTGCTTGACTGGAATTAATTATATTTTAAAGTTTATTAAAATAGAAAACTGTTATTTTACATTGCAATAATATTTCACAGAATTCTTTTTTTCTGTATCAGTTTTATAGTGTTACTATAGAAAACAAGTGTTAATAGAAGAAGAAGAAAAAAACACCCTGATTGTTTGACCTATCTGATGCATACAAACACAAACACATGGCGCATTCACACACAGCCACACAAACTCCTTAACTTCCTGTAGGAACAGGAAGGGTTAGCTAAATGATTCTAAATTTGCTGGTGAGATCTCAGAATCAGCGCTGTGTGTTTAGGGAGTACACTGCCTATTATTGAACCTCTTTGAGCTTGCAACACACACACACATTCGCAAACAATCCCTCTCAGGTCCTGCTTCTGAAATTCTCAGTCTGCAGCAGCTGCTGATTTGACAGGAAGTGATGAAGTCTTTTCTTCGGAGTTGAGGAGGTCAGATTCCTCCTCCTCCTCACTCGCTTTCTCTTTCTGTTTCTGATTTGTTCAGTCATAGCCTGCCGTCAGAGGAAGGGCACGAGTTTGACATCTTCATTGATGGGGAAAAAAGAGAGGGATGAAAAGAGATCTGGAAACAGAGGGATAAAAGAAAAGGATAGACAGGAACAGAGACGAGGCCGCAGACAGAGGAGGCAAATGTCACACAAAGAGTTTAACCCTGCAAAACTCCTTCAGTCATGCAAATATCTCATTCTCTCACACGCACACAGATATTCTCTAGTTCGGCATTGCAACGCCTCAGATATCTGCTTTTATGAAGTGCTACAACATTAAACGTTAATCTATCGCCCACTACTATAATATGATAAACACTGCGTATGTGTGTCACGATTTAATATGCCAGATTAGCATTACTGGGTCTTGCCAAACTCAGTTTGGTGTCAATTTCTCTTGCAAGGTTCACTCTCTTTAATAATAATAATAATAATAATAACGATATATACAAAAGTTTAGGGAAAAATAATTGTAATGTTTTTGAATGCATTAAAAGTCCCTTATGCTCACCATGGATCCATATATTTTACACAAATACAGTAAAAACATTCATATTGTAAAACATTAATACTTTTAAAATAACTTTCTATTTTTATATAGACTCCCAGTCAGAAGTTTTTGAACAGTAAGATTTTTAAAGTTTTTTTTAAAGAAGTATCTTCTGCTCACCAAGCCTGCATTTATTTGATCCAAAGTACGACAAAAACAGTAAAAATTTAAAATATTTTTACTATTTAAAATAACTGTTTTCTATTTGGATATATTTTAAAATGTAATTTATTCCTGTGATTTCAAAGCTAAAGTTTAGCATCATTACTCTAGTCACATGATCCTTCAGAAATCATTTTAATTTTCTGATATGCTGCTCAAAAAACATTAGTATACATTTGTTAATAACAGCTGAGTAGATTTTTTTTCTTTGATGAATAGAAAGTTCAGAAGAACATATAAATAATTATATAAATATATAAATAACCCCCACTGACATTTTAATAGCTAAAGTACCTGAGTCTACATTTCACTGTTGCTTGCTTTGGTTTGTTTTTCATTTACATTTTTTAGTTACTGATGTGTTTCCTCTCTGCTCTTTTCAGTGAAAAAACTGTAAGCTATCATAACTGCAGCGTGTGTGTTTGTATTCTTGTTTATACGAGTCTATCTGTTCTCATTGTTTCCCTTCTTCTCATTGAGAACATAATTGTGCTTCTCAATGGCTGTAATCACTCAGTCATAATTGGATTTCACAATCCTGTACACACCTCAGACACAGACACATGCACGTGAACGCACATACAGTGTGTTTTGTGAAAAGACGAAAGCCTGTGCCCCAGTAAAAGGTTTTTGTTGTTAATCCGTCTGTGAAGATGTTTTGTACGCTCTTATGTGTGTTAAACCAGCGAACAGCCCGCAGGGAGGATTGTGTGCAGGAGTGCAGAAATAACCAGCAGAATTACATTATACACAGACAATATTTGAGTTTTATCAGGACCATATATCAGGGAGAAGCAAGAACTCCACTGATGTGTTTTTTATTTAAAGGCTTTGTATATTTACTTACCATTATTTAGTATGTGTCCATGTCTTTTTGATTAGAGGGTGTGTATGTTGTGTCTGTTCATATGTTGTTTGTAGTTTTAGGGGATTTTTGTGTAAGTGTTTTTGTCTGTGCGTATATGTATGTAGTTTTAGGGCATGTCTGTGCCTCTGTGTGTTTGCATTTGTTCTTGTGTGCGGTTAGCAGTAAAATGTGTGAACGACTGTGTTGCAATCATCTTCCCTTACACACACACACACACACACACACACACACACACACACACGTTTGTTTTTGTGAATTGTGGGGACATTCCATAGACGTAATGGTTTTTATACTGTACAAACGATATTTGCTATCACCCTACACCTCCCTACACCTAAACCTAGCCCTCACAGGAGACTGTGCATATCTTTACATTCTCAAAAAAAAAACGTATTCTGTATGATTTATAAGCCTTTTGAAAAGTGGGGACATGGGAAATGTCCTCATAAGTCACCCTCTCCTTGTAATACCTATGTCATACCAATGTTATTACACAAATTTGTGTCCTGATATGTCACAGAAACACACACACACACACACACACACACACACACACACACACACACTCAAGTCTGAGAATGAATCATATATTCCCTGAATGTGCAAGCAGTGTTGATCAGCACATGAACAATAAATTATAAACTCTAATAAATAAAGTGAGATGCTTCATTTTCCCTATTCAATAAATCCTAGTCAGCAGATACAGCTCTATCTTAGTCCAGCTCATTTCTGACTCTGCTCTTCAGTTGCTCTCTTTCTTTAATATTTGGAATTGTTTTATATTTTGAAATATGTTATTAAAAGGAAAAAAAGGAACCGCGATAGTCCCTGTGGAGCATTTTGTGGAGGATTTTGGCAGTCTGGAGGGCTATCTGAACCCAAGTTTTTCCTCTCAAGATCGTGAAGTCCGCAGAGATGCAGATTCTACCGAGAGTCAGAGGACTGTATAAATGTGTTTGTGATTTATTGTAACTTTGTGTGCTTTGTGTTGCAGGTTTGTGTCTGGGAAGGGCTTGGTGATCTACCCAGAAATCGGTGACAAACTGGACATTATCTGCCCCAAAGGGGACATGGGGAGACCGTATGAGTTTTATAAACTCTACCTGGTGAAGAAAGAGCAGGCCGAGTCCTGCAGCACCATACTGGACCCCAATGTTCTGGTGACCTGCAACAAACCAGAGAAAGACATCAAATTCACCATCAAGTTCCAGGAGTTCAGTCCAAACTACATGGGACTTGAATTCAAACGCTTGACAAACTATTACATCACATGTAAGTAACTCCAGTTTTACTTTTGGGAATGTATTTTTCATTAACAGAACATATTTGCTAAGATTGCAGTACTGTAAAATTGCAAAACACTTAAAAGGACATTATATCTACTCCCGAAGGTAGTATTTAGCCTTAAAGAGAGAGTTCACCCAAAAATGAAAATTCTGTCCTTATTCATCTTCTGAACACAAATTAAGATATTTCTGATGAAATCCTAGAGCTTTTTGACCCTTCATAGACAGCAAAGCAACCAAAACTTTAAAGGCCCAGAAAGGTAGTAAGGATATTGTTAAAATAGTCCATGTGACATCAGTGGTTAAACCTTTTGTGAAGCTACGAGATTACTTTTTGTACGCAAAATAAAACTATAAATATACACAAAGGTATTCTTGTGTTCATAAAAAGTCTGGTAGCTTCATAACATTACAGTTGAACCAATGATGTCACATGGACTATTTTAACGATGTCCTTACAACCTTTCTGGGCCTTGAACTTGTCAGTTGTTTTGCTGTCTATGCAGGGTCAGAAATCTCTTGGGTTTCATCAAAAAATCTTAATTTGTCTACTGAAGATGAACAAAGATTTTACAATTTGAAAACCTGAGGGTGAGCAAGTAAAGACAGAATTTTCATTTTTGAGTGAACTGTCCCTTTAAGGTACTGCTTTTAGGGCTAAATAAGGTTGAGGGGGGATTCTTAAACGTACACCGTTTACACATTTTTCCTGAGAGTGTTGACTCACCACTGAAAATCCCTAAAGATGTATTGCACAAATTAGCGTAAATCTATTGTAGTATCTATTGTATCTAAAAAGTAATTTTAAATAGAAGTTAATGAGGAGTCCCATTTTAGATAGCTTGCTAAATGTGTGTTTGAGTTTTGCCTGCCGTATGGGGTCCAAATATCTCCAAAAGAGTAGTAAAACCAGAAATCACATTGTGGGGACTAGCCAAAGGTCCTCATTGTTGTTTAATTTAAACCACAGACTGTGTGATGGTTTGGGTTTTGGTTAAGAATAGAAAATATCTTTAGTTTTGTATAAAAAAAACAATAGAAGCCAATAGAAAGTATGTGTTTGTGTAATAGATGGAAGCCAATTTCTGCCTTAGACTCAAAAACGGGTAATTGAAATAATGCTGAAAATGAGCGACACAGTTTAAAATAAGAAATAAAGTCACAATGTGACACATAAAGTCACAATTGTGGGAAATGAAGGCGCAATTACGAGAAATAAAGCCACGAATAAAGTCGGAAATGCAGGAAGAGGCTTCCATAGTAATGGTAATATGTTTGTGTAAATCTGTAAATGGCACAGTCAAGCTTTTGTGAAGGATGTTTTCAGTGAGCGATGATCTTCCAGCCACAAACAGCATGCAACAGTTGTACTGAAGCGCTGATTAATCATTCATTCTGAATTAAAGATTTCTAACACGTTCAGCATAAATGCATGCTGAACCCTTAGCATACGAGAGAGAAACAGCAGGGAACAGCATGGTAAATGTAACACGCTCTTTCTGTCCCCTTTTCTCTATGGCTCAGTGTGCCCACCCCCTTCACCCTGCTGTCTTTTTTTAACTCTTTCCCCAAGGATGGTGGGAGGGAAGGAGAGACACTTTCAGTCAGGCATGTCTCATTGGTTGTTGTGCCTCACTGAGTTTTTGGTCTCTTGGCCATGATGCCCAGACATGTCCCATAATCCACTTCACCTCTACTGACCCATCACCACAACTACACCCCCAGCAAGCAGCAGGGCTGCTATTAGATCCAGTAAAACACTCTCACACACACACACACATATACACACACACACACACACACATACAGACTCCCTAGCAACCAGCTCCTTTATCTCGCTCTGGTAAACAGGATGAGTCTGGTTAAAATAATTTTGCTGAAATGTGTTTGTGTTCTGGGTTCAGTGGTTTTTGCTGTCTGGTCATCTTGTTTTCACTGGTCAGCCGAGTTAATAACTCAGCGAGAGACTTTAGAGCGTGACAGTTTCACACGCATCCGAAAAAGCCTCTTGAGTAGCGTTTCTATTGGTATGTCACATTTACATTGTTTACATACAGTGAATCCCTGAACTGAGTGTAGTTTGGCATCAGTATAGATGCTTTTTAATATAAACCTCCCCTTGTGTGTGTTAAATGTAAGCAAGATGTTTCCAGACATCTAAACTGACCACTAACTAAAACTTTTCTGAAACACACAAAAACTCAGGGAAGCATACTGAACTAATTACACTCTCAAAATCCCCAAGTAAAAAAAGCATTTTACTGTGTACTATGTAACCTGGTTTGTATGTCCCGCCATTTCTTGTGGTTGAAGTTTATGGCGTGTTTTAATTATTACATTTATGATATTTTTGTTATGTCGTCTTGTGGTTTGATAATGAATAGCTATAGTTTAGCTTGTTCTGATTGTGTGTCAGCAGATACATGCTGCCGCAGACCTCACTAACACTGACAAATCATCACGCGTCGCTCTGCCCACCCGCCTTGAGCGTGTCTGTCAGGCTTTTTCAGTTGCTACAGTGTCACTCCAGGTGCTTTTTATCCATCCACGAGAATCTGCTGTTTCTCCTGTCACTATATTTGCCTCTTTCGGCTTGGTGTCGAGTTTCTCAGTACGTTGATTTCTGTGATGCTGACTAAGTTTCCTTTTTTTGCAGAGCTCAACACTCACCATATCGTCATGCCACCCGCGTCGTACCCTAAAGCGGTCCCTTAAATCCATTTTTTTACAAACCACTGTTGAGCTCTTTTGATTCTATCTTTATAGTTCAGCTGTACCCTCTATTTCAATTTACTTATCAATATATTTTAAATCTAAACTCAGAGATTTAATTCATTCGAACGATTGCTTCATCTAGAAGGCTGCACACGTCCCAGGACACTCAAGTAAATACGTAGACTATGTAGGCTCTACAGAGGTTCAGCGCACTGGCTCCAGAGGCCAATCCAGCAACTGAAATCTCCTCGCTCTTTTCCTTTATCCGTGTAACTATTTGTCAAATCGTCTCCAGTCTGTCTGCAGAGGTTCTTTGAACCAGGCCGGGTCTGCTCTCTCGTCTCTCTGGCTCAGCCTGCGAGCCATACATGTGAACTTTCTCCCGTCGAGCTGTGCTGCAACAGTCAGCTCAAGTGCTTTAGACACTTTGTGCTGTGCACTGAAATGATTATTTTCAATCAGTATTTTTTGTCTTGTTTTTTAACGTAGAATTAAGAAAAGTATGTAGAGAGAATACAGCTTGTAATAATTTTATTTCCCTTACCCCACTGGCATGTTTAAAATAAATCTCACATAAGTGTAAATTGGTAACACTTTACAATTATGCATTAACTAACATAATCAAACTATGAACAATTAATTTAGTACACTGTTTATTAATCTTTTTGATAGCGTTAGTTAATAAAAATGCAGTTAACAAACACAACTTGTTGTAAAAGTATTGTTAACTAATGTTAACTAGACAACCTCACTGTAAAGTGTTACCTTTAAATAAAAAAAGAACTTTACAATAAGGTGTTAAAATTAGTTAATGTATTAATTAACATGAACAATACATTTATTACAGTATTTATTCATTTTTGTTAATGTTAGTTCACTAATTGTTGTTAACAAACACAACTTGTGATTTTAATAATGCATTAATAAACGTTGAAATGAACATTAACTAAGATGCTGTAGAAGTATTGTTCATTCTTAGTTCATGTTAACTAAAGTAGTTAACTAATGAACCGTATTGTAAAGTGTTACCGTTTATGCTTAAGGTTGAAAAAAACTTCTTTAATCTTAAAACATGATTCTCAAATCTCTAATTTTCTAGTGCTTTTGTGTTCAGATTCTGTCATGTAATGTCGGTTACACTAATGTTTACCATAGGAAAATTGTTATTAGCATTTTTCTTTGTTGTTGTTTTTTTAATATTATTTCAGGATTCTTACTTTTGACATGAACAAATTAGAATCAGATTTGTTTTTCGCAACAAATATTACCAAACCAGAATTACCAGAATTTTTGTTTCTAGGCCGTTTAGATTTCTTTTGGGAAAACAAGATCAAAATATTGAACTGATTAAAAAAAAAAAAAGTTTTTGTAATATGGTGCTCATTCGGGGAAAAAAAAAGTTCAACCCATCAAATAAAAAGTATTTCTCATTTTATAGGTTCTTTTGCAATCAAATTCATTTAGGCATGAATACAAAAATATGCAGTTCTTTTGACATCGCTTTCGTTCATGCATTAAGTTATGCGTGTTTTTATTGTTCGGGTATTTTTCTACGTCTGGACTGGGGTCAGTAAGTCTGTGCTTGGTCAGATTCTGTGTCTGTTTCTAATTGTGAAGGGAGATTTGGAGAATTCACTGTCTTTTATGGCCTGATTTAATTCCAGTGTGTGTTCCAGAAAGACATTGGGTTGATCATGTCATTCTTGTCATGAAGCAGTACAGGTTTG
>NC_133365.1:28946161-29051161 GCF_049309525.1 Garra rufa
AATATAGTCATAAAAGAGAATGAAGTAAAGAAAGATAGTAGAAATATAGAAAAGAAAGAAAGAGAAGGAAGAAACTGGAGAAGAAAGGAAGAATGGAGGAAGGAAAAAAAGAAAAAATAGCCATAAAAGAGAAGTAAAAAAAGAAAGAAAGGAAGAAAGAAAGAAAGAAAGGAAAAAAAGAAAAGGAAGGAAGGAACAAACGAACAGGAGAAGAAAGAAAGAAAGAAAAAGAAATTATAGCCATAAAAGAGAAGTAAAAAAGAAAGAAAGAAACTATAACAGGAAAAAAACGTAAAGAACAAAGGGCATGAAAAAACAAAGAAACAAGAAAACCAATAAATGCCAAGTAAGAAGAAAGAATGGAAAAAAAAATGAATAAATAGAAAGAAGGAATCAAACAAACAAAAACAAAAAGGAAGAAAAGAAAAAAAGAAACAAACTGCAAGAAAAGAGTGAGTGGTTACATGATAGAAGTGTTGAATTCCATCAGTCCAGTGATCCATGGAGAGAGAGAGAGAGAGAGAGAGAGAAGAACAGCAGGCCGAGCCTCCTCTTGTTTCATTCCTCCCTTCGTCAAACCTCATGAGTGTGTTGGTTCATTTTGAAGGATTTTCTACTGGAACAATATAAGCTTTGTTGAAGATAACAAACAATCACTGCTAAAACACACACACCATTAGGACAAACACACTCACTCTAAACCTGTTGGCAGAGAAGACTAATTTAAGTTTTTGGTATTCACGCTAAGTTCTTCCGTCTGTACTTGGATGTAGAATTACCGGAAAGTCGGTGAGGCTGGATGGTTATTGCATTTTAATTTTCTTCCACAACACACACACACACACACACACACACACACACACACACACACACACACACACACACACACACACACACATTGAGCTGCTTGTCCTGCGGATTTAAAGGTCGGCCGTTATGCGACTGCTGGACCAGTGCAGTGATCTGATTGGATGAGCTTCTGGGAGCAAAAGAAGATCTAATCTAGCTGTGTCTGATCTGATGAGTTGTGTACGTGTGTGTGTGTGTGTGTGTGTGTGCGTGTGTGCGTGTGTGAGTAAGCGAGTGTGTGTTAGAGTGACCTGTCATTGGCTCTCTGTGTCATGTCGACTGCATTAGAATGAACACTGACCCAAATCTCAGACAAACACACATGCTCACCCACTAAAAGCCTTAAAACCTTTAGCAGCTCCATTATACGTCGTTTGTCTGTCTCCCACAAAGCAGTTTTTCAGATCTTTCTGCGACTACAGCGGTCTTTTCCCTGAAGGCTCAGACCGGAGCTGTTGGCTACTGTGGCTAACTCACTCAGCGAAGCGGCTTTTCCGTCTGCTCTTTGTTTCAGTTACTCATCAGTCAGAGACTCAAGGGAAACAGCACTGGGCTCTGCCGGCTGAGACGTAAAATGTTACAGTTGTCAAAAATATTCATTTCGAAAGTCTGACTCAGCTGTGGTTGTGAACATTTGAAGTGTGTTCATTGAGGTTTGGATTCTCTCATTCTTGGAGATGTGATGGGAGAAATCCAGCTCAATCAAGGCCTGTCATGTTGATTTAACAGCTGCATGATCACACGCGAAAAGATGGTACAAAAACCCCAGCCATGCAGCTGAATATTCAACGAAACCAAACTATTCTTCCGTCCTTGATTTTAGAATATTTAATATTTGGGGGGAAAGGAATGTTTATAGTATGACCATAATTCCCCAAGTCTCTCGAGCTACTGTATTAAATAAAATTTTCTGCGATTTTCATATGTTGACTAGAAGAGACTAGAATAAGGAATTTTCATAGTATGACTATGATGTTCCGAATATTATTAGTAGTAGTATTATTATTTGTAGTTTTTGTTATTTTTTTAAGAGACTAGAAGGAATTTTCATTATTTATTTATTTATAGAAAATACAGGAAGGAAAGAAACTAACACACAAAGAAACAGGAAATAAAAAAGAAATATAGCCATAAAAGAGAAGGAAGTAAAGAAATAAAAAGAAAAGAGGAAAACAAAGAAATACTAAGACAGAAACATAATGAAGGAAGAATGAAATAAAGAAAGAAAGAAGCAGGAAGGATGGAAGGAACCTCAAAAAAATAAAGAAATTGCCATATAGAGAAGAAAGAAAGAAAAGGAAGGAAAAGAAGAAAGCCATATAGAAAAGATAGGAAGAAAGAAAGAAATACAGCCATATAGAGAAGAAAGAAAGAAAGGAAAAAAGAAAGAAAGAAAGAAAAGAAGGAAAAAAGAAAGAAAAATAGCCATATAGAGAAAAAGGAAAGAAAAATAGCCATATAGAGAAAAAGGAAAGAAATATAGCCATATAGAGAAGAAAAAAAATATATATAGCCATATAGAAAAAGAAGAAAGAAAGAACGATAGCCATATAGAAACGAAAGAATATAGCCATATAGAGAATAAAGAGGAAAGAAATATAGCCATATAGAGAAAAAAGTAAGAAAAAGAAGAAAGAAAAAAAGAAAGAAAAGAAATATAGCCATATAAAGAAGAAAGAAAAAGAAAAAAAGAATAAATGCGACTAGAAGAAATGATCAGTATTTATTTAGTTATTTTTATTAATGTATTTTTATTATTTATTTACATTAGCGTATTCAGTTTCTTTTAATTTTTGCTGTTGTTTGTTACTGGTTTTATCTGCCTTATTCTATTAATATTGTAAGTTTTAATGTTTATTAATATGTATTTCTTTTAGAATTTTTGTGTGCAATTTTCTGTAATGCCTTTGAATCACTTTTGCATTTTAGCTTTGAAAAGTGCTAAACAAACTGTTATTAAAAAATAACACTAATGCTAATACTAGCTGTCAGAACAGAGTAGCTTAAAGCCATTACATATTTTGCATCATTAAATTTCATTATTTGCACAAGGAAATCACTTAAAATGGCCATTTAATCAGACTTATATTTATATATCACTATACATTTGTCTATCACTCTCACTGCAAAGCTGTGAGCTGGAAATACTATAATAATACTGTGTTTTTGTTTAGTTTTTCTACTTCAGGGATTGTGTGTGTGTTTGATAAAACATGAGGCAGGCATGAGATGGCTCCATAGTGGCAAAAGAATGAGTACAGCTACAAACAAATGCTGATACACACACACACACACAAACAAAAAGCACACCCACACTATATGTCAGTCAATAAGAGATGCTAACTGGGGCGACACTATATTTATTGTGACAAGACTGAATATTTCATTCTTTGTCTCTCTTACCCTCACACACACACAAACACAGAGGCAGATGGTAAATCCCCAGCCCCTTCACATTTTTTCTAATGTGTGTTTACACCTTGTTTTAAATCTAAATCATGTTAATCTCCCAGCGTGGCCCTTGGGGATTTGTGTATCTGTGTGTTTACAGTATATTCTTTGTATAAATACCTGCTTTGTTCTCTGTAATGATTTTGCTCTTCTTAAAATTCAGTCTGACAAGAAATGAATCGTCTAATTCCATCCATGCAGCAAATTTACTTTTTTTGGTGCGCGGGGCAGGAAACTATTAAGACCAAACTGTTCTGACCAGCTAAAATCCAGCAGTGATGTAGTGACAACAGAATGTGGCCGCAAAAATGCTTCATAGCAAATCCATCCTATTGCTAACAGTACACAGGGTGGGATTACCCTGCCTGTCTGGAATGTGTGTTGTGTTTTAGCCTGGAGTGAGTGAGTGAGTAAGTGAGTGTGTGCTGGAGTCAGGATGGGCTCTGTGTGTGTGTGTGTGTGTGTGTGTGTGTGTGTGTGTGTGTGTGTGTGTGTGTGTGTGTGTGTGTGTGTGTGTGTGTGTGTGTAGAGCAGCACCGTGTGATGCTATTCCGTGGTTGGCACGGTGACAGGTTGGCATGGCGCTACCGTAAGGAGACTGGCACTCTGCCTACTGCCATACATCTCAATCTGCATGACATCATAGCAGCTCCTAGCAACCACACACATCACCCCTCCCCCATACACGCCCACAAAGGGCCATTCACAAGCACGGTGCCCTGGCCTTTCTCCCTCACTGGAGTCTCTCGCCGCTCTTTCTGAGCACAGATCCATATTGCCGCTATAAAGTTTCATAAAGCCAATACTGGTCAAAGCAGTGATATCTAGAAGAAAGAAAAGACTTTCCTTTTCAAGTGATAGTGCAAACTTGAAACAGAAGGGAAAACCAGTATTGTATTTTTGCTGGGCTCCAGACAAAAAAAATAACAAGGGAGCCAATTATTTTTGGGAATATTTAAATATTTAAGAGCCAAATCATTTTTTAGCTGCCAAATTACAGAATCTGTCATATTGATGCTTGCACTGAAGTGATCCTTCCGTATAAATGCCACCCTGTTTCTGAAAGGACACCCAAAAATGAAAATTCTGTCATTAATTACTCACCCTCATGTAGTTACAAACCCATAAGACCTTTATTCTATAATCTTCGGAACATAGATTAAGATATTTCTTAATGAAATCCGAGAGCTTTCTGACTCTCCATAGACAGCAACACAACTACCACGTTCAAGGCCTAGAAAGGTAGTTAAAATAGTTAAAACAGCTGAGTGAACGCGCTGTGAAGACTGACATGGAAGAGAAGAATTTTTTTTTTCTTTGCGCACAAAAAGTATTCTCATAGCTTCAAAATTAAGGTTGAAGCACTGATGTCACATGGACTTTTTTAACAACGTCCTTACTACCTCGGATTACATAAAAAAGATAAATTTGTGTTCCGAAGATGAAAAAAGGTCTTACAGTCTTATTAAATGACAGAATTTTCATTTTTTGGGTGAACTATCCCTTTAAGAATAGCTGTGCCTATTTTAATAAAAAAATATTGTTAAACATTGCGTTGATAATGGTTTAAACATCTACAAAACTCAACGGTTAATGGTTCATTTCAAATCAGACATAACTGAAAATGATTCTCAGTTTAGTAAGGAAGTCAGTTGCAATATCTGTAATGAATCTGAACGACACACTCAGAACCAGTGATTCTGATTCAGAAGCGATTCTTACTCACAAGCAAGTTTAAGATCTGTTATCACTTAGTCATTAAAACAAACCAGTTTATTAGAAATTTGTTTGCAGAATGGATATCAGATGTGTTTTTGTAATTTTTGACTGATACAAATTATATTTAATATTGTCATTTGTTTCTCGTTTCATGTTCGACTATTTTAGTTGCATTCTTGAGACTGACAGTGTGAACCTGGACCACAAAACCAGTCATAAGGTTCAAATTTGAAATTGAGATTTATACATTATCTGAAAGCTAAATAAATAAGCTTTTCATTGATGTATGGTTTGTTAGGTTATGGCGATATTTGAAAATCTGGAATCTGAGAGTGCCAAAAAATTGAGAAAATCGCCTTTAAAGTTGTCCAAACAAAGTTCTTAACAATACATATTACCAATCAAAAATTCAGTCTTGATATATTTACGGTAGGAAATTTACAAAATATCTTTATGGAACATGATCTTTATTTAATATCCTGATGATTTTTGGCATAAAAGAAAAATGGATCATTTTGATCTATACAGTGCATTGTTGGCTTTTGCTACAAATATACCCGTGCTACTTATGACTGGTCACATATGCTGTTTTTCATTTGAATTAAACTCTTTTAAATGCATCATGTTATTTGAACAAGTACATAAAACAAGTACTCACAGTGCGCTACACCTCACATGTGTGCGAACACTATGTACACTACTGCTACAAAATGTATTAGTGTACGAAATGGGATGACTTTGATTAAATTTTGCGAGAAAACAGAAACGACTTCTAATATAAGGCTATGTTTAAATGACAATGATGTAGTCAAAAACGTAAATGTTTTTTCCCTTGCATTTTAAAAAATTTTCACGTATACACGACGATCCACATTTACACATATCCGTGAAAACTGCCAAAAACCCTGTATTATGCAAAATTATGCATTTTTAGTTCCCGAAATGCTGCTGTTGTGTAAACGAATAGGAAAAACGCATAAAAAGTTTCCAGTTTTTGGCTGAAAACGTTGTCGTGTAAATGGCCCCTCAAATGACTTTGTGTTTATTTGACAGTTCAGGAAAAAATGTCAAATTAAAGTGTCAAATCGACTGAGGACTCCTAGTCTGTGTGAAGGCTGTGAACGTGTGTGTTTTCGTGAATAAGCATATTTTCTTATCTTACCTGTTCTATAGTTCCTCATTAGTGCTTCCACATACACACATGCACTCTCAGCACTTCTCACTCACACCTCTTAATGAGCACGAACTAATGGAAACTAATAATGTGTATGTGTGTGCGTGCGTGAAGTTGTGCGAGTGTAATTGGGGGTTAAATTGAATGAAGGTGGATCACCTGCTGTGACAATATCGGTTTATTTAACTACATAATGGGAGTGTGTTTGTGTGTTTTGTATATGTATGTGTGCCCTACTCACTTTCTCACACTTATGTCTTTCTCAAACACACAGCAGAGATGCAACGTGGCATATTTTTAGGTCTGTCCATGTCTACGATCTCTCAAACTCACAGGGATCATTCTGTAGGAAACATTGAGGCTTCTGGGCCTACGCGAGAAAATTCATACACATGGCTTTTCTTACTGCACGGCCGTGTGTGTGTGTGTGAGTGCGTGCGTGTGTGTTTGTGCATTCCCATGGGATCAGATTACTATCATAGAGACTAGTAACAGGAGAATACACTGGAGCTTTTTTCATCTTGTCCATATTCTGAGACACACACACAAACGTTAGTTTGTTTTTGGATGTTTCTAAGGTAATATTAGGTTGCAATGTCTGATTTAAGGGCTAAATGAGCATTTCCTTAGCCAAAGACTTTGTGTATACGTGTTTGCATGTGCTTGTGTTTTGCGTGTGTGATTTATAGAGGTAAATTAGGGTTTCCTTTTCCTGCCTTGGTTTGCAGCAAGAAGTCCAATCAAAAGTCCTATAAATCTAAACCTAATTCACCATGACAATCACAAAACCCCTCTCTTTTTCTCTCTCTCTCTCCAGCAACTTCTAATGGAACACAGGAGGGGTTGGAAAACAGAGAAGGTGGGGTTTGTAGCACGAGATCCATGAAGATCATCATGAAAGTGGGCCAAGGTGAGTCACACACACACACACACACACACACACACACACACACACACACACACACACACACACACCTTCCTTATCTTCAGCATGTCCAAAGGTAAAGTCATTTAAACCCCATTTGGTGGATGATTAAGTCAGCTGACTCATTAACCGCCAATTAGAGTGTAGTTAAACATTATCCAAGTTAGCAATACTTCATACCATCCACACAGTTCTTCATACACATTCACATGGAAAACAGTTTCTGCCCTTAGATTTTGTACTCTGACTCATAAGCAGAAACAGGAAGTTAGACATAAAAGGATCCTGACTCCAAAATCTAAACGAATACATTCAAACATATGCTGTACTGAAATTGATTTCCTTAAAAGTTTTTTGTTCCTAATTTGTTATGTGTGTGATTGTATGTTTCAGATCCAAATGCACCAGATCCAGATTTACCGGACCTCCCAGACCAGGACCGGGACAATGAGATCAAGGACCCCACAACCAGCCCTTCCCGCAAGATAGACCGCGATCGAGACCGAGGCAGAGACACAGATGGGAACGGATCCATAATGCCCGGCAAAGGTGAGGAAACGCATCTGTGTTTACACCAGCTGGTTTGGGATGAAGATGACGGTGTTTTCCTGTAAATGACATTGGATGTTCAGAGGACAAACTGATCAGAGTTCAGCAGTCGAGATCTACCACTAAGAAAGCCAGCATATGAAATGCAGCAATGCAGAGCTACTGCCTCCCTCAGGCAGCTGCATGTGTGCAAGAGAGAGACAGGAGTTAATGTAGCATGTCTTTATCACGTCCTAGCAGCCATTAACCTACGGGAGGTCTAAACTTCATTAGGAGAGAAAGAAAGAGAGAAACAGAGAGACAGAATCATTAGGAAAGAACAGAGCGACTCACGCTGCATCTCTGCAGCGATCACACTGCACAGATTCTTGAGGTCAGATTCTGCTGCTCTGAGAGGACACATTAGACTCTGATGTTAGCTGCTATTGCATCTTCTCAAAATCGGCTAGTCGCCGGGTTATATGAATGACTAGTTGACTAATTGGTATAATTAAGCTAGGTTCAGAACCACCTGAATCCATTTGGACATTCTTCAGGTATTTAGTCTGCTTAAACCCAGCTACTTTCTTATAATCTACCTCAAGCTAACAGTCAGATCTGCCCCCATCCCATCAACAATTGATAGATAGAACCAAGTCCCCGCTTTATATTCTTTTCTTTTTTGATGTATTTATGTGGATGTGTTACAATATTTTCATTGTGACTATTTTAACTCAAAAAAATTAAAATTCTGTCATTAATTACTTGCCCTCATGTCGTTCCAAACCCATAAGAACTTTGTTAATCTTCAGAACACAAATTAATCCATTCATTAATTTTTTATTAAATCTGAGAGCTTTCTGACCCTGCACATACAGCAACAAAACTGCCACGTTCAAGGCCCAGAATGGTAAAGACATTGTTAAAATAGTCAATGTGACATTATAGTACATGTGATTATAAAAAGAAAAAAACAACACATTTAAGAATTTCTTCTCTTCCATGTCAGTTTTTGACGCACATTCATAAGAACAACAGATGTCACATGGGCTATTTTAACAATGTTCTTACTACCTTTCTTGGACTTGAACATGTCAGTTGCATTGCTGTCTATGCAGGGTCAGAAAGCTCATCAAAAATATCTTAATTTGTGTTCTGAAGATGAACGAAGGTCTTAGAGGTTTGGAACGGCATGAGGGTGAGTAATTAATGACAGAATTTAGATTTTTGTGTGAACTATCCCTTTAAGACAGACTGTCTTGAAACACTTGTGAAGGGACACACAACACAAAAATGCTACGCTGCTTTAAAACAATACATTTAAAGTTGTATCTTTTTTAGTGTTTTACCATGCAAGCTGTCAAGCTTGCTAAAGCACTAATATTGAAACGCATGTATCAGAAGTAAAATTTTGAAATGCAAACTACACCACCTTTGCAAAGTTTAGGGTCAGTAATATTTCTTTTTCAAAACTATTTCCACAAAAATATTAAGCAGCACAACTGTTTTCAACA
Organism: Garra rufa; assembly: GCF_049309525.1. NCBI lineage: Eukaryota > Metazoa > Chordata > Actinopteri > Cypriniformes > Cyprinidae > Garra > Garra rufa. Next base: position 28,955,322 of record NC_133365.1, read on the forward strand.
TTGATAATTGCAAGAAATGGTTCTTGAGAACCACATCAGTATTTTAGCATGATTTCTGAAGGATCACGTGACACTAAAAACTGGCTGCTGAAAATTCAGTTGTGCCATCACAGGAATAACATTTAACATTTAAATGCAGCTTTGAAGAGGCTTCTTTCAAAAACAAAAAAACTTTCCGACCAGTAATGTAGATAGTTAGCCTTACTCATCAGCTATTGGATGACTAGTGGACTATCGCGACCCATCCTGACTGTTAAACCACAAATGCCAATTTTCCCATTGAAATACACAGTTATATATTTCATTGCAAACATTGCTGACAGTATTGTTCACTGTTGGACTACCGTTTGAAAGGATTATTTCAATCTGGGTGTGTGTTGTTTAGTTTCATACTGCCGTTAAATATAATTGACAACAAGGATTTTATTGTCAAGCAAAAAATGTGTATTCATAATGCCCATTTAGCTGCAGGAGTCATGGGTAGCTGTTTCAGCTGGCAGCGCAACAATAAACACAGCAACAGTTTTATTTACTTTAAAAGTAGCTCAGTGCCAATGCTAACAAACTCAGAGATTTGTTTCCACAGCCATCGTCGGTTATCTTTGCCTCAGACAACAGAGAGCAACTCTAAACACTAATAATGCGAGCGTGTGAACGTCATTCTTATTGATGAAAGTGGAAAAACAAGTGTGCGTCGCTCATAACGTCATTATTGTTTGTCTTTCAGACACGAGAAACCAGGATAACAGTCCCGGTTCGGTGGAAGGGATTTTCGGCTCCAAACCGGCTCTCTTCGCCGCCATCGGAGCCGGCTGTGTCATCTTCCTCCTCATCATCATCATCCTCATCGTCTTGCTTCTGAAGCTTCGCAAGAGAACCCGCAAGCACTCGCAGCCCAGGGGCGGGACTGCCCTGTCACTCAGCACTCTGGCCACACCCAAAGGAGCCGCCCAGGCCGGCTCAGAACCGAGTGACATCATCATCCCCCTGCGGACAACAGAGAATAACTACTGTCCACACTATGAAAAAGTGAGCGGAGACTATGGGCACCCCGTCTACATAGTGCAGGAAATGCCACCCCAGAGCCCCGCCAATATCTACTACAAAGTCTGAGAGAGCGAGAGCGAAGCTAGCGCAATAAGAACTCGTTTTTGTAAGGTATCCTGAATCTTTTTTTCATTACCTAACCCCGTCTGCTCCGTGTGCGAGAGGATAGAGAGGGAGAAGAGGAATGAAAAAGACTACGCGGATGATATTCCTCTCAGATTTCCCTCCCTCCGCCCCTTTTCCGAACACTACACTGTGTGTACGTGTGTGTGCCGGTCGCTCTCGATGTGTGTGAAACGGCAGAAAACCTCCCCAAATTGCGTGGCACTCAGGCACGGACTTCACTGCTGAAGAACAGCCGACAACCAATCACAGAGTGACATCACAAAGCAGGAAGCTCTCATTTGTGTGTGTTTTTTGTACCGTTACGACTCTTTGCTTAGTTTTTTGTCTCCTTTTCATCTCTCAGTCCATCACAGTGTTTTGTTTTCATCAGTATCAACCCGATTCTCGCAGCTTTCACAGTGTGTCACTCAAAGAAAATGTCTTAAACACTGTTACGAATGCCGCTCTCTTCCTCACACACTCAATATGTCCTCTCATTTCCTCGCGTCTCTCCAGACACTCATTCATTTTACATGCTGTAGAGGCAATTGAACAAAAACACACACTCGCACTCAAACACACTTTGGTGTTCACGGGTCAGTAACAAACAGCTTCTCGGTGGAAAAGCGAGTGAGTGAAATAGGGAACTTAATATGTAAACACCAGTGTCAGACCTTCCACAACTCCCAGTCTGCTTTTTGTTCATTTGAGAATCGTTTCAGTTCAAATTCTCTCTCCTCTCAGCCGAACACAAGTAGTTATTTGCTATCTGTTGTCAGTGATGCGTGAAGTGCTGAATAATATTTGTATCTTCTCCATATTTTTTTTTATCGTATTCTATCTCCCAAAGGTTTGTAGGTCAAAAACATCTTTAGGGATTTGCCTCTACACCATGAGCCTATGACCTCTTTTCAGTCACAAAAACATGCTAACTCGTATCTTTGCATAATTTAGTCTTTTTTTTTTTGTCTGTTTGGATGTAGACATGGACTCTAGCAGTATGTGGAGTCCCATGCAGAAGCCAAAAATCCATCGACATACAGAACACGTGAAATTATGCCTTCACCTCTCCCTCCTCTCAAATATGCACATAAATTATCCCTGTTTGCATACAAACGCACACAGAAGAAGAAAAAAAAATCAACCACAAATCAGAGAATCAAAACAAGCTCACCATATCATCCTGGAAAATCTAGTGCTAGATCTATTTTTATATGGACTGCACGCGAAACAGCAAACAGTGGCGGCAGGTGTGTTTACGCCTATGCTAATTTAAAATTAGCAGCATTTGCATCTGGCCTCCGGCGCAGCCAATCAGAGGAAGCCCGATATTTCTCTGTAGCTTTCTCGTAAAATAGATTTTTAAAATAATATTTCGATTAGGGTTGTTTTTCGTTGTCGTTTCTTCTTAATTTAGTTTCTAAGGCCCGAGATTATGTAAATAATGTATGTTGGGAAAAAATGTTGAATATAAAGTTCCATTTTATTAGAGACCCTGTTAATGAAAATATAATTAGGATTTTTGAAAATGCAAAAGCTTTTGTAAATAGTCTTTTTTGGAAAAAGACATTTTGTAAGTAAAACGTTTCCTGTCTCATGGTTTCTCTTTTCATTTTATTTCACTTTTACTTTTTTTTTTTTTTTTTACTTTCAGTTGGTTTTTTGATTAAGGAGACTTAGAAGTCCCTGTACAACGGGTTTTAAAAGGTCAGCCTAAAGCAGCAAAAAGACATACAAGTCCCTTCACATAGACACACGCTGACACACACTTCATCCTCTTTATTTCACAAGGGGATGGTGGTATTTTTGTTTTGTTTTGTTTTATTTTTACAAATGCTGTGATGGAACCAGGTCAAATATTCCATGACATGGTTCATGGAGGAGGAAAAGAGGAGAGAGAGAGAGTTATTACTCAAGAAATGCCTAAATACACACACTCACTCACTCTTACTGACTGACCCACCAGTCATTCTTATAGCACACAATATACATACATACAAATACATATATATATATATATATATATATATAAACACCAACAGATACAGGGCAAGCACCAGCAAACTACTCTAACAAAACTAAACCAGCAACAGCTTGTGCAACTAAACTGAATATTTATGTGTTTGTCTGGAGCTGTTTACAGCAAGTCTTTAGGATTGACATTAGAAGAGCACTTTTTAAAATGATGGCTTTGTTTTTACCCATAGAAAAATGCACATTGGTGCACTGACCGCATCAGTCAGCTTATTCAAGTGGATCAGTCGTGGTACACACTGCAGCAAAATCATTTTCTTACAGTTATTTTGTCGTTTTCCAGTACACATATCCAAACATCTCTTTAGTTTTTTGGTGAGGTTTATGATTAAAAAATTATTACTGGATTTTTTCCCCGCAGTGCATTAAAAACGTTGACCCCAATTTTGCCATAAACAGTGGTTTTCTCTGTATGCGATTTAACAGCAAAAGCTGTGAATAGTTTGTGTAGTTTTATGGATCAGCACTGCTGTAGTGGGATCTCATTCAGTGACTGACTGTGTTTTGCTGCAGGCTTTTTACAGCTTAGCTTACAGATTTGGTTCGCGGCACTCTTAACAGCTGTAAGGCATACGCTTCCTTTGACGTTTGTCTGTACCATAACAATAAGTTAAAAAAAAACAGTCAGCCATCTTGTTTATCAGATTAGACTTGAGGCTTTGATTCTTTTCTAATGCTGCGGTCAGACACCTGTGATGTTGTGTGGATCTTACTAACATCTGTTAATAACATTTCTCTCGGTGACTTATTTGTCGGGAACTTACTTAAAACCCAAAGCATTCACGCAAACAGACGCACACACTTACACTCGCTCATACACACACTCCCCTTCAGGCAAAGAGAGAGATTGGTGGTGACTTTTGACCCTGTAAGGATTATCACAATATTAGGAGAGAGACAAATCTAATGAGAAACCCTTTTCCCTGGCCTAGATCCATCCCATCACACACAGTTCATCCACTCGTTCACAAAATTTACTTGTTCATAGAGCGGGTCAGTGCAGTGCTGAGGGCTTAGGCCAACCGCGACTCCCACAAAAAATGTTCACAAAAAAGCTTGTGCTGCACAATGTTTCCTCCTGCTGTTGCTGATTTTTTTTTATTATTATTATTCAGTGAACTACATTATTATTGTTATAATTTTCTTTTACTAAGATTTTGTTGCAGATTTCAGTATTATTGATTTAAGTTTTGATGTATGTGTTGGCAGTGCTGATGCCCCTGTGGCGACAGCGTTTTTTTTTTTTTTTTTTTTTGGTAGAATTCACACAGTGTCCTCAGAGTTCCCCGATATATGACACTAAAGCCAAGTCTCAGCCCTCAGAAAGCGTTTTAAAAGGATAAATAAAGTTTTTTCCTATGGAAGCTGCTCGCCTCTTGTGTTTCTGATTGTCTGTGTGAAAGACGCAATGAGAGAGGATGAATGGATTTCAAGTGTTCACATGTATGTTTGCAGCAGACACTTTCTGTCTAATGTAGTCATGCTACATGTCAGTTTTTCTGTCTTGAATACACACAAAACACAAACCATGCTGCTGTTTCAAACACAACAAGCTGTCTCAGCGAGTGGCGCTCTCTCTGTGTCACAAATATTTCATAATGCCTCTGGGTATCTGTCCCCGGCCACTCAAGACTCGCTCACAAACACTCTTGTTTGACTTCAGCACATTAAAGTTTCAGTGAGTCTATAGTCAGTCAGTGGTTGGAGTGCAGAAAGCATTCTGTCTCATGTCTATTGGCATTTGTGAAAAATGTCTGTCATCTGTTGTCTGCTATTTTGATCTGGGTTAGCATTATGCTATATATAAAAAAAAAAGGTTTAAACCATTTTTTAAACTCAGATTTATCACGCAATTTCATTATTTGTTTGACCAAATACTACACTAAACCCTCACAAAAACCTAACTTAGAGCCCTATGAAATACGTTTTATTTTTTCCCAAATTACGTTAGAATTTTCTAGACTCTATTTTACTGGTTAAATTAAGAAGTATTAAACAAAAAGCATGTCTAATTAAATTACAACACAGAAATACTGTATTGCATAGTTAATTTTTTCTGGTAATTTTTCTGCTGAAGAGCAGGTGATATGTGTCCCTGGAATACAAAACCAGTCTTAAGTAGCATGGGTATATTTGTAGCAATAGCCAAAAATATGCCAAAAATCATTAGGATATTAGGATATAATTATGCCAAAAATCATTAGGATATTAGGATATAACATCATTAGGATATAATTATGCCAAAAATCATTAGGATATTAAGTAAAGATCATGTTCCATGAAGGTATTTTGTAAATTTCCTACCATAAATATATCAAAACCTAATTTTTGATTAGTAATATGCATTGCTAAGAACTTCATTTGGACAACTTTAAAGGCGATTTTCTCAATATTTAGATTTTTTTGCACCCTCAGATTCCAGATTTTCAAATAGTTGTATCTTGGCCAAATATTGTCCTATCCTAACAACCATAATCAACGGAAAGCTTATTTATTCAGCTTTCAGATAATGTATAAATCTCAATTTCGAAAAATTGACACTTATGACTGGTTTTGTGGTCCAAGGTCACATATGTTTTTTTTAAAGCGTCCTAATATTGTGTTGGAGTCCCCTACAACAGGTTCAAATGCATCTAAAATCAGAAAACATTGTAATTTTTTCAGAATATACACTTATAAATACAGTCATTTGTCCATTATTTAGAAACGGTTTGTTCAAACTGTTCAGCTTTGAGCGTAATGTCTGTAAACCCCTTTCATAAGCCTACTCTGCTCTGACTGGTTAGCTGGACAAGCCTGTTGTGACTGGCACAGAGAGGAGTACTTGAGCAAGTTAGCGAGCTCTACCATCTGTGTTGCCAAGTCCGAGGTTGTTTTTGATGTCCGTGGGTTGAAGCGACCCCAATACTGTCATATTTAGCCCCTCGAATGTGAATTTACCAGGGGAACCCGACAAAAAGCATGTATTTTACACACCGGAATGCGATTTTTAATGGGCTAGTTTTAAATAGCAGTTGGGCGGGTTTTGTTGTGAAACCTGGCAACCTTGATGCACCTTTACATAAAACAATAATATAGTGCTCCAGTCTGTTCTTAAAATAATGACATAAAAACATTTAGTTTAACACTTATGCAAGCAAATCGTGCCCACACCTAAAGTTTAGCTGCTAAACTGTAAACACATAACAAAACAATAATAGTGGATACATTAATTGAGTGTTAACGTGACTAACTCATGAAACAAAACAGTTTGTAAACCAAAATATGTCTAAGTTACATTCTTTATTATTAAACGAAGTAATTAGAACAACGTCAGTCTACATTAATCAACACATTATTAGGAAATAGTGGGTTCACAGTGAATTACCAGAACTATTTCAGTAAAACAGTAATATTGTGGTTTACCTGGAAACCCAATGCTGCACTAGGTATGCATCACATATTAGCACAAAAAAAAAAAAAAAAAAATAGATATTTTGAGCACTCACTTGAAAATGTAGACAACGTATCAATTGTACTTACAGGTTGTGGTTCAGAGATGCTTGTTAGTCTAAATAAAGAAGATCAGGGGCCTCATTTATAAAACTTTCTTACGCACTGATTTGATCTTAGAGTGTTCGTACGATCAAATCCACGTCAAAGTACAGATTTATAAAAACCGTCTTTGACGTGGAAAAGTACTTATCTCCACGTCAGATTCCAGCTTGGCGTACGACCGTTTCCTTGTGGTAATGCCTGGTATTGCAGATAGTTCAGCCTCAGTATAATTTGATTTCTTGCACTCCTTTTTTTCTTGCCATTGTCACAGAGTTTTTGCTATAGGAATGAGCTCATTTTATATGTTAATTAATTAAGCAGGGGCGTTTCGACGGCGGAACATTCAGCTGCACACAATTCCACGATCATTTGTGATTTATAACCGAATGACTGGCGAATGCATGGATTTCGTGGTACGTTCGTTTCTCTGAATCGCTCTTACGATCAAATCAGAAAAGTTCTTAGATAAAATCAAGGATGGTTTCTACGCAAGTCTTTATAAATGAGGCCCCAGAAGTCAAAGAAAAAGCCAAGATTGGAGAAGCAGGCCTCTGTAAAATGACAAGCACAGAACAAAAGCGTCAAATTCTATTGATGTGATATCATGGAAAGAAATTATTTTAACCACTGATTCTTCACATCATCATCTTTCAGCAATGAAAACAAAACAAACTTGCTTTCACAGCACAGAAAACAGCGTCTTCTCAACATGATGTAAACACTAACTAGCGGAAGTGTTTGTGAGCAGGTCAGACTGTTCGTATTTCACAGGCAGGTGACGTAGATCGGTAACAAGATTTAAAAATATGCCGACTCATTAAGGCGATTCTGAGTCGACTCTTTCTTTTGAAAGACAATATCTTAATGTATAATGCACTTTTTGATTAACAACTTTGTAGACTGTTTGCATTGAAGGATAGCTACCTTACAAACTGCAATAAATATATTTTTTTAAAACCCATGCCCTGCTCTTAAAATATTCCTTTAAATATTACTAAAATAATGTTTTAATAACAATTTTAATATTAGTTGTAGTACTATCATTACACAAAGTAATATTTCTGTCAGTTTCTTTAAGTTAAACCAAACCCAGCAAGCAATCGTCGTCATTTCACCGTCTGGGTTAACTATAAACCCGATATAGTCCGGCTATGCGTAACCCACTTCCAGCCCAAATAACCTTGAATTTGGTTGCATGCCATTTTTTTGGCAAAATAACTAGTTAGATGTATGATATTCCATCCTATAAGCAACATTTACAAGGTTTTATGGTTTATTTATTTTTATTTTTTTAATTGATGACTAGTCTAATATTGGGATATGTTTAGACGTCTATTAAATTTTCACTGACAGCCCAAATACAAACTTGTTTTAGCCTAGACGTCTGGGCTGTGTTTTCACGGCTAATAGACGTCTTTTAGACCAAAAATTGCTTGCTGGGAACCATTTTGATGGGTTTCTGCATCACAAGTGCAATGCTGTATCGGGTGAGCTACAGAGCAAGTTTACTACATCAAAAAAGCCATACATATGAGGGGAATATGTGCGTGAATGCAGCATATGGCTATTTTGACCACTGGGATGGGGTTGAGTAGTTCTTACAGATGTAATGATGATCATGACAAACTAGTTGAGCAAAAGAGACATAATTGTATTTAGGAATGACATACAATTTACTATATTCACTAATATATCACTAAAGTTTTGTGTGTGCGAGACAGAGACACAAGGAGAGACTTAGAGAGTATTAGGCAAGTCATGTGACAGGTGATCAATCTGCACAAGACTGATATTAGATTTACTGCCCACTCACCCCTGGTGCATTCTGGGTAAATGCCGTGGGCTCCGCAAGCTTCTATCTGCTACTATTACAGACCCCAGAGGGAGGGAGAGAGAGATTCTACAGAGGAGGGAGTTCAGCGGGTGAAGTTAGACATCAGTGCAAAGACTTGAAAACACAGAAAGAAACAGAAGGGAAGATATACGTAATTCTGTGAAAGATTGATTTTATTTTATCATCTGTTTGATGATGCAGAGCTAGATGGAAGAGAACAATCAAGCCTGAGATCTCGCGTCTCGTCAGTAATCCAATCAGACTCTAACACTGAACTGCTCCCTGCAGCTGCCATCAGATCACACTTGATTATTATCCTGAGAAATGTGTCCTCCTTTTTCCAGACACGCAAAGTTCCTGTATCCTCATAATTTCACATTTCAAAATGTTCAACAGCTTGTTAAAAAATAGGTTAGTTCAGTTGGTTAAACATGTGAAATGTTTTAAATGTAAATAAGCAGGCCTAACAGCAATTAGATATTATTTAAACTCTATAAATCAATATAAAATGTTATTATATGTAATATGTGTTTTTATTTTATGAAATAAACAATTGTATTCAGCATGGATTAATTCTATTGAGCAAAAGTGACATAGATTCCCATTTCAAGATGCTGTTTTTAATTCATTAAATAATCCAAGTTTCCACAAAAATATTAAGCTGCACAAATGTTTCTAACATAACAATAAATTAGAATGATTTCTGATCATGTGACACTGAAGACTGGAGTAATGCCTAATAAATATTCACAGGAATTAAATATTATACAATATTTTACAGTTATACAAACTTTAGTTCAAACCCTCAAAGGTAAACACACTATGTTGTGTTTTATCTGCCACTGGTCTCTCTGAGTGTTTGCGAACACTCAGGACGTGGGAGAACGCTTCATATGTAGTGCTGTAAGAGTTCAGAGAGCCGCAGCCGGGGAGTAACATAAATATTGAACTATAACGTCTGCTACCTTGCAAAGCAGAGAAGGAGAGATTGATGCCTGGAGAGTAAGAGACGGACAGAGATGGAGGTCGAGGGATTATACAGTTATTTCATTCTCTTCCTCTATTTTACTTGGTTTAATTGTAAATTATTTTTTAACGAGCTCTGTAGAAACAAGTCTTTCCTCCTCTAAATCACTGTTTCCTCCACTCTCTCCTCTCTCCCTTCTCTGCATAGGACACTTTTAACTGGGATCCCAGCAGGAGAGAACTCTCTTTCTCTTACTGTCTCTCTGCTCTTTCTGCCCCCTAACTCACTCTAATTCCCAGTGATCTGTAGGGGGGAAGTTTCAGGGTGGTTTCATTCATGTCCTCTCATTTGTCTATGTCAGTAGAGTAGCCTCTCTCTCTCTCTCTTTTTTTTTAAACCTGAATACCTGAAAACTTGGGATTTTTTGTAAAATGCACTTAAAACTCAGTGCAGAAAACACACACACACACACACACACACACACACACACACACACACACACACACACACACACACACATATATATGTACACCCATATATATATACAGTATATGTATAAAATGCATATATATTAGAGCTGCAAAATTATTAGTCACGATTAATTGATTCAAAATAACAGTTTGTTTGCCTACTATATGTGCGCGTATGTTAAAATGTTAGATTTGTTAGATTTATGATATGTGTTAGATTTATTTATACGTCAAATATTTATATTTCTAGTGTTTACATACAAATATTTTAAAAAATATATATACATATATGTGTATTTATATAAACTTTTATTTTGAATCGATTGATCATGACTAATTGTTTTGCAGCTCTAATATATATTAGGCATATGTAATTTTACATATTAAGACACTATTAAGTCACTACTACATTTTTCTAAGACTACTGCTAACACTTAATACAGTTGTATTTGATAACCTTTTTTTAACACTTATACATAATATCTTAAAATCAAAAGTTTTTTTTAACGTATCTTTTATTATCATTTAATGGACCCAAGCTAACATGAAATAACCATGAACAGTTTAAAAAAAACATTAACAAACACTATTTAAAAGAAAAAAAAAATATATATATAAAATATATATATAGTTGTCAGTTAATGCATTAACTAACATTAACCAACGAGACCTTATCTGAAAGTGTTACCGAAATACCTGTACCAAGATTACATAGAAGAATTAACAGAAAGAGTCCAAGTGTAATATTTTTGACAGCGACTGAGCTTTATTTTATGTGTAATTTTTTTTTTTTTTAATTTACTACTTTAGACCTAAAAAAATCTAGGCTTGGTTTCACAGACAGGGCTTAGACTAAGCCATGATTAGGCCATAGCTCAATTAGGACATTTAAGTAATTTTTATAAACATGCCTTAGAAAAAACATCTTGAGACAAAACAAAGGCACTGATACTTGGTAAGATCAGTCTGTGCAAGTTTAGTTAAAACAGCTCAGACATAAATTTTAATCTGTGATTAGTCTTAAGGCTTGTCTATAAAAAAACACTAATTTATTTAAGCTGTATTTTAACATATAAACACACACAAAAAAGTTTACAAACTTGTGCACAAACTTGTCTGTCTCAAATATTGTATCATGCCAAAATTAAATCTTAAACTGTAAATCAATAATTGTTTAAAGAGTGTGTGTGTTTTAGTAACAGAAATGAACTTAGGCATAACAGAAACAAACAAAAACTTGCATATGTCAGTCATTTTTTGAGTGTGTGTGTCTGTGTGAGTTTTAAAAGAGGGTGACTGTATGAAAAGTGGGGCTGTAGTCACAGAGGTTCATCTGGAAGCGGCATGCTCCACTGGCCATTAAATCTTAATGTATTTATGATGAAGCCGCACGGACATGATAGCGAAGATGAGGAACCTGCTATACTTCCTCACTCTGAGGCTGAAACGCTCGTCCAGAACTCGCTGAACCTCGCTCTTAAATTCTGTCTGACGCTGGAAAACCAGCCTGCTGGAAATGTGACCTAAATACCACACCACATGCTCACCGAGTCTCTCTCTCTCTCTCTCTCTCTCTCTCTCTCTCACACACACACACACACACACACATACACGTCCACAGCAAATTTTGCCTGCTGCCCCTCGGCCGGCACACACAACATATCCGACGGCATATAAAACAGATGAGAGGTCATGAACCTTCCAGAGCATCTCTCTAATGAGAGAGTTTATGTGTGTGCTTATTCAAGCAACTCATTGCACTGCATTCATATTTTGAGTGACTTCCAAAAAGGACTTGTTGAGGTTAAAATAAGGTGAGCCTGATAAATAGAGCATTTCTACTTAAAAAGCGCATATGCATAAATGCACATAAATATTATCATTTATAATCCAAAAATAAAAGACCGAAACAGAACGACTTATAATTTTCTCGGAGTCTGGCTGGCTAAAGTCTTGGCTGGACTCTGACGTTCTGCTCACTGCATTTCATAATGGTGGTGAACAAACTAGAAACTCTAATTCAGGGATTACTTTCCAAATGCACTGCAGCAGGATTTCACATTACATTAAGAATATATAAATGAAGGGTTTATGACTAAAGTTTGAGTTGTTGTGTGTTTTGTAGGTTTAAGGCAAACGGAAAAACTCGGAGAGGCCTGAAAACAAGCAAGAAAGAGGCTCTTGTAAATCAACAAGATTTGTGCAACTTATTGAGAAAACCCTAGATTTATTCAGGATGTGAAACATGACCAAACCCTGTTCCAAATGAGTCTTGACCCATATGAATCATTTGTTTTTTTCTCTTTCTCTCTCTCTCTGACAGAGAGAGGTGCTCTACGGGTCAGGCCTTTTATTGCGATTGCCGTGATGTGAAGTGGACGTCTTCAAATTTGCAAAGGCCGATGAACTGTAGTCATTTAGATTTCATTTCTGCAATAGTGCCCTTAAACAGATGAGTTCATGAACTGCCACTGCATCCTGTTTTCTGTGGAAACCTTTTGACAAATCTGCACCGTAGGAGCAAATTCTCAGCAGAACAGCCCGAAATTCACCAATCATCGGTCCATTTATGTTAATGCTGTTATACGTTGTATATGAGACCCAGGCGGCACTGCTGACAGCCAGACTTATAAGCTCATCTTGGTATCATCTTGGGAGACCGTGAGTGTTTAGAGTTTTGATGAGGTGTGTGTATGAAGTTAGATAAGATTATTTATGTGACTGTATAAACCAACTCAACGTTACGTCCGCGCATCTCTTTCTCACACACACACACACACACACACACACACACACACACACACACACACACACACACAGATCTCTGTGGATACAGTCAGACTGCCAGGCTAGGCGTGTCAAACTGAAGCCAGCAGAGTGGAATCACTGTTTCAGCAGACTTCATTTGGACAATGGCTGATCTTGTTTATAAAAACCTGATATTATATTCTTAAAATATGCATCTCTTGCCATTCCCCAATTTCTATGTGTTTGTGTACGAGATGATCGCATTTCTTGTTTTCCTGGAATGGCTTAAGACTGTCACACAGATCTGCTCTGACTAAAACAAACTCTCCTTCTCTCTTTTTCTCTCTTTCCATGCACCCGTCAAAAGATAAAAGCAAAGCGAAAACAACTAACTGATGTCAGAATACAACTCATAAGCCAAAATGACAAATATTTGATTATTTACTTGATAGAAACATACAGTTAAGTACGTCATTCTTTCGTTGCTGATCTTGACAAACAGTAAAGCCCTTTTTGCTAGGGGTGGGGGACGAAATTGATTCACATATGAATCGCGATCCAGTGTTCTATTGATTTGCATCTATGAATTTCCAAAAATGATGTTATAGTTAATATGATAATAATAACAACATGATGTTGTCGGAACAAAACAGCAACAGCTATGGAGGAGGAAAAACAAATACATCCTTCCCCATTTTTAGCGAGGGCAGGTGTTTGAAAAATACTATATTATTTATTATTTTTGTGTTATTACACTGTAAAAAACAATTTGTTGAATCAAGTTAAAATAATTTGTTACATGGTTGCCTTATAATTTTAAGTTTAGTCAACTCAAAAAAGTTTAGTCAACTTAAAATGTTAAGTTGTACTAAGTGACAACTTAACATTTTAAGGCAGCAGGGTAGCAAATTATTTTAAGTTTACTCAACAAATAGTTTTTTTTACAGTGTATGGGAAGTACGGATGTGCGTGAATCTGTATTCAGAAAGGCACGAAAAATGAACAACGTGTTCTGTGGAGCCACTAAATGGACATGAATAGCAGCTTGTTAGCTGTAGCCTGTTACATTACAATCAGAGGTCGCGTTAACTGAAAATTGTGACGGAAAAATCTGAAGGCCGTCCTTCAATGGCTGCGTTTACACTGTAAGTCTTAATGCACAAATCCAAACTTTTCACCATATCTGATTTTTTTGTATCCGATATCTGTGTTTACACTAATCTCCTACCTAAAATCATTCCACTGGCTTTTACGACCATAAGTGATTAATGACAAAATTTTCATTTTGGGGTGGAGAAACCCTTTAATGCTTTCTACATTGGTGTCACAACTACTGTGGGAAAGACTAAGGAGGCAGGAGTGGTGGAACCAAGTCGACTCTTTTGATGAGAAGGAATGGGTACAAAATTTTCATGTAAACAAGACTAGCTTTGAGTTTCTATGCAAACGCTTCTGTCTCTGTCATAAAGACACCCCATTAAGAAAAGCGATCCCAGTACGCAAACATGTTGCCCTTGCCTTATGGTGGCTTGCCACGGGGGCTTGCTATCATACATTGGATCTTGTGCGGATTTATGTCTTTACACGTGTGCATTAAATTCCAATCTGTGTGAGATGTGGGCAAAAAATCTGTTTTTTTTTTTCTGCCAGTGTAAACGCAGCCAATTTGACAGATTAAATGAAATGAAAATGACTGAATTTAAAATCAGAGAATTTTTTCATATCAAAAGTAACAATGCACAAAAGCTTAGCCTCTTGCTATTTATTGAATGGGAGGTGCACTATGTAATGTTCATTCATATATTTGTTTTTACCCAAATCTTATTTTTCACTGGGGTGTGGTGTTGAACATAGAAAGTCATGCACAGTCTCTGTTCATCTGTTACCCCTCAGTCGAGTCACTCCGACGTTACATGGGAACTCGCTTGAGAGTCCAATCACCTCTGAGCCTTATACAACAGGCCAATGAAAATTGGCGAGTGGAATTTGCATGCCAAGCCACGCCCCCGTACATACGGGTATATAAGATGGCGGCTGCAATACACTCACTCAGCTTTTTGCTTTCAGAGCCATTCATGCTCGAGCCTATGACTGCTTTAAAGAAGAGTTCTTCGAGTTCACTCTCTCTGCTGGTGCGCTGCCAAATTACTAAAAGAGCCTTTCTAAAAGAAACTGTTTGGCAGCCACCAGCGATCCTCCTGCGGGCTGCCGTTCTAACGGCACTCAAGCCGCCCTGCATTCCAGCGAGCAAGCCCCGTCGAGTGCACAGCCGCCCCGCGGCTTCTCCCTGGGCAGACCGGGAGCTAAAAGAGTCAATTTCTCACGACCGATTCAGACGTTCTTTTCAGAATGCCTTTTCAGCCATGCGCTTCAGGATGCGGTAGTTTCCTCTCCTCTGCGGACGGACATGAGCTCTGCCTCACGTGTCTAGGGTTTGAACACGCTGAAGCAGCGCTCATGGATGGTTCATGCCTGCATTGCGAGCGCATGACCATGGCCACGCTGAGGTCCCGCCGCTCGTTCGCGAGCCGGCTCCCCCCGCCTTCCTCCCGCGGTAAGTCGTTAAGCCGTCAATGCTTTTCGGCCACCGTGGCGAGATGCGGGGGGGACCTAAGAGTTACCGTGCAGAATGCACCGCCGGCTGAGAAAGCCCTGCGGTCTTCTGCATCACAGCGTGACCCCGTCGAGTTCCCGCAGCAGTACGCTTCCCCGCCCAGCGGGCTGAGCGTCTCTCCTTCGGTGCTCCTGCAGATGATGAGATGTCGATCGCAGCATCAGAGGGAGAGTCGGAGGGCGAGGCGGACGCCTCGGCGGCGCGATCCCCTCTCGTGGTGGTCGCTCCATCTGACGCGGATGCCAAGCTTTCGGCTATGCTCCTCCGGGCCTCCAGCAGCTTCGGCCGATCCTTCTAGGCTTGATGATTGATTCCTGGGGAGGGCTCCCGCGGCCCCGCCGCGGTCCCCCCCGGTGCCCTTTTTCTCGGAGGTGCATGAGGAGCTGACTAAAACCTGGCAGCCCCCATTTTCATCTTGGTCCCGCCCCAGCTCCTCTCCCCTCACCACCCTCGATAGTGGGGCAGCCAGGGGGTATGTGGCGATTCCCCAGGTTGACTGCGCTGTGGCGGTGCATCTTTGCCCGCGCGGCGCTGCCACCTGGCTGGACCGTCCGCATCTCCTGTCCAGGGCGTGTGAACGCTCGTCCGCGCTTGCGGGCCGCGTTTATCACGCTGCTGGGCAGGCTGCCACCGCCTCGCACGCCATGGCCACCCTTCAGGTTTACCAGGCCCAGGCGCTTAAACAACTGCACTTACTCTGGCTCAGATGGCAGACGCCGACGCTCCTATCTCCCAGAGTGGCCTCTTCGGCGACTCTGTCGAGGACTTTGCCCAGCAGTTCAGAAGCAGACGGAGGCGATTAAACACATCCTGCCCCGCCGTGAGTCTACCATCCCGCCGCCGGTGGCCCCACCTCCGCCTGCTCATCACCGAGGGCGCCCCCCTGCGGCCCCCCCAAAACCTGCTCCGTCCCCTGCTGAGCTACATGAGGCTAGGCTGGCTCGACGTCGAGCTGGCCGTGGAGGGGTGCGCCGCCTGCCAGGGACCAGGTAAGAACACGCGCAAGAGATCTGCGAAACGTCCCTGACGCGGGCAACCCAGAGGTGGAGAAAATGGCTCATCAGGCGACAAAAACATCTACGTCCCCACTCCCGGTGGAGGGCCGGGAGTTGCTGTGTACTCTGATGCTGCCGTCGGCCCACGGGTCGACGGTACCCAAAACTTCACAAAAAGAGCTAATTTTCTCACCTCTGGGGCCTCGGCCCCGTGTTCCCGTCTCGAGCGGCACACTACTGCCCTGTCAGAACCGGACACGGAGCTGTCTATCGCCAGCGCGGGAACCCGGGAAGAAGGTAAGCGCTGCCCTGAGCAGTCTGACTCCTCCCCAGGACGATTCTCCTTCTGGGTGCAGTCCCCTTCCCGTTCCCCCCCTATGCTGCCCCACCATGGTCACGTCGTTCAACGTTCCCTTGATACCCCTGGCGACGCGGCTGGGAGCCTGGCTTCAGCTTCTCAGCCCCTCGCAGTGGTTGATATGGACGGTACGTCTCGGCTATGCGATTCAGTTCGCCAAAGCTCCGCCCAGGTACAGAGGTGTCCTTCACACTCGTGTCCACTCAGACACCCACGCCGCTGTCCTGCGTGCAGAGGTCGCAGTCCTACTGGCGAAGGATGCGATCGAGCTTGTCCCTCCAGCCGAGATGAGGTCAGGGTTTTACAGTCCCTACTTCATCGTGCCCAAAAAGAGTGGTGGGTTAAGACCCATCCTGGATCTCAGAGTCCTGAATCGGTCCCTTCTCAGGCTGCCGTTCAAGATGCTGACGACAAGACGCATGCTGACTTGCATCCGTCCCCAGGATTGGTTTGCAGCCATCGACCTGAAGGACGCCTACTTTCACGTCTCGATTTTACCTCGCCACAGGCCCCTTCTGCGGTTTGCGTTCGAGGGTCGAGCGTATCAGTACAAGGTGCTCCCATTTGGCCTGGCCCTCTCTCCCCGCGTCTTCACGAAGGTCGCGGAGGCTGCCTTGTCCCCTCTTTGGCAGACAGGCATCCGTATCCTCAACTATCTCGACGACTGGTTCTTGATAGCTCACTCGCGGGATCTGTTGTGCGAACAGAGGGACCTGGTGCTTCGGCACCTTAGCCATCTGGGCCTTCAGGTCAACCGAGAGAAGAGCAAACTCTCCCCAGTGCAGAGGATCTCTTTTCTCGGTGTGGAGCTGGATTCGATCGCTATGACAGCCCTCCTCACCTACGAGCGCGCGCAGTCGGTGCTGAGATGTCTGGAGTTGTTCAGACACAGGTCATCGGTTCCTCTCAAAACCTTTCAGAGGCTCCTGGGGCATATGGCAGCTGCAGCCGCGGTGACGCCGCTAGGCTTGCTTCATATGAGACCGCTTCAGCACTGGTTACACGACCGAGTCCCGAGACGGGCATGGCACCGTGGCACACTCCGGATTGGCGTTTCCCCGCAGTGTCGTTGCCTATTCAGCCCGTGGTCAGACCCTGCCTTCCTTCGGGCTGGAGTGCCCCTGGGACAGGTGTCCAGGCATATCGTGGTTTACACAGATGCCTCCACCACGGGTTGGGGTGCTGTATGCAACGGGCAGGCAGCTTCGGGCTTCTGGACAGGACCTCGACTGCAGTGGCATATCAATTGCCTCGAGTTGTTGGCAGTGCTTCTGGCCCTTCGTCGCTTCCGACCGACGTTGCGTCAGAAGCACGTGCTTGTTCGCACCGACAGCACTGCAACTGTGGCCTACATCAATCGCCAGGGCGGTCTCCGCTCTCCTCGCATGTCTCAACTCGCCCGCCGTCTGCTCCTCTGGAGTCAAACGTGGCTGAAATCGCTACGTGCCATTCACATTCCCGGGGAACTCAACCGTGCAGCTGACTAGCTCTCACGGCAGTCCACCCTCCCTGGAGAATGGCGACTCCACCCCAAGACAGTCCAGCTGATTTGGAGCCATTTCGGCGAGGCCCAGATAGATCTGTTTGCCTCCCCCGAATCCTCCCACTGCCAGCAGTATTTTTCCCTCAGCAGGGATGCTCTGGCTAACAGCTGGCCTCCGGGGCTCAAGTACGCCTTTCCCCCAGTGAGCCTCCTTGCACAGACCCTGTGCAAGATCAGGGAGGACGAGGAGCAGGTTCTCCTGGTTGTGCCCTACTGGCCCATCCGGACCTGGTTCCCAGAACTCTTTTCCCTCGCGGCAGCCCCTCCCTGGAAAATCCCCTTGAGGAAAGACCTTCTTTCTCAGGGGATGGGCACAATTTGGCACCCGTGATCCCAATTCTTTGGAACCTGCACGTCGCGCTCCTGGACGGGACGCATCAGACCTCGCCGGCCTTCCCCAGGCCGTGATAGACACGATCACTCAGTCCCCTCCACGAGGCAGGCTTACGCACTGAGGTGGGGTCTGTTCGTCGACTGGTGCTCCTCTCGAGGAGAGGACCCTCAGAAATGCTCGATTGCAGCCGTGCTTTCCTTCCTGCAGGAGAAGTTGGAGCGCAGGCTGTCCGCTTCAACTCTCACAGTCTATGTTGCTGCTATTGCCGCACATCACGACGCAGTGGATGGATCATCCCTAGGTAAGCACCTGCTGGTCGTTAGGTTCCTTAGAGGCGCTAGGAGGCTTAATCCTCCCAGACCGCGCCTCGTACCCTCTTGGGATCTCTCCGTCGCCCTCCAGGGCCTGCGGGGAGCCCCCTTTGAGCCCCTCGCGTCAGTTGAGCTTAAATTCCTGTCTCTCAAGACAGCGCTCCTGACGGCTCTGGCCTCCATCAAGAGGGTAGGGGACCTTCAAATTTTTTCTGTCGACGAAACGTGCCTAGAGTTCGGGCCCGGCGATTCTCACGTTATCCTGAGACCCCGGCCCGGTTATGTGCCCAAGGTTCCCACCACGCCTTTCCGCGATCAGGTGGTGAACCAGCAAGCTCTGCCCGTGGAGGAGGCAGACCCAGCTTCTGCGCTGCTGTGTCCAGTCCGTGCCTTGCGTATTTACGTAGACTGCACTCGGCACTTCAGACGCACTGAGCAACTCTTTGTCTGCTTCGGAGGTCAGCAGAAAGGGAATGCTGTCTCCAAACAGAGGTTGGCTCATTGGGTGGTAGATGCCATCTCCCTGTCTTACTTGTACCAGGGACAGCCGTGCCCCTTGGGTGTGCACGCCCACTCCACTCGGAGTGTTTCATCCTCCTATGCTTTGGCGCACGGCGCCTCACTAGCAGACATCTGTAGAGCTGCCGGCTGGGCGACACCTAACACCTTTGCTAGGTTTTACAACCTCCGTGTAGAGGCTGTCTCCTCCCTTGTCTTAACATAGACATCAGGTGAGCGGGAGGACGGCTGGTGTCGGCTTGCTGCGCCATTCCCACGTGGATCCGTGCACTATTTCCCAGTCGGTTCCCTCCGGCGAACCCTGGGTCCTCCATGCCCCGCAGTCAGGGCTAGATGCGGAGTAGTTCTGACTGTGTTCCTGCCTGGGTCTCCTTTGCCCCGCAGGTAGTGGCTTATTTTATTTTTTCCAGCGGAGGAGACTGCTGTTTCCCTCGTATATCCCTAGCCTTATGGATATATTGAATTTTCTCTATTTCCACATGTGTAGAAAAATTTCGCCCCCCCCAACCCGTGCTTCAGTTCTTCTGGCATCCCTGTGGGGCCCCCTTATTGGCCCCCAGGGCTTTGGGAAGGTTACGTTACATATCTGCCTGCTGGCACGTCCGCCTGCTGGCACGTGGGTCTGTGCGTAACGCAGCGTCAGGGCCGTGGCCTGTTCCAGAGGGTCTGTTCCCATGTAACGTCGGAGTGACTCGACTGAGGGGGAACGTCTAGGTTACGTAGGTAACCCTCGTTTCCTGAAGGAGGGAACGGAGACGTTACATCCCCTGCCAAGGCCCCGGCGTCGCGCTGACGCCGGCTCGGTCCGGCTCTTCAGCAAAAACCTGAGTGAGTGTATTGCAGCCGCCATCTTATATACCCGTATGTATGGGGGCGTGGCTTGGCATGCAAATTCCACTCGCCAATTTTCATTGGCCTGTTGTATAAGGCTCAGAGGTGATTGGACTCTTAAGCGAGTTCCCATGTAACGTCTCCGTTCCCTCCTTCAGGGAACGAGGGTTACCTACGTAACCTAGACGTTCTCTTCAACATAAATGCGTAAGCCTATATCATCCTGTAGGTTCATGATAAAAAAATAAAATGTAAATAAAAATAAATGCAATTAAAGGGGTCATCGGATGCAAAACTCACTTTTACATGCTGTTTGAACATGTGTGTTGGCAGTTTGTGTACACAACCACCCTACAATGAAAATAATCCACCCAGTGGTATTTTTTTAATCGTTAAAAGTAATATCCCCTTTTTAAAATCAGGTCATTCTCAGCTTCTTGTCGGTGTGTCAGAGGCCACTCCCACGATAGTTGACTGACATGAGCGCCTTACCTTAGACCCGCCCTCACCGAGCTGAAACAGTCCGACTCCGATCGCCATTGTGTGACTCAGGTGCAGGGGAAGACAAGAATGTATCCAATTGAGCGATTGAGGTGTTCTGCTGTTGGATGTAATAATGAACATAGAAGTCGTCATTTACTCCCGACATCTGAGCCGCTGAAGACGCAGAGGATTAACATTACTTTTGTTTTTGAAAGGAAAGCACGGTTCAGCTTCACCCACAGCAGTGAGGGTTTTTTATGCATCTTTGGAAATAGCCTTTCTTAATAATGTTCTAGTTAGCAAGTTTCACAGCTAAATAGGGCTGGGTAAAAAATATAGATTCTCCGATTTTAATCGATCTTCAATTTAACGCAACGATATCGATTCGGAAAATCCCCGAATCGATTCTTAATGCATGTGCTTCAGCTTCACGTAAGAGGATATGAATATTCACCTCTCGTCCTGAAGGTGTCACCATCAGCTGCTTTTTTTGCAGAAAAATCTGGTGATCAAAAATGATTAGGCTGTAGTTAAGAACAGTTAGTTTTATGGACAGTTAGAATGTTTTGTATTATGATTGGCCTGTTTTGAACGTTTTGAATTTAGAAAAATGTTTTATTTCTTAAACATGTTTGAAGTTCTTAATAGATTTTACTGTTGCACATTTACAGTCTTTTTATTTTTTTACAGTAATGTGCATTTTGCAGTTTGTTTACATGGTGTACAATGGATGCACATATTTATGACTTCTTGTTACAGTGTTCATTTAAAATAAAAGTTGTTTAAAATTAATAACTGTGTGCACCCTATTATTAATGTAGATGTGTATTTCAGTAATAAACTTAAGTAGGAGAGTTTCAGTTACCAGCATTTATATCAAAATATGGATCCCATGTCTGCAAAACTAACATTTTAAATGAAATATTGATAGCTAATCGACATCGAATCGAATCGAAATCGAAATCGAATCGAATCGAAACCATAAAAATAAGAATCGAATCGAATCGCCGAATTGGTCACAATACCCAGCCCTACAGCTAAACGCGGCTAAAGTAAACATTACGGCTCATCATCCCATGGCAGAGAGGGGCAGGGTGAGTACAGCTCATTAGCTTTTAAAAAGGAACATGCATGCAACAGAATAGCTCACTCTGAAAAGGGCTGATTTTGACAATTTATGAATTTATTTAAAAACAATTTATGAAAAAACAAAAAGCCCAAAATCTCAAACTTGACAGGTGCATTAAAAAAAGTGTTTTTAACTGCAGTGTCTCCCCTTAAATGTGTTATTATATAACTATATTAGTTATTATATATAGTTATTCTATAAACAGGCTACAATTACTTACATAAAATAAGTGTTCTTTAAGTATCCGAAAGTTTACAGACAATGTAAATGACATGTGTACATCGATTTCATATAAAACTATTTGAAAATGCAAGTGCATTTAACCATAGCCGCAATCGAGTTTTAGGACGAACAAACACAAAGCGCACGTAAAAGTCTGTCAGTGCACGAGTTTCGTGCATCTTATAGTACCGTATTCCAAACGGCATAAATGAAAGCATATCTTAAGTAAAACACGGCGGGTGGAAGCCGTGTTTTACTTTTAAATAAATCTGTCATAAACTAATAATAGTTTATGACAGATTTTTTATGACCCTGCCTGTCAAAATGACGGACAATGTTAAAGTCTAACACAACCTCTGATTACAATACACAAAATTTCACTTACCACATAACCAGAGTAAGGAGTGATGACTGATAGGATGATGGCAAATAATTTGCAGATCCTAAACACCACTGACAAACATATACTTGTAAAATGTGTGGTAAATATTGCAGCTCCGTAGCAAGAAAGAGTACATGTGATTGCAAATCTCGAAAGTGAAAGTAAAAAGCGAGTGCGCATTCAAAAGTGGATTCAATGTCCTGCATATTAACAATGACTCTCTGATGCCCACAATTTATATACAGTATAATTACCCAATGATATAACTGCGAAAGAAAACATTGAAATATGTTTTCCTTCTATCTCGTATTTATTCCCTTTAGGGGTTTCGTAGTACACGCACATTCGGGCACATCTCTAATGGGAAGTATAAAATATTTTTGACTTTATTATAAAGTTAATAGGAAACACTGATTTCTTGAGTCAGGACTACCCATACTATAGACTGGTGTGTTTTTGTAACAAAAATCATGAATCTTGACTAAAAATGTAAAAATCGTGAATAGATTTTTAATCGAAACATGACCCCAAGAATCGATATGAATCGATTTGTGAGGTACTGAAAGATTCCCACCCCTACTTTTTGCAAGTATCTCAATGCAGTCAAAAGTCACTGAGGGATAGGAGACAGGAGAGATTTTGTTCACAACAGAGTAAAGAATTGGCAAAGACAAAACTGACACTTAATGCACTGAGAGCACTGTAATCATACTGGTTTTCATCAGCACATTACGGTTTAGTCTTTCCATTTCATCTGTTCCTACCAGCTGATGAAATCATCACAATGCAATAATTTGGCCTTTCTTGAAAGTTGTTTTGTCTAGAAAGCATCTGCCAAGAATCTGCACAGCTAATGATGATATATGAAATTAAATTTGCTGGTTACTCTGCCAAAACAACCGCCGTAAATACGCTTTCCCCTGTAAATACAAGACAGCATGGAAAAGTAGCATGTTTGAAGCATCACACATCTGTTTTCTACATTAAAACACGCATTCAATAAATGCCATAAAATATGTCAAACTATCCTGGCTTTGGTGATTTTACAAGTTCTACTTTGCTTCTGTGTCAGACTAGGTTCTAATTTAGTTCCTTGCAGACTACGAACCTCATCCATTTCCTCCATCCCTATTCTCGTCCTATGCATTATATTAATTGGCAAACTAGTGAAATTTATTTAAAGAGAAAACTCTGCACCAAGGAGCTCATTTAGCACTCCAGGATATTTGAATATTAATCACAATTAAGATGATGAATGGTACATGTGTGCTAGTCCTATCTGTGGAGATAAATAGCATTAGCATGTGCCAAGCATATTAAAGTTGTGTTTCAGGATAAGGCAAATTAGCCAGAGAGTTGCTAATGCTAACTTGGCTGATGTGTTGCTGTATAGCGTCTGACTTAGGTACAAATCATCTGTCCTGCAGATGATGTTTGAGCTCAATCCAGAGCACTCATGAACGTTATGGGAGGTCGTAAGAGGTTGTATAGCGGTGGAGTGGCTGCCAATAAACTTTAAAACAGTAATAAGAGGTCAAGGTGCTAGGACATTAACTCGGCCTGCTTTTTGGCCTGTAACTTTTAGGTATCACCAACAGACTATATTGGGCGAGGAGGTACATGTTATGTTCCTCATATTAGGCAGCTGTTAACACATGCTTTACAACCAGGGAACTGCTGGAGCAAATGAGATAAGTTTACTAATGTGCTGCCAATTTTTCTGTTCTTGTTCTTTTTTTGAGCAAACACAATTTTTTCACCACTCCACATGGAAAATTAAACACTCTGTATAAGTGAATCATTCACAATAGATCAGTAACATCCAGAAATAAAAGGTGAATTTACATTTCATGCTGAATTTAATCAAGCAATGCGAACATATAAGTTACGTTGTGAATTTCTATAGAAAGCAACATATCAAGTAGGGCTGGGTTTTGACACAAATTTTACATTCAGATTCACAAGCTTGCAATTTGCCAGATTTTCTCAAGGAAAAAAAATGGAAACTAATGCTGTAAAATATACCTTAAAGTCAGTTGGTACTACATTACTATAATATTGAAGGTTAAACTTAACTGATTGGTATATAAATGCTTAAATTACACTCATTGTAGGGTGGTTGTGTACACAAACTGCCAACACACATGTTCAAACAGCATGTAAAAGTGAGTTTTGCATCCGATGACCCCTTTAATTGCATTTATTTTTACACTGTTTTTTAATATAATATAAAGGGTAGTAGTTAATGTATTTACTAACATGAACAAACAATAAACAATACATTTATTACAGTATTTATTCATCTTTATTAATGTTAGTTAATAAAAATACAGTCATTCATTGATCATGTTAGTTCACAGTGCATTAACTAATGTTAACAAACAACTTGTGATTTTAATAATGCATTAGTAAATGCTGAAATTAAGAATAATAAATGCTGTAGAAGTATTGTTCATTCTTAGTTCATAATATAATAAACTAATTTCAACTAATGAACCTTATTTAAATGTTCTGTTCACAAGTCAGATATGTATATATGTATGAAAACCACAACAAATTCCTAATAAAAGTAAAGTTATTTAATTACATAATTATATTTCTAACTCCAATTCGTTTTTGGAAATATAAACATTTAAATGGTGGCTGTCGTAAAAACTTGGATTTATTCAAACATAAGTTAAACATTGAAGAACAATCAAATTTATAATGAATATGTTACATGGTGCATATATTTAAAAGTCTGAAGTAAATTTTTCTAGCTGACTAACAAGTTTATGGTTTCCGAGTATGTTTTTTCTGAGGTAAATGTGATGTTATGTGATATTATTTACTGTTATATTGATGTCTTTGCGCAGTTGCGCAGCAACACTGATTAAGTAATTACAGAAGACCGGATACAGATTTTGGTAAGTTGTACTCTTTCTTTTAACATATCTTCAGATGTTTATTCATGTTCATTTCGTGCTAAAACTGGTATTCAAGTGGAGGAGATTATCAGTTCATGTGCACTTTGTGCTGCCGTTTCTTGAACTGAGGCGCTACAATCTGTCATGCCAGATTAAACAGTGCCAAAAGGACATTTATTGTTTTAATATTGTAATAAAATGGACAATTTGAAATCTGAGACTTTCTTTCATATCAAAAGTAACAAAGCACAAAGCTTATTGCGATTAATTGGATGGATGTGTGCTATAATGTTCCGTTTATTAAAGGGGTTAAGATAAAAAAAAAAAAAACACTGGGTGGATTTTTATTAGGGATGTGCACGAGTACTTGATTAATCGATTACTCGAACCCATCAGTGACGATCGAGCATGAAAATGACGATCAATTGGCTCTAAAAATGCATTTAAAAAAAAAAATTAAACTACTTTCATTCTTTCTGATTAGTCATGCTGGTATTTGGGCGGTAGTCTGATATTTGATTGGTTACGGCTATGAGACGTTGCGGTCTAGAGACTAGACCAGAGCACAGAGCGAAAATGGCTTCTAAAGCACTCAGCTGGCAACACTTTGAAAAACTTGACGAAAGAACAGTCAAGTCAAGTGTAAGATGTGCAGCGCCACACTCGTCTACAACTCCACAACGAGTTTGATGCGTTACCATCTTGCACATAAACACAAAAAAGTAGATGATTCCGATGCCACTGCCAGCAGTCATCGAGCATAAGAGATATCACCATCAGACAGAAATGCGACAAAGGCAGGGCAGAGAAGATGAAGCGGGTAATTTGTGGGTTATATCAAGCACACTAGGGTCAGCGTTTGGGTGCAATCTTCCGTGCAGTGATGAGAGCAGAGATCGGCGCATTGCCTACAGACAGATGTAGCTTCAAGTGAGTGAAAAGCGTTGATGGAAAACGCATTATGTTGGGGTTACGTTGCAAAATATTGTAAATATATCTTTTTATACTGCATTTTTATACATATTGTCACGGTTGAGAAATCACACAACAAGGTAGCTCAGTGCAATGGGCCCGGAGGGTGGATTTATTTAATACTTTTAGGTGAAGTGATGGGGAAAAAGGTGCTCGGTGTGATCAGGTCTGGTGCTTTTGTGGAGTCCTCGTGTCCATGAAGGGGTGTCCAGGCGTGCGTGCTGAGGCCGTCGGTCACTCGCTGCCTTCTGCGTGACAAAAGAGAGAACGTTAGTACCAGAGCGATCTGCATGAGACGAGAGTCTGTCTGAATGAGAGCGACGGTGGCTTCTTAAGCTGTGGGGTGATGAGCGGCAGCTGGGACCGATCGGCCGCTGATGAGGACGTGCAGGTGCTGCGTGTTGGTCGCCAGGGCGACACTGATGAGCCCAGAGACACTCGTCACATTCCCCCCCCCCCCTAAGCATCGTTCTGGCCCTGGGAACGAATGGAGACAGTAGGGGTGAGTTAAGGGGTGGGTGGGGAATGACCCCTGACAGACCTGCAAAAGCTGTCCATATCCACGAGAGCCCATCTGCATTGGCGTTGGCGGCCCCGGCGCGGTGACGAACTTCGAAGTGGAAGTCCTGGAGCGCGAGGAACCAGCGGGTCACCCTGGCGTTGGTGTCTTTTGCCCGAGCCATCCACTGCAGGGGGGCATGGTCGGTCACCAGGGTGAACTTACGGCCGAGGAGGTAATACCGCAGCTCCAGGACTGCCCACTTGATGGCCAGGGCCTCCTTCTCTACGGCGGCGTAGTTCTTCTCAGCCGAGGACAGCTTCCTGCTGATGTAGATAATGGGATGCTCCTCACCTTCCTGGACTTGCGATAGTACTGCCCCGAGTCCGGTGTCGGAGGCATCTGTCTGCAGCAGGAAGGGGCAGCGGAAGTCCGGGGCGCGGAGCACTGGCGATGAGGTAAGTGCCGTCTTGAGCCTGGTGAACGCTTCCTCTGCGGCGGACGTCCACCGTATCTTCTCGGGTTGCCCCTTCCTGGTCAGGTCTGTCAGGGGGGCGGCTAAAGAGGAGAAGTTGGGGATAAAACAGCGATAGTACCCCGCCAACCCCAAAAAAGCTCG
Source organism: Garra rufa (assembly GCF_049309525.1). NCBI lineage: Eukaryota > Metazoa > Chordata > Actinopteri > Cypriniformes > Cyprinidae > Garra > Garra rufa. The sequence goes on from NC_133365.1 coordinate 28,982,781, forward strand.
TACCTGGGTCTTCGTCTGGGGCTGGGGAGCGGTAAGTATGGCTTCTACCTTTTTGTCCTGGGGCCGGATGAGGCCACGGCCGACTTGGAAGCCCAGGTACTTCGCTTCGGAGAGCGCTAGATGGCATTTGCGCTAGATGGCATCTCGCAGCCTGTGGTCCAGCGGGGGTTGGCTGGACTAACCGCCAACCCCCGCTGGACCACGGGCTGCGAGATGGTTCTATTACCCCCAACTTCAGCATTTGTTGAATTTCCTCCTCAATAGCCTGCTGACGGGTTTCTGGGACCCGGTAGGGCCGTTGCCTGACGATCACTCCAGGGGGCGTCTTGATGTCGTGCTGGATGTCGTTGGTCTGCCCTGGTTGGGAGGAGAACACATCCTCGAACTGACTGACCAGGTGTTGCAGCTCGGTCTTCTGGGCAGCCGACAGGTGGGGATTCATGTCGACAACCACGGGATCGGTAAGACTGAGGGCGGCTACCTGCTCGTTGGTCCCTTGCCATTTTTTCAGCAGGTTAATGTGATACAGTTGTTCCGCTTGTCTTCGTCCAGGCTGGCGTAATCGGTAAGTTACCGGTCCGACCTTTTCCATCACCGTGTAGGGGCCGTGCCAGGACGCCAAGAACTTGCAAGTGGAGGTGGGGACCAAAACCATCACCCTGTCTCCCGGTTGGAATTCCCGTGGTTGGGCTGCCCGATTGTAATGGCGTTGTTGGGCCTGCTGTGCCTTACTGAGGTGTTCCCGGACTAATGGCATAACCCGGTCGATCTTCTCCCTCATCTGCTTCAAATGCTCGATGACCGTGCGGTGGGGGGCAGGCTGCTGCTCCCAGGCTTCCCGAGCGACATCCAGTAGCCCCCGTGGCTGGCGGCCGAACAGGAGCTCGAAGGGGGTGAAACCAGTTGAGGCCTGGGGCACTTCACGGATTCCAAACAGGACGTAGGGGATCATGAGGTCCCAGTCACGTCTGTCTTCGGCAGCTACCCTCCGGAGCATCTGCTTGAGGGTCTGATTAAAGCGCTCCACGAGTCAGTCGGTCTGCGGGTGGTAGACAGTCGTCCTCAACTGTTTCACCCGCAGCAGCCTGCAGAGGTCTGCCATTAGCCGGGACATGAACGGTGTACCCTGGTCAGTCAGTATTTCGGATGGGATACCCACCCGGCTGGCCAACAGAAACAGCTCCTGGGTGATGGCCTTCGCTGTTGCCTTCCGCATGGGGACTGCTTCCGGATCCCGGGTGGCATAGTCGACGATGACGAGGATGTGTTCATGACCTCGGGCAGACTTAGGCAACGGCCCCACAAGATCCAATCCGATCCGCTCGAAGGGCACCTCAATGATGGGTAAAGGAATGAGCGGACTGGGGGGAGGAGACCTGGGCGCGGTGCGCTGACAGGTAGGACATGCCTGGCAGAACCTCTTCACTTCCGCTTCCAGCCCTGGCCAGTAAAACCGGTCCCGGATCCGCTGAGTGGTGTTCACAGCTCCCAGGTGCCCGGCCATAGGGTGGGAGTGCGCAAGTTCTAGAACGGCCTCCGTCTTGGTCCGAGGAACGACCAACAACTCCTTCTCCTCCCCCTTTCGCTGGGCGACGCAGTATAGCAGGCCCCTTCGGACATTGAAATGCGGGAGAGGATGGGGCCGTGGGAGGACACCCTTGTCATCCACAGCGCGGACTTGTCCCCAGCAATGCTTCAGCTGATCGTCCTCCCGTTGTTCTTTGGCAAAAGAGCCCCCCTCACTGGCCTGACGGAAGACATCATAGAAAAGGTTAGTATTTTGAGAGGGGGACTCACCATCTCTCCCGCTGTCCGAAGCAAGCAGGGCTGGCCGGCGGCGGCGTCTTCGTGGCCGCCTGCGGCGACGACGGTTCCCTTCCTGGCTGGCGGGCTGGGCGGCGGCAGCGAGCAGGCGGTCGAACCCGGGCCAATCCCGTCCGAGGAGTAATGAGACCGGCAGATTCTCCATTATCCCAGCCTTCACAGGCCAATTGCCATGAGCTGCAGCGATGTTGATACGACGAGCTGGGACCTGTTGGGTATCTCCGTGCACACAAGTAATGGGTAGTAGACTCTTCTGGTTGCGATGTGGAGGGCACAGCCGAGCTTGTATGAGGGTGACCGCACTTCCCGAATCCAGAAGCGCTCGTACGGGTTTGCCGTTCACAGTGACGTCCACTTCTGGAGCCGCAGGTGGGACGCGCTGATGTAGGATGCAACCCGCCAGCCAGGTCCGTGGAGGTGTTGTGGGCTCGGCGGTGGGCATCGGCTCGTCCATCGGTGAGGGAACCGTCGGCCTGCCAACTGCACGCGAGGTGCCCTCCGGCGTGCGTCGCTCCTGGACCACCCTCCGGGGGAACGGCGGCGCTCTCTCCCCGACCTCCCGGTGTTGGACCGCGTCCGCCAGCTCGATCGCCTCCACTAGGGACAGGACTGTGGTGGGATTCCTCATCCCAACGGCTTGGCAGAGGGTCCGGGGCAGGGCTCGCTGGAGGCGATCGACCACCACACGTTCCATTACCTGGGCTGCGGTGGGCTCCCCTTCGAGCAGCCAGTGTTGGGCCAAGCGGACGAGTTCGGCAGCCTGGGCTCGTGCCGGCACCCGGGCTTTATATTCCCACTCGAAGAACTGTTGTGCCGCACAAATGGGGGAGAGCCCGAGTCGGGCGAGAATTTCCCGCTTCACCTCTCCATAATCGTCAGCCATCGCCGGGGGTAGCAAGAAGAACGCCTGTTGAGCCTCACCCGTGAGAAGGGGTGCCAGCGCTGAAGCCCAGTCGTCCGGTTCCCACCCCTCGCGGTGAGCTGTGGACTCGAACATTTGGAGGTAGGCTTCCACATCATCATGCACTGTCATCTTCGGCAAGAGCCGGGCCGCTTGCATCCGGGGGTCAGGTAACGGAACGCGTGGGGCAGCCTGGGCTCGGAGGGCGGCGAGTTCTTCTTCGGTCTTGCCCTGCCGAGTGGCCAGATGTTCCATAATCTGCTGCTGGCGGACTCTGACTTCAGTAAGGCGCTGCAACAGTTCATCCATTTCCAGAGAGAGGGTGCCGATCGGTGCTGGAGAGAGTGAACAGAAAAAAAAAACAAACAACTTTTAGTGCATTCTCCACCAGGTGTCACGGTTGAGAAATCACACAACAAGGTAGCTCAGTGCAATGGCCCCGGAGGGTGGATTTATTTAATACTTTTAGGTGAAATGATGGGGAAAAAGGTGCTCGGTGTGATCAGGTCTGGTGCTTTTGTGGAGTCCTCGTGTCTGTGAAGGGGTGTCCAGGCGTGCGTGCTGAGGCCGTCGGTCACTCGCTGCCTTCTGCGTGACAAAAGAGAGAACTTTAGTACCAGAGCGATCTGCATGAGACGAGAGTCTGTCTGAATGAGAGTGACGGTGGCTTCTTAAGCTGTGGGGTGATGAGTGGCAGCTGGGACCGATCGGCCACTGATGAGGACGTGCAGGTGCTGCGTGTTGGTCGCCAGGGCGACGCTGATGAGCCCGGAGACACTCGTCACAATATTTATGTTTTAAACCGTGAAGGTGAGCCAATGGATATTACACAAGCAAAGTGAAAACTGCGCAATATGTTAAAGCGAAACTAAAAACAGTGCTTTCAGCATCTGACGTGCACATTCTCTCAGAGACAATGATAGACGAATATACTTCATATGCTGATATTAATTTACTAACCACCGAATCATATGACGCTAACCTGTCATTACATAAATGAATGGAAAATTCACAGCACAGTATTATAGACGCGAGGTTTCGAGGAAAGACACACAGCTGTGAACATTGCCAACTACCTGAAAGATGCAACAGAAAAGTGGCTGTTAAGCTCTGAAAAAGTAATGGCATGTGTGCACGACAACGCTGCTAACATGGTTCTGCTTCAGTTGTCGTTGTTTTAAAGTAACGGGAGCAGCGTATCCACTACTTTATGATTGGCACGTAGTTCAAGCTCACATGCATTTTATGTAGATAAATACAATTTGTAATATAACATTTACATATTTACGTATCTAGGCTGTAATTAATTTTATACACAATGCGTCATGTAGAAAAAGCACTTCAGCTTAACCTCAGGCTGTTATTTCTTTTAAATGTTTACTGTAGACTGTGACGCAAACGCCCTGCCCCTTGCTTAAACTCCACCCCCGATTAATCGAGTACTCATTTCTCAAACCTGTGGATTACTCGAAATGAAATATGATCAGAAATGCCCATCCCTAATTTTTATCATTGCAGGGTGGTTGTGTTCACAAACTGCCAACACAAATTAATGTTCAAACAACATGTAAAAGTAAGTTTTGCATCCGATGATCCCTTTAACTGAAAACAGGCCAGACTAATCGATTCTTGGGATTTAAGAATCAATATTGTTTCAAAAAAATGAAAATCAAGATATTTTTTACCCAGCCCTAACATTAAGTTCACCCAAAAATTGAAATTTGATGTTTATCTGCTTACCCCCAGGGCATCCAAGATGTAGGTGACTTTGTTTCTTCAGTAGAACACAAACAAAGATTTTTAACTCAAACCGCTGGAGTCTGTCGGTCATATAATAGCAGTCAATGGTTACCAAATCTTTAAGAGTAAAAAAAAACATACACAGAGAAAACCAAATTAAACCCTGCGGCTTGTGACGATACATTGAGGTCTTAAGACACATAACGATCGGTATGTGCAAGAAACTGAATGGTATTTATATTGTTATTTACCTCTGATCCATCAGAACGTTCAGCTGTATGGCGCGTGTTCCCAACAGGCAGCGTGTGGCGCATCAACGTGCTCTGGCAATGTAGTCGGTGAAAAGTCAACACTCACAAAAGAGTTCTTTTAGTTTTTAATCGGTTGCCAGAATCAGGATAATCACAAGTACATGGCATGTGTGCCTCTTATTTTTAGAGGCCAAAATGCACTATGTAAACAATGAGTCATGTATACATGCGACAGATCGCTTCCGCGCATGCTTCTACTATGGCAGATCACATTGACACATCACGTGCCGCCTGTAGGGAATGCACTCAGGAGAGTAGAATGTTGCGATGGATCAGTGGTAAATAATGATATAAATACTGTTCAGTTTTTTGCACAGACCGATCGTCTTGTGTCTTAAGACCTCAATGTATCATCACAAGCCGCAGGGTTTAATTTGGTTTTGTCTGTGTATGTTTTTTTTACTCTTAAAGATTTGGTAACCATTGACTGCCATTATATGACCGACAGACTCCAGCGGTTTGAGTTAAAAATCTTTGTTTGTGTTATACTGAAGAAACAAAGTCACCTACATCTTGGATGCCCTGGGGGTAAGCAGATAAACATTACATTTTCCTTTTTGGGTAAACTATCCCTTTAAGTTAGGCAGAGGCTATGATAGATAAATGATAGAGGCTATTTATACTAAGTGCAAATAGCAATAGATTCTATTTACACTAAGGGAAAATAGCAGGATTTTCTTAGCGATATGCTCTTTACACTAAGTGCAAATAGCTATAGATTCTATTTACACTATGTTAAAATAACAGGATTTTCTATTTATACTACTTATTGCAAATATGACAAATTATCTGCAGCTCAGTATCGTATATTATAAAACAGTATGCAGTAATAACATATTGATTGTAAATTATAATTTCAATTCAAATTCTTAAATGGATGCCACCTTATTGGGACAATAAAGCCCTCCCTACACCTACCCTAATATTTTATTTTAAACTTTTTGTTTATTTCCTTAATTTTCGCTGAAAATAAATGCCTTTCTGAAGTGATATGAGATTTGAAAAGGGAGGTAAAAAAGTTTGGCACAAAGCAGATTCGAACTCATGTCGATCGAGTCAAAAAGACCATGGCATGCACTTTACCATCTACGCCACTGGAACTGATGTTTGACAATTGTCTTTTGTAGTATTGACTATCCCAATTACATTATGGTGGGCGAGATTTGCACTTAGTGTAAATAGACACTCTGATCAAGTTATCTTGAGTTCAAGTTATCTAAACTGTATCTTTGTAACAATGAAAGTGATATATTATGCTTGACCTTTTTTTTCATTGAAAGTGCTATTTTTGGCCTTTGGCATGTTTAAATATTTTTAATGCAGCGAACTGTTTTAAGACATAATACATTATTTAAACAAGAAACAAATGAAAACAAATCGCAGGGTGGACTGGAAAAACACTTCCTATGAAAATAAAGAAGAAAAATTAAGTAACACAAGTTATTTATTTTAAAAAGTAACTTTGATATTACAGTGTACATTTAACAAGTACTGTAGTGTCAGTTTACTTGCTGCTTTAAAGGGTCATCTAATAAAGTATCACATGTTATTTGAAAACATTATGCCTAACAATTATCTTGAGATGTCTGACCTGAGATGGAAAAAAAAAAAACACTTTTAAGTAATGAGACTCTCCTTGACAGGTTAGATGGAAATCCAGTCTAGTCACCTGCTACAGTGAAGCAGTTCTGCTCATTATAATCATCTCTGTTGTGAAAACAACATGAGCTCTGATGCGCTGCAATGTAAAACAACCCCTGCTCATGAGAAAGACGATGACGCCGTCTGTCTCGTAATGCTGCTCACATGTTACGAGCGTCTATTTAGAAATCCTGGACTGATCCTTTTATCCTTTTGTTTCATGTAATTTAGGCTTGCTACATGTACCACCGGAGCTCGCCCACTTTGATCTGACCGTTAACATTTAATCTTTACCGTGTTCTCAGACAGCATAAAGTACTCACGCTGCTCAACCCTACGGTTATGCTAAGGGAAACATGTGGCATTTCAACCCAACACACGATCAACGCAATACACATGAAGATAAACCAGGGTTATGCTTAAACTAAAACTAAGACCATAAAAAAGCAATAGCCAAAAATACATTGTATGGATCAAAATGATAAATTTTCCTTTTATGCCAAAAATCATTAGGATATTAAGTAAAGATCATGTTCCATGAAGATATTTCCTACCTTAAATATATCAAAACTTAATTTTTGATTAGTAATATGCATGGCTAAGAACTAAGAAAATTTTCTCAATATTTAGATTTTCCCAGCCAAATATTGTCCTATCCTAACAAACCATACATCATACATAGAAAGTATAAACTGACCCTTATCAAAATCAAAATCAAAATATATCTATATGCTATATTAGCATATCAGTGAAACTAAATTATTACTTATTTGAGACACTTTTTTATTAGAAAACTAGTTTCTGAACTTTTATGTGTATCACAGAGCAATTTGCCATTTAGAGAAAGAAAGTTTTAAAAAGAAAATAAATAAATACATAAAAAAAACATTACATGCAGGGTATTAAAAATTACGCTTGGAAAACTCATAAATTGTCGGCATTCTGAGTTATTTTGATTCATGCATTGATTCGTGTTGTTCATGATATGATGTATTATGCACTGCTGCAATTTTTTACCGCCACTGTTCATTTTTACCAGCATGAAAGCTGATTTCTTGTCTAATTAGTATGACATATTATTTTTCCCATGCAGTACTTCTCATTAATGATCAGTATTTCAAACGCTATGGCCAGTTGTGTGACTCACTAATAACTTCAGGGCATCAAGCAGCAGAAACGCCTACTAGCGACTAACAGTACAGCAACCCGATGATCTCCGGGGATAAAATCACATAGACTGCAAGAGACAGAGTAGTATAAGTCTGTTATATGTCACGGTATAATCTGAGCATCACAAATAAAGCCTTTAAAGCCATAAAATAGTCTGACTGTAAGGAACACAGAAGATCTAATTATAAAGCAGCGTCTAGGAACAGCCATAACCCTTAAGGCTGCAAACCCAAGCAAGAGATAGCTGGAAACAAAAAGAGAAAGACAGAGTTATAGTAATTTTTTTTGCTTATATTGCTGATACTTCAAAATAGTATTTTTTTTTTTCCGAGGGATCTTAGGAGCGTGAAATGATCTTGCATTTTCCACAGCTCAGGATAGTTACCTGGGGCTGTATTACACAAACATCCAAAACCAGAATCGCCTCTACTTGGTAATCAAAGAAATAGTATTTGTTCAAATCTTAATTCAAAGCCCTGGTTGATCAGTCACATGACACTTACGGCTGATGTGATTAGTGCAACAAGAAATGAGTGTCTATCACAGATTTCAGTATTGAGATGAATGGGAATGCTAACATATTACAGACATCCTTTAATTTATAGTTCTTTGAAAAGATTATTCTTTTTAGTGCTAGAAACAGGAAATATTAGATGACTTTACACTTGCTTGCTTCTGCCACTTTTCTTTCCAGGACACATGACATGAACTGGAACGGATGCCGTGCCTTTTAGCCAGCTAGCTGCTTATACGCGAAGCGCTCACAGAGAGGTCTGTCCTCTGATAAAGCCTGTTTTCTATTCTGTTAAGCACTCTCAGTCACATAATATCAATGACAGCTACAGACATCTCTTTCCCACCCTCACACATACAAATATATATGGCTCATGAATACGGTGTTAAATTTGGGGTTGTCAGTTCTAATACTACTAAAGCTGTTGATGAGAAGCAAATAACCTCGACAAAGGACAAATTGGCCCTCAAAACAAACACGGAAAAAGACAAAAAGTGCATAAGAGAGATGAAAGACGACTCTTCACTTACAGCAAGGTTCAAAAGTCCATAACAAAACGCTTTTGTTTTGCATTTTGTCTAATTTAATTACAAGTTATACTGTTAGTATAACAACTCTGAGAGTATAAAAATTGTAATGAATTCAGAATTTGTTTCCCCTTTGCTTTAATGCATGAACTTAAACCAGAAGTTCATGTTCTCCAGCATGTTTTGACAATGATTCAAAGAGCATATTGTGCTTCACTGGTTTCTAGTCACATGGTTCATATCACAAATATGTTTATTTGATTAGTGACCTAGAAACGCAGCGCAGGTTTCTTAGCTTACATCATAACTTGTTTATGTTTTAAATAGTGCTGTTAGTCGATTAAGAAAATTAACTAATTAATTGTTTTTTTTTTTTAATTGATCCTAATTATTTGTGATTAATCACACCTAACATTAAAGTTTTTAAAACTTGTTTTTTATTGCTATCTTTTCACATTCAATCTTCAAATTAAAGTAGAAACAACACAAAGACAGTATATTTTTAACATTTGTGACCCTGGCTCACAAAACCAGTCATAAGGGTAAATTTTTTTAAACTGAGATTTCTACATCATCTGAAAGCTGAATAAATAAGCTTTTTATGAATGCATGGTTTGTTAGGATATGACAATAAGGCTGAAATATAACTATTTGAAAATCTGGAATCTGAAAAATCTAAATAGTAAGAAAATTACCGTTAAAGTCGTCCAAATGAAGTTCTTAGCTATGCGTATTACTTATCAAAAATTAAGTTTTGATATATTTACAGTAGGAAATTTACAAAATATCTTCATGGAACATGATCTTTACTTAATATCCTAATGATTTCTGCCATAAAAGAAAAATCAATAATTTTGAGCCATGCAATGTATTTTTGGCTATTGCTACAAATATACCCCAGCGACTTAAGACTGGTTTTGTGGTGCAGGGTCACAATTATTATTATTTTTTTTATTTATTTATGACTAAAGGTGAGTATCACTGATACCAATATTACCGATGTCTCTAGGAAATTGCTCTTTTTTCCCTAATATTTAACCATTGACTATACCCATTCAACATTACAGTATTACATTACATAATTGAAAGCTATCAATTTAACATTTATTAGACCTAAACAAAACAACTTCTAATTTAAGTGGACTTAAAACTAGGGATGTCCCGATTAGATTTTTTTGCCCTCGAGTCCGAGTCATTTGATTTTGAGTATCTCTCGATACCGAGTCCCGATCCGATACTTCTATAATACATAAAAAAGAATAAAGAAGAGCGAAGAAACAGATCCAGGATGTTCCTGATTTTTTATTTAATTCACCTTATTTTAACATTCAACAACTCTGTTAACAAACAGAGCACTTCTGTGAGGTAGCTTGAACAATAAAGTAATAAATTACATCAATTCTTCACTTCTGGACTTTAGTGTTAAAAAATAATGAGAATATATATATACAAGAGGTCGCGTTAGACTGTTACAGGTTCGTAAAAATTCCGTCATAATTCATTATTACCCGTCATTTTAATTTTCATATTCTAATTATAACACATTTAATTGCATTTATTTTTGTTGACGTTTTAATTTTTAATATGTTGAAGAGAACAGATAAGACTGCTTAACTTTTCAAGTTCAACACCACACCCCGCAGTGACATCGATTTTAATATATTCTCATTTTAATGAGCAATATTGATCAGGAAATCCTAGTCGATCTTTTGGTCTATGCTGTTTTCAGACGATGACTAACAAGTACATAGTGCGCCTCCCATCCAATAAATCGCAATGAAACAAAGTCTAAAATTTCAAATTCAATTTCATTAGGAAATTCAAAATACCGTTTTGGCACTATAGATCGTTGTAGCTTCTTAGTACTACTGCGCCTGTGCTTAATGAAATGCATAGCAAAAGGCAACAGATTAGTAACAGTTTCGTTTTAGTATTATATATATCTCCGAGTCCTGATCAGGAGGTAACGTCCGATTCCGATCGAGTCTGAAACCACGTGATCTGGCCCGATTTCCGATCACGTGATCGGATCGGGACATCCCTACATCCCTACTTCATATCAACCCATTATTTACCTGTGCCCTTCAGCAAGTATAGGAAATATACAGAAATTAAATAAAGTTATCAAACACTAAATAATAAATTAAATCTAGATGAATCCTTAAAGCTCGCAAAAAGCGATTGATTTCCTCTTTTCTTTTGTTTTTTGATTAATAAAGTTATTAGCTGGGTTATTAGCTTATTTGGCTGCTATTACTTTAAGAGCTGCGGCTCATGAACGTAAAGGATCTGACACACATGCTTGTAGTTTCGTTTGGTCTTTAATATAAAATGATACAGGCTATAGCGTGAACTGACACATTTGTGGAAAATTCGTTTTTACTAACATTTGGCCTGACAACATCTCATCTGACTGCAGTTTACTGTTCTACCTGTACCTTTCCCGCAGTGCTGAAGTGAAGTTGGAGTGCGCGTCTGAAAAGTCTTCCATTTGATGTGGTCGTAAAGATGTTCTGCGACTACACAAATGCACTTCCTGTCAAGAAAAAAGAGACAGAAGCAGCAGTTGTGAGTGGGTTGACCAACCCTATCCACACCCCTGTGTTAAATGTTTTTAATGCTGTTAAACTGGAAAAAATAATTGCCTGCGTTAATGCGCTAATTTTGACAGAACTAGTTTCCCCTTGTTTATTTATAGTTTTAATTCGACTTTTTATTCCAATGTTTTTATATGGACCTTTGAACCCTAGTGTACTGTTTGTTTTGTCCTTTATATTATACCTTACTCTTGTGTATTCAGGCTGGTACATGACTGGCTGTGAGACTGAAATGTCACTAGTGTCTCATCCTTTTGCATCAATCACAAACACCTACTATTTCCCCTCCATCTGTCCTTTCCTATGGGCAGCTGCTGTCTAAAGAGCAGGGTTTATTTTCCATGTAGCCGAGACAGTTGAGGTTTATACGTGTCCTAAAATCACTGACCCTAAACTACCGCTGGTGTAAATAAACATCTGCCTGGTTTTTCTGAACTCTGTTATATATTTATTTTGCCAACAAAAATGATCTGGAAATGATGATTCATGAACTAAATATAAAAAAAACGAGTCAGTGAGGAAGAATATTGCAGAATATAAACTCTGGAACACTGGCAAGATAAACGCTCTTTGAGAAACCAAAATCCTGCTGAGAGCAGAGAGGCATAAATATTTTGTTGACAAACAGGCGTGAAAATGTGACATCAGAGCATTTTATCACAATGACATCTTTAATTAAACTGTCCACCAACACCGTGGGAGAGAAAACCACTGCTGCTGCAGTCTGTTTTTGCCTGAATATTTGATCTTCCTTAAAAGAAAGTATTTAAAATGTTGTACTACAGAAACTGTTCATGAGCTTTGATATTATCCCTCAGAACTGATGTATGTGTGTGTCTTTTGTGGATACTATGATTAATTAGTTTGCTTTAATAATTCAGTAAATAAAATATGAAACTGTCAAACAAAACAGACAATATACAGTAATGCTACACAATACTAATGGCGGTTTAATGACAGTGTTCAGTGACAGTATCTCAGAGTTTCATTTCTTCACAAGAATTGGTCGTTTATTTGTTTTTAATTTCATCTTTCATTGAAAATCACGTCAATTTGCCACAGCAATCCGCTAACTTTATTTAACCTTGATAACGCTTGTCAACATGCAGAACAGAAAATAAAGCGAAGATATGAGGATGAATACCGAACATTCAGAAAGGATTAGGAACTTGTGTGGGAAGGTATCCATGTCTGCTTTGTGGCGGTGTAATGTCACAACTTCAAATATCAAATTCAAAGCAACACCATGAAACAAAGAGCAGGTTCAGAGGGCGTTTAGAAATCTCCAAACAAAAGAAGTTTGTCAACTTGATTCCTGAGCTGATTAAGGATGAATAGCACTGCTACACAGACACTTAAGGCAAAAGTAGTTTCCATCAAACTTTCCCATTAAGCATTGGTGTAGTGCATTAGTTCACTGAATCAAAACATCCCTTTGGCTCCTTTTGGACAGTTAATTTATAGACAAATTGTTCTTTTTGAGTTCTTTTCAGGTTCGTAAATGAGTGTTTATCAGACTGATTGAGTTAGCTCACCAAATCAATATATAAATGAACTAGAAATCTGCAACTCAATGCTCAAGTGAACTAATAAATTTAAATGTAAAGTGTCTGGGAACATGCAAAGGCATACAAGAACCTATGAATCATTTTTTAACCAGTTGTTAGCATCAGTAACAATAATACAATTAGGAATAACTGAGTAATTGGGATCAATACATCAGTACAACTAATTGGTAATAAGCAGGTGTTATTTATACACACCAAGAGTTTTACGAGAGTTCAGATTGTTAGAAGTTGATCATTATGACTTGATCTTTTATCTGCAGCAGCTGAACGTGTGGAATTTTAAAACGAATCAGTCGTCCTGTTTTAAAGTTCACAGTGGTTTAACTAGTCTGCCTTAATCCACTTTCAAAGTCACACTGCGAATTTATGGGGTACCCTCTGACCTTATGAATTACAAACACATGCACACACAAACACGCACACATACGAGAGATCAGAACCAAAAGGGAACATGTGTAGGCAGCGAGAGGGAATGGGTGCGTGGATGATGTCCAGACTTCACAGGCTTCAAAAGAGAAAGAACAAGATTAAGTTTGTGAATGGAAAGGAAGACAGAGAGACGTGGAGATATGAAACGTAGGGTTTGATTTATAGCTTAACCCATTTCAGTTTTTCCAGCCTCATTTTCATCTTTACTGACTTCATCACAATCTTTGTTTAGAACTAACTTTATGCTATACAGTAGCTAAACAGTGCAAACTCACACAATATTTCTATTTCTACACTGAAATAAACTGAAAAACCTGCAATTATTACCTCAAGGAGACATTTCTACGTGATCAATCTATTAAATAGGTTCATTCTAATGTATTTAGGTATTTTAAAGTTACATTTTTGGCCTTTATTGGATTGGAGGGTTACAAGTTTGGCAAAGTACCTTGAGGAAGGATAAAATGAATTCATTTAGATTTATCAATTAATTAAAAATTTCAGTGAAGTGTAGAAAAAATGTGACCCTGGACCACAAAGTCATAAGGGTCAGTTTTTTGAAATTGAGATTTATATATCATCTGAAAGCTGAATAAATAAAGCTTTCTGTTGATGTGTGGTTTGTTAGGATAGGACAACATTTGGCCGGATACAACTAATTGAAAATCAGAAATTTGATGGTGCAAAAAAATCTAATTATTGAGAAAATCACCTTTAAAGTTGTCCAAATGAAGTTCTTAGCAATGCATATTACAAATCACAAATGAAGTTTTGATATATTTATGGTAGGAAATGTACAAAATATCTTCATAAAACATGATCTTTACTTAATATCCTAATGATTTTTGCCATAATTTTGACCCATACAATGTATTTTTGGCTATTGCTACAAATATACCTGTGCTACTTGAGACTGGTTTTGTGGTACAGGGTCACAAACAGAATACACAATATTTCTACACACTGGGGAAAAATAAGCTAAATATATAATTAAAGATTTACCTTCTTAATGTATTTTCTTTTTTGGTTTATTTTTAAATTGTTTAAATTGATTGTTGTCATTTACTCACCCTCATGTCATTCCAAAATTATGTGACTTTCTTCTGTGGAACAACAAAAAAATATATTTTGAAGAATGAAAGTCAATGGGGTGAGGTCAGTTGATAGTAGACTATCATATATCAAGTACAGAGGTTGTGTGTGTGACATGAAAGTTCATGTGATAACATGTAGTGTTGTCAATTTTTTTGGCACGTGGTTTTCCATGAGATAAATCTCTGTTATAATATGAGAAGTAGCACATAACATTGAACCATTTAATGCAAATTTCACACTTTTTTTATTTTATAGAACTAAAGAAAGTAATAAGTGTTACAATGACAGCAGATTTTAAATCATGTCTAAATTGCAGTTTCAGTTTAGCCAAGACGCTGTTAAAAAAACATGGAAAATGTTATTCAATTTAAGTTTTACAAATATTTAAATACGTTTTTTAAGTCAGTAACATAATCCATTACATTACATGTTTTAGGTAATCTAATTAGACTACTTTTTGATTACTTTTAGATTTGACCTAACTTACCACATTGATTTAAAAAAGATTATCTTGTATCATATTGATATAAAAATAGAAAAAGAAAGAAAACATATTCCATTCGTTGTTATTAAAAACATAAAGTGCATTAAACATTACATTACGTCAAGGTTTCCCAAACTGGGGTTCATGAAGGAATATTTAATTACATCATAAAAATGTCAAATTAAAATAAATCATTTTAAAGTAACTGTGTTTGAAAGACAAAAACCTTCCAAAGACACAGTAATTCATGGTTAAATAACCAACTGAGTGATAAAAATCAAATAAAAATGCAATGTTGAAATGTTAAGGAAATGCTTATTAAACAGAAATTATTTTTTGTAAATCTAGTGGTCAAATGCTGTTTGGCCTCGTAATTTTCTGTGTAATTATATCCACTTGTCTATTGACTGGTCTTTGTGTGAATGTCTACTAAACTGGAAGACTGGAAAACTGGTAGGCTATTTTAGAAAGGAAAATTGAAAATCTGAAAAAGAAGAATTAGGGAGAATCAATAATTTATGATTAATTTGATGCTGTATGAATAATAGGTAATCTTGTAATCAATGAAGAAGTAATTGTAGTCTGATTACAAGTATTTTAAAATGTATTATAATCTACAAGTACTTATTTTTTGTAATTTTTGGAATCTGATTATGTAATCCAGATTACATGTAATCTGTTACAATACTATATATATATATATATATATACATACATACACTATATATATATATATATATATATACATACATACATACACACACATATATATATATATATATATATATATATATATATATATATATATATATATATATCTTTTTTTGCAGTCCTCAGTCATAACCTTGAATAGTCTCGGCTGTGCACCACGGGTCCATCCCATATTTGGCTCCCACAGGCACAGTGTCCTCATTAGAGATAGTTCCTCTCCGCAGGAGAATCTAAAGCACAAATGCCAGAGAAGAGCATCTACGACTCAGACAGAAGGAAGAACACTTTAATAAATCTCTGTGGCCCATTCAACACACACATACACACACACGTACACACGTTAGACTCCAGTTTATGGAGGGTGACACACACACATGTGGCTGAGATTAAGTGATATCATGTATCAGCAGTGATGACTTTACCAGAACTCACATTAGTAGCAGGCATGACACTACAGATATAACACACACACACACACACACACACACACACACACACACACACACACACACACACACACACACACACACACACACACACACACACACACACACACACACACACACACAGCAACACAGTACAGGGATTTTCCCAGCCAATCAATGCAGAAAGATAGTCATGCTATCCAATTTTCAGTTTAATTCACTCAAGATTTCCTACAATTCAAAATGAATAGTTTGCAATTACGTGTGGAGGAAATAGACAAAGAAATGTTGACAGTGTGTGTGTGCGCGCACAATGTGTTTGTTTATGTGTATGAATGCCTGTGTACATACGTATGTTTAATTGAAAGTCTATGTATTTGCAACAGATGGAAGTTGAATATCACAGGGCGAACATAACACATTACATCATTATTATTTTGAACACGCACATAAACATATTTGCACACGCAAATCCTTTTACAGTATATGCATGTGTGGACTTCCTATTACACGTACCGTCATTAATTAGAACCTAATTATAGTCATTACAGACTAACCCTAACAGTAATTTTTAGCATTTTAAATTTTTAATTAAGACATGATTTACTCGTTTCCCTCCCAGGGCCAGCCCCACAATGTGGTTTGATCAGGTTATGGTGTTCTTCTGGGTATGCTTTTCCCAAATTTCGTCCCCAAGGACAAAAAACCTGCCCATGTGCGGACACACACATAAACACGAACGTTTGCCACACGCGGACACAGGTTTTGCTATTCTTCTGGGGACATTTGCAGAAATTTCATTCCCACTAGGAAAGCAAAACCAGCCCATGTGCGTGCAGCCGTACACACACTCGCAAACCATATGTCAGAAACCTTGTTAACGCTCAACTAAACAGAGCGCAGGTAAATAGAGCTGTTCACTAACATTGTACACAGACAAAAAACACAAAGACAAAACATGAAAAAAAAAAAACATCAAACATGTTCTAAGCCTGAAGAAAAAGAAATCAATCAAACAAACAAAAACAATTTCACAAAGATCTAAATAATTTAAAACAATGTGTTAAATACCGGTTTTCCAGTTAATTTTTAAAGTAATCCTGTGTCAGAATTATTGATGTTATTTGTAAGCTGACACACTTGTGAAAAGCGAGTTTCCAGTTGGAACAGATCGACTGCAGTTCCGTGCATGACAAAGACCCTAACACAAACTCCTGAGAGCCCCCAGATATTACATTAATTCAAACGTACAGTTTTAGGTCACCATCTTGTATACAAATGGAAAAACTCCAAACTCACAGCAGCTTAGAGCATCAGTCCCGAGCTCAATATAAAATATACAGTAGGACATTCAGAGGTCATTTTTTAAAACATCTACAGACTTAAACTAACAAACTAACACGAACAAAGTACGCATTAAAAGTGCGCTTACAAAAAAATCCCAAGTTCTCATCAGTATTTCAGCCCAGAGGACATTTTCTCTTACTTCTGTAACTAACACACACATACGCCCCCACACACACATAAAACCCCGGAGCATAGTCTAGTCTCAGTAATTAAAAACGGGAAACACCTTCGACTTAAAACTGAAGAACTTTTGTGTGTGTGGTGTGAAACATTTTTCTGGTTGTTCCTGTTCTAACCTGTAATCTGAGGAGTGTATCTTTCACAATCCTTTAAACTGAGTAGAACAACTGCCGGCGTTGATGATAAATCATGCAAAAAAAATTCTGTCTGCTTTGCGACCGCAATTTACAAATGAGTTTTCAGTCAAATATGTAAATATTTTTTTGAAGTTTGAACAACTGTAACTGTGAAGCCACATCAAGCAACGCAGCGCAGAAAGTGTGATCCTTAAACCATCAACTCTAACAGCAATTGCACACATTTTTTTAATTTAAGCTTCTTTTTTCTGCAATTCATAATTTTTTTTAATCAAGTTTCTGTGGCACTGTTAATAAAAATAATCAGGTGCTCCTGATTAAACAGTTTTATTTTCATTTACATAAATGACATAGTACTGAATTAATATCTCCAGAAAAAACTACCTAGCACCTTAATAAAAATATTAAAAATTATCCAATAAAGTGACCAAACAGGCTGAACCCAGCATTTGGTTTAAAAAAAAAATAAACAGGATTTTTTAAAAGTATGCCATTAATACTGGTGCATTCCTAATTTTAAATATTAAAAACTCAGGCTAACTTAATAATTAAGACTGTAGGGAATAGGAATACCCACAAGTTCTTATGCTCAAATTATTCAATTATACGTGTTTGACTTTGAATGGTCAAAACCATTTCATATAAAGATTTTACCCAAGAAGTTTTGAGAAAAATCAACGTGTTTTTTTTTTTGGACTAATCCCAAATCCACACTGCAAAAAAAGGCTTATCTCACTTAATATTTTTGTCTTGTTTCTAGTCAAAATATCTAAAAATGATTAAATCAAGTTGCATTTACTAGATAAGCAAAAAGATGTAAGATATTTAGTCCTGTTTCCAGTAAAAAAAAATCTAAACTAAGTGCATTTTGCTTAAAATAATCAAAATTATCTGCCAGTGGGATCTTGTTTTAAGAGTATTTTACTAAATTACTAAATTCACTAAATTTTTTGCCCTCAAAAACAAGACCTAATTGTTTAATTTCCATTATATACAACTTATAATGATATGCTATAACAATATAATTTTGTTAATTTAAAAAAACTAGCTAATTTAATTTAAAATGTAAGTTAAAACAATACTTCAAATCACACTCAGTCTACTAGTAACTAGTTAATTTCACGTTCACTCCTTCACTCCATTGAAAAAAAATACTTCCAAGAAGAAACATATACAATTCCTAGCTCAATTTACTTGAGCCAAATAAGTACATTATAAAAATGCTGGGTTAAAAACAATCCAGTGCTGGGTGAAATATGGACAAACCCAGTGACTGAGTTGTTTTAACCCAGTGGGTTATATGTTTAACCCAGCCTTCTGGGTAGTTTTATTTAACTCAACTATTGCTTAAAAATACTATATTTCTCGCTTAAAATGAACCCAAATTAGGTTGTAAATTAAATATCAGACACAGAATTACTAGAGCCATCAGTAATAATAAAAGATGAGCATTTATTAATAGGAAATTTATAAAATGTTTATTATTTAATTATTTATTCAACATGTTAACAAAGTTTCATCTATTGAAAGTGTTAATAAATGTTAATTTCCAACCTATTTTGGTTCATTTTAATCAAGAAATGTAGTCATTTTATGTAATAGTTCAGGTTAAACAGAAACACCCAGAAGGCATTAGGTCAAAAACAACCCAATGAGTTGTTTTTAACCCAGCATTTTTTTTTAAACATTGCTATTCATTTGCTTATCTTTTCTTCACATCAATCAGGCTAACTACACTGAAAATTGGCAAGTTATTATTTGGCAAGTTTTTGCACGCACATTTTTAAAGTTAAATTTAAATATGGAACTAAGTAAAATCTATTTAACTAAGTTAAGTAAAATTAGCAAAGGAAATAAGTAAATTTAAGGTGCAGGTAGAGTTTGATGAGTAATTCTACTTAATCATTTTAAGTTTACTTTGCAATCAAAGACAATTCACTCAGCCATGGTTTGTAAACGTTACTCAAACATCATAGCACTGAAAAAAATGCTATTAAACCACTTACAAACATGTACGTAAGCAAGTAGACAGCTCCTTATTGTTTTAAAGGTTATATGTTGACTCAATGTAGTTTCTAACCAAATTAACACAGAGACCTCAATACTGGGCACATGATACACAATGACGGTAACAATCAGTGAATAGTTTCATAGTTTCATTTTGAGTAGAAAACGAACTCTATATCTTACAAAACAGCAAGTTACTTAACCTAACAACAAAAGCAACTATAAAACAATGTAAATACATCTCGAAAACAGCAAAAAAAAAAAAAAAAAGTATAACCTTATTAATTATTCATGCTCAAGTGCATGATGGGAACAACGAGATCATGACTTGATTTACTTAAACAATCTTTGTAAAGAATAACAATTCCAAGTAAAATATACTTCTAAGTTCAAATATTAAATTGTACAAGCTTAAATTGAGTACTAGTATTGAACTGACTAAATTATTTAATGTAGATATGATATTTCTTCTGTATTATTTACTTCACCACAAAATCATTTTTATCAGTGTATGCTAAACGTCTTGAATTTATGTTTTCTTTTGTACTGCTATCACAAATCCCCCAAATTCACAGTAGAGCAGGAGAGAAAAAAGAAGAAAGAGCGCATATGGAAATGATCACAGAGATGTGATGGTTAGACGGAAGTGGGGCTTTATGATGGAGAGGAGCCTACTGGAGTTTGTTCTCGTACGTCTCTATCTACGGCCTGCTTTGGGACGAGGAGAGGGAGGGAAAAACGCTTGAGACAGCACAACGTCTCAGCGGCAGCAGAAGCAGAGATAGTGTGCGTGCTTTACGCTAGATCGCTCTGCCATACGCGTACGGACGGTAAAGGACATTCCGCTCGGAAAATACTTTAAGCTCAGAAACAGATCACTCCCATTACACTGACCTCCTGCCGCAACCCCACAACGGCGCTCCTTTGGCTTTTCCCCGTGCCTCAGAAGTGCACTCGCAGTCACACACACGTTCTCATTACACACTTTCTCAAAGCGCAATGAAAAAAGGTGATAACATATGTCATCCCGCAGACGTTTGCAATTTCCGACAAATATGCAGATGCACAGGCGATATTGCTTTGGGTCGTGCACCGTGTGTTGAGGTTATTGTTACTCTACTGTTAAAACTGTTGAACTGCTTTAGTTCGCTGCGCTTTGGGGGGAGAAAATCTGGATCATATCTAAAGGGAACACGCAGTCACCGTGTCTTTCTCACGGGCCGTAATCCAACTTAAAAAATGAACACTCACACATACACCTCTGCAGGGTAAAATCTGGGCTCGGCTACAGGAGAACGAGGGGGGAAGTGTGGGATGATTGGTCTGATTAACAATTAAATGGATCCAGAGGGCAGCACATCACTAAGAGTATTGTTACCCTATTTATATAACAAAACACATCCTGCACTTAGATAAGAGAACACACACATGCTGTTTATCTCTTTCTTTGTTTTTCGGTGAACGCAGATCAGGATCGCAGGAAAGCCTTTCAGGTCTGCGGTGAGGCAAGTTTAAACGGTTAGAGTGGCGTTGTGCCAGGTCAGGTTGGCACCTCATAAACCGCTGGAAGTGAATAGAGCTGCGTGTGCGTGTCTGTGTGTGTGTATGCACGTAGGTGGATGAAATTTAGCTCTCAGAGATTATGGTTCAGCTGTAATTTTACCTTTTATTTTAATGCTTTATTTTGCTAATGGGGTTTCATGTTTAAGCAGCGTTAATGACATGGAGACACCTCCCGAATGAAAAACCTGTGTGTGCAGTGGTTATTCACGACCCATTGCGTTTGCTTTTTCTTTTATGAATGTGGCAGTCACACACACACACACTTTCCGAACATGTGAAGCAGGCTTCTTTTTTACAGGAACTTTGTTCTCTGAAAGAACATTTCTTTCTTTTTCATATTTTTTTTCTTTTAACTCTGTCTGGTTTTATTCACTTTTATTTGTCTTTTGTTCTTCTCTCTGTTCGGAGGAACAAGTGTAGTTGTGCTGTCATTCTGTCTGCGGATCTGTTTGCACTAGCTCTAAATCAATTTAGCCAACTAAATAAATACTACAGAATGTGTTTCAAATCTAAAAACTTTTTTGCTAAATGAAAAAGGACAGAGGCAGATTTAACGATTTCAGCTGTTGGGAAAAATGACAGAAATCCTGCTTCCGTATCCAAAGATTACCATCACACACTCACATTCACACACACGTATACACACACACGTATACACACACACACACACACACACACACACACACACACACACACACACACACACACACACACACACACACACACACACACACACACACACACACACAGTAAGAAGGTAATTGACTGAGTCTTTGCACCTGTTGTTAAAGTGGCTTGGAGGATCCGTAGCTAGTCACGTCAACATAGATCCTTCGATACAGTCAGTCATATCTCTTCTAGAGGACAAATCTGTGTAGGTCTTCTTCTATGAATTCCTCGGCTGTCCAAAGCAGCCTTTCTCCCTTTTTTTTTGCTAAAAAAATACAAATATATATATATATATATATATATATATATATACCTGCTAAAAAACAACTTTGCCATTTAATTTTAGCATAAAAAACCCCCAAATGCAAAACATATTCTTAAAGGGTGCAGTTGTTGCCTTAAAGGCAGACTTCACACAAAAATGAAAATTCTGTCTTTATTCATTCACCTTTATTTGCATGTTTTTTTATGTGGAATGCAAAATAAGATCCCAGTGTTTTCCCTCTCTTACAGTGAAATTGTGGTCTAATGTTGTCACTATATGGACAAAAACACCTTAGACATTCTTCAAAATATCTTCTTCTGTGTTCCATAGATGAAAGAAAAACAGATTTTGTACATTTTTTTTGGGCGAACTATCCCTTTAAGAAATAATTTTCACTTAAAATTAATTTTGCTTCACTGTAAAAAATGACCGTGAATTTAACGGTAAAAGACTGTAAAAATGCTACAGTAAAAACCTGCTAAATGGTTAACAGTAAGTTCCCCTAGTATATACGGTGAAAAACTATATTGGACATTGCTTGTAATTTTTATGGTAGTATACCGTTTTTGGAATTGGAAAATGAATGTAAAATTTACAGTGAATAATCGTAAATTGACATTTCCAGAATTCCCTGCGTTACATTTCAATTGAAATAACTGTTTCTTCTTAGTTTTTTTTTTTACCAGTTTTGTACATTAGGGTTGTATCTTATATCTAATGTTGTTAAATTAATGTTTATTGCATTATTTCAGATGATGGCGTTTAGTGTTTGTGCGAATGACACTGTACACCTTATATATGTTAGTATCTAAAAGCTGCTTGTAATGGGTGTTGGTTCATCGTGAATATCTTACCACCTTTTGGTGGTTATCAGTGTATTACAAAGGTACAAAAGATTTCAGTACTTCAGTAGGTTGGTATATTAACATTATATCAGTTAATGAAATTACGGTATTTAAATATAAATTGAAGTTAAAACCGTAAAACCTAAAACATTGCTACCATATTTTTTACGGTAAAATTCTGGCAACCACAACTGCCATTTTTTAAATTTGACTGATTTTTTTTTAGAGTGAATAGTTTGTTTAGTTTTATTATATAATATTTAAGGCACACTCTCTCTTTTTATCTTCTATCCTCACGCTTTCTCAGTTTTGCACTGTTTGACCATTTTTTATTAGTTGGAAAAATTCTGAACACTTTCTTTTAAAGATTAAGATGTCTTCCAAGAACATGTCTATCTTCCGCCTTCCTATATTCATATGTGACTGTATTTGTATGTGTCAGTCCTAAATCAAACACAGCAGCATGACCAGCCCCCGCTGGTCTAACCCAGCGATACACACACACACACACACACACACACACACACACACACACACACACACACACACACACACACACACACACACACACACACACACAGAAAGTCAAACACACACTCAGGGGCCAAAGCCCAGGCAAGCGGAACAATTGCTGGCCTCTAGAAATCATTTAGAAACTCCTTTACATCATTTCTGACCAAAATAAGCAGTAGAAGTGCATTTAATAGTGTTCACATCTGTGTGTGTCATACCAATGAAAAAACAAACACAACCATTTTTCCCCTCTTTCATGCTCGACTGCAGAGCGACGCAATTCTAATCCGGACTCACACGGTCATGAAACTACAGGAATTCGGTGCGAGTTTAATGCTGGACACAGACACACTCACATCTGTAGCCTGTTACTGAAAGCAGAGAGGTTATTTCAACAGGGTAATGGAAATAATGGCCACCAACACACGTATGCTGACACAAAACACATTTACACACACACACACACACACACACACACACACACACACACACACACACACACACACACACACGCATAGCAGGAGGAGGGTTAGGAGGTACAGTGCCTCATGCTGTGTCAGTGTGATGAGGTCCAGTCATAAAGATAAAGATGGAATTTGAATCTGAGTGGATCCACAGGATATGTCTGTGTGTGGGTGAGTGTTTTTCTCTATATGAAAAGGCCAAATTTCTGAAAATGTCATTACAAATACACTAAAACCTCCTAAAACCAACTTGTAAAGAGCATTTATTATTATTATTATTATTATTAAATAGACGTAAATTAAAAATGAATTTAACTTGAAAATGCCAAGATATTTGTAAAGATTTCAGTTAAAAAAGACTTCTGTTAGTACAATTTAATATTTTTTCAGTTGTACTAAATATAAATGAATCTTAAACATATTAAATATTTAAGATTTATGACTTCATTTTGAATGGATTCCGCCACTGAATAAAGAGATTTGCAACTTTTCATCTCACAGTTACTTGATATTAACTTGCAACTGTGAGTTATTAAGTCAGAATTGATAGATATAAACTCGCAAATCTGACTTTTTTCTAAGAATCATGTGATATAAACTTGTAATTGTGAGTTGTAAAGTCAGAATTGTGAGATGTAAACTCACATAAAAAAGTCAAAATTTTGAGTTATCTCGCAATTCTTGCGAGTTTATATCTAACAATTCTGAGGAAAAAAAACAGATTTGCAAGTTTATATCTCACAATTCTGAGGAAAAAAGTCAGATTTGTGAGTTTTTATCTTACAAATCTGATTGTATAACTCACAACTGCAAGTTTATATCTCACAATTCTGAGGAAAAAGTCAGATTTGCAAGTTTATATCTTACAAATCAGAGAAAAAAGTTTTAGAACTCAATTGCGAGTTTATATCTCACAATTCTGACTTTATAATTCACAATTGCCGGTTTATATCTCACAATTCTGAGGAAAAAAGTCAGATTTGCGAGTTTATATCTCACAATTCTGACTTTATAATTCACATTTGTGAGTTTATATCTCACATTTCTGAGGAAAAAAGTAAGATTTGCGAGTTTATATCTCGCAATTCTGATTTTATAACTCAATTGCAAGTTGATATCTCACAATTCTGAGAAAAATAGTCAGATTTGTGAGTTTATGTCTCATAATTCTGACTTTATAATTCACAATTGCCAGTTTATATCTCACAATTCTGTGGAAAAAAGTCAGATTTACAAGTTTATATCTTACAACTCAGAGAAAAAGTCAGATTTGCGAGTTTATATCTCACAATTCTGAGAAAAAAAAAGTCAGAAATGCAAGATGTAAACTTGCAATTGCAAGTAAAAATTCAAAATTGAGATAAAAAGTCACAATTACCTTTATTTTATTTATTTATTTATTTTTCAGTGGCAAAAAGGCTTCCATTATTTTGAGTTACAGGACTTTTTTGTTATATAACCTGAATAAAATGTGTTTGTATAATATATATCTGGTCCTATTATTTTATGTATATTATATATATGTTTTTATCTATTTATCATTTTACATATAAGTGCACAGTATTGTATTAAAGTATAAGCAAAAATCAGTTCCTGCACTCACTGGAAAAAAATTGCTTTATATGGTAACATCTAAATAAATTGATTTTATTCAAATAAAAAAATATATATATTTAATGTCACTGAATTAGTTTAAGTACATTAGGTTACACCAACAAAATATAAATGTAATAAAATGTAATAAATCAGTTGGACATCTGTTACTTCAACTAGTCTGGCAAGCCAAAACTCTCCCTGCGAGTTCAGGCTTAATAATTTAAATGTAAATTGAGATGCTCATAAAACATGTTCAATCATATGATCCAGCCCTTAGGTGTCGTAACACCTTAAAGCAACAGACAATGAACGTAATCCCTCAGCCCATGAATCACAACTCACGGTCTGGGGAATTGTTAGTTATTATTCCACTGTGGTTACAGTCCTATGATCTACTCTGTCCAGCACTAACAGAGACTTTCATGTGGCGTCCTTAGTTGCTTTACAGTCACCAGTTGATTTGGTGTTGTAATGGGCGTACTGCTTATTTATGTTATACGACTTCTCCAGATGGGTCAGTGATTCAGAGCCTTGATATCATAAGACCTCTGCCGTTAAATCTTCCGCAGATTTCACACCCTCCCTTCAAAATATGCAGCTGTGGGGGATTATACGAAGAACGAGGAGGCTGATCCGAGTCTCTAGCGTGACGCAACCGGCAGTGTAAAAATACGACGGCTTTCGATTGGTTTGTTTAATAGATTCATTGGGAAAACAAAGGGCCGACATGATGAGACTACACCCACATGGGAAAGACGGCTGATATCAAAGGAGCGGCGAGCCAACAGAGGATTGGCAGAACTCTGGGTTGCACCCAATGATTGTGTGTCTGACACAGATGCCAAACGTTGTGTTTACCCCACGCTGAGCGCCATCCATCAGCCGCTCCAGAGCTCTTCAGTGGCCTCCACCCACAATGACAAAGAGTCGTGGCGAGCATTGCTAAATAAAAAACTGTCTGTGATGTGAATGTGTGTGCTCCGAAATGAGAACAAAAACACTTCGACAAACCTGTGCTAAGTGGAAGGGAAACAAAGATGTCTTCGGTGACTCATCATTTATCTCTCAAGTGAGTCATTGTTCATTTTGAAGAAAAAGGGGGGAGGATGAAAAATTAGTTCACGACACAATATGCATTTAAACTGCGATCCTATTACTGTACGCCACGTTTATGGGCCAAGCGCAGACAATACATAAAATCTTAAGGACGTTTAATTCAAAACTCTCTAATTATACTGAGGCAGGCCATCAACAAGCAGAAATCCTGTCATTAATGCCAATTAAAGCGTATGTCAGCCTTCCTGAACTGCTAACCGAGCTGCTATGGGAAAACAGCAAGAGACAATAAAAACTAGTTTATGATTTGCCCTGAAACACTTAGATCACCACAAATGACTGTGTGACTCTGCTGCCTGGATTACAGGAGCTTTAACTACAGAAACTGCATTTCTCACAAGTTTATCATCTCCAAAAGCCTATGGTTAAAACGCTAAATGTTGTATCTATCTAAGCACATGTTGATTATTATAATTTGTTAATGTTGATTAGGACGGTACTTTATAAAAAAGTTAATAACATTAAAAAGTGTTTAACATTATATAATGCTTAACAGCTCATTAGTTTAAATACAGTTATATAATTACTATTATTATATAATGTCCGCATTACATAAAATAATGAATTATAAACTTAATGAAAGTTACTAAAAGTTAGGCTGAAAATAGATAAGATTACACATTCTTATATAACAATACACTGAACAAAGACAGACAGCTGTAGTATCGTGCTGGTATAACTGGCACAGTCACATACATTTTTATCTTTTTCAAGTGAAGCCTTTTTACTGATATCTGTTATTTATGGAGATGATAATATTTTATATCCTCAACCTGTACATACACTATTTTGCATTTTACATGCTCACTCAAAATCATTTAGTAATTTAAGTAAAGGGATAGTTCACACAAAAATGAAAATTCTGTCATTAATTAATTAAACCCATAAGGCCTATGTTCATCTTCGGAACACAAATTAAGATATTTCTGATAAAATCCGAGAGCTTTATGACCCTGCAAAGACAGCAACGCAACTAACACGTTCAAGGCCCAGAAAGGTAGTAAGGTCAACATTTAAATAGTCCATGTGACATTAATGGTTCAACCTTAATGTTATGAAGCTATGAGAATACTTTTGTGGGCAAAGAAAACAAAAGTATCAACTTTATTCAACAACTGAAGAGTTTATTTGCAAAAACATAACTTTGTTTATTTTAATTTTCAAAAATCATGTTTTTATTATGTTATCATTTTTATTTTGTTAGTTAGCTGTATTTTTTTTTTGTGTTATTTTTACTTTATATCAAAATAACCCAACTGCAGTTTGACTGAGATTCATTAGAATGCACAATTTGTAAATCTGTTTTTGCAAATTAACTGTTCAGTGTCTTCTCATCCACCGCCATTCACAAGAGTACATGACACATGCATCGTGGCACTCTCATTAACGATTTGACACTGAATGATATTTTTGTTTTCTTTGCGCACAAAAAGTATTCTCGTAGCTTCATAAAATTACAGTCGGACCACTGATGTCACATGGACTATTTTAACAATGTCCTTACTACCTTTCTAGGCCTTGAATGTTTCAGTTGCATTGCTGTCTATGCAGGGTCAGAAAGCGCTTGGATTTCATCAAAAATATCTTAATTTGTTTTCAAAGATCAACGAAGATCTTACGTGTTTACAAAGACATGAGGGTGAATAACTAATGACTGAATTTTCATTTTTGGGTGAACTATCCCTTTAATTTGCTTTCATTTGGTCCTCACAACGTATGTGATTTCAGATTTTAATATGCTTGTATGGACATTTGGTCCCCTACAGTGTAGCCAAAATCCGAACCCATCCACACATACACACTCACACTTACACAAAGCGACAAGTATGACAGAGTGATGATATTTGAGGAAACTCTCAGAGGCAATAAAAGGGAAAATGAGTTCCATTGCACAAAATCATCATGATTCTCTCTCTCTCTCTCCCTCCCTTTCGATCTTAATCTCTTCCAAGTAGAAAGCAGCAGAGGTGGCAGAATAATGAGCTCTTACCTAGTTTGAAAGGCCCTCTCACACACATACACATACACATACACACACACACACACAGACACACACAGACACACACACACACACACACACACACACACACACACACACACACACACACACACACACACACACACACACACACACACACACACACACACACACACAGTCCCTGCCTCGGCCTTGGCTGCAGTCGGCAGAGACTTCACCAGCAGTGAGAAATATCAGTCTTCACTCCTAAACGCTTATAAAAAGGTCTGGAAGCTCTTTTCACTGTCACATAGGTGTGTGTGTGTGTGTGTGTGTGTGTGTGTGTGTGTGTGTGTGCATAATACACACTTTAACCCATCTGCTTTCCAGACACTACACAGAACCCACTGCAGAAATAACTTAAGACTAAATGAAAATAAATGCCCCTCATCATTCTCCATCATAAAATATATCACCTCTCTCTCTCTCTTCCTCTGAGTGTGATGGGAGTTCATGGATGTTATGCTCTCTCTTAGGACTACATCAATCAGCCCTGACCCGCCTGGTGGGCTCGGAGTGTGTGCTTGTGTTTTATCTTCAACAGTTCGCATCTTCTGAGATATCACAGAGAGGAGGGAGAGTGGGAGAGGTTATTTAAACAGAGCGACAGAGAGAGACTATAGTATGTGTATGGTAGGTTGAGTCAGCACTTGTGCATTTTTTTCTGTGAAATTACTGAAAGTGTGTGCGGTGTGTGTTTGTGTGCGTGTGTGTGTGTGTGTGTGTGTGTGTGTGTGAACACGAACAGATTACTCATGTTCTGCTCATTCCTCTGCTGCTAGTCACTGTTAATCAGACATGTCTTAACTGAACCTGCAATTTTGTAATTAGTTTGCAATAGAGAGCTAAAAAGAAAAAAAAATAGCTCTCTGCTTTGTAATAACTTGTCTGAAATCCAGAACTTGCATACACATTTACTTTGTTGTTTTAGTTAATGGTGTCTATCGAGAAACAGCAGTATCATAAACTGTGGCTGGCAGCCAAGGACTAAACACCTGACAACAACAATCAGAAGTGTCATACCTTTTCTCATGCCTCCCATGATTTTTATACCAGATGGATTTTCACTGCATTTTCAACTAGACAAAACATATAGATTAAAAAATTAAGTTGAAGGGGTCATAAAAATGATTTCTTCCTTTTAAGGTGAGCTTATAACCAAGCTTTTGTCCATCAAAAACAGCCATAATTTATATAAAAAGTCATTTTCAACACTGAATTAAGCCCTCTGATTAGAACGCTCTGCTTTACTGCCTTTTTACTATAACAGCTGCCAAGATTAACTAATCGTGAAAAGTGTTGAATATAGCATTATAGATAGAACTAATGTCATTGCATCAAAGGTTGCAATGCTGCACTGTAGCCGAACGCAGTTATGTCTACTGAGCACACAATGCAATTATCTCCTTATTGCAATGTGATACCTTCATCATAACAAACACAGTTAAAATACTCTAAATAAGAGACTTGTTGAGTGGTGTATACTGTTTCATTGATTATAATGGAAATTCTGGTAAAATGCTGAAATCGAAACACTGATAGACTTAGGGTTCATTTTATGCCAGGCATTTAGTAGTATTTAAGCAATAGTTGAGTTAAAGGGATGGCTCACCCAAAAATGAAAATTTGATGTTTATCTGCTTACCCCCAGGGCATCCAAGATGTAGGTGACTTTGTTTCTTAAGTAGAACACAAACGAAGATTTTTTACTCAAACCATTGAAGTCTGTTAGTCATATAATGGCAGTGAATGGGCACCAAACCTTTGAAAGTAACAAAAAAAACAAAAAAAACATGCACAGACAAATCCAAATTAAACCCTGCAGCTCGTGACGATACACTGATGTCCTAAGACACAAAGCAATCGGTTTTTGCAAGAAACTGAACAGTATTTATATATTTTTTTACCTTTGATACACAGCAATGTCCAGCTGTCCTGAACACGTGCTCAGCATCCAGCTTGTGACATGTGAACGCTCTCTGGCGTAGTATACGCCGGAAGCGATCTGTCGCATGTATACGACACTCATTGTTTATACAGTGCACAGAGATTGTGGGTATAGCGGCTATTCAAAATGGTAAATGGATATTAACACACCCATGAACTTAGTAAAATTGTGGAGTGTCTGCAGCGATAATTTTTTCCCTTTCAGCGTTTGTGTGTACTACGCCAGAGCGCATACACAGATAACGCGCCGGATGCTGAGCACACGCTCAGGACAGTTGGACATTGCTGTGTATCAAAGGTAAATTATATACAGTCAGGTCCATATATATTTGGACACTGACACACTTTTCATAATTTCGGCTTTGTATGCCACTAGAATAGTTTTAAAATGATACAATTAAGATGAAATTGAAGTGCAGACTTTAAGCTTTAATTCAAGGGGTTGAACAAAAATATAACATAAAATGCTAAGGAATTACAACCATTTTTATACACAGACCCCCCATTTTCAGAGGCTCAAAAGTAATTGGACAAATAAATATAATCATAAATAAAATGTTAATTTTTAATATTTTGTTGAGAATCCTTTGCAGGCAATGAGTGTCTTAAATCTGGAACTCATGGACATCACCATAGACTGGGTTTCCTCCTTTGTGGTGCTTTGCCAGGCCTTCACTGCAGCTGACTTCAGTTGTTGTTGGTTTGTGGGTCTTTCTGCCTTTAGTTTTGTCTTCAGCAAGTGAAATTCATGCTCAATCAATTTGAAATCAGAAGATTGACTTGGCCATTGCAGCATATTCCAATTTTTTACCTTTAAAAACTCCTGGGTTGCTTTTGCTGTATGTTTTAGGTCATTGTCTATTTGTACTATGAAGAGCCGCCCAAACAACTTTGCTCCATTTAACTGAATCTGGGCAGACAGTACATCCCTATACACTTCCGAATTCTTCCGGCTGCTTCTGTCTTCTGTCAAATCATCACTAAACACCGGTAACCCAGTGCCACAGGAAGCCATGCATGCTCATGCCATTACACTGCTCCACCATGTTTCACAGATGATGTTGTACACTGTAACCGATTTTTGTAATTTGAACAGTATTTTACTGTAATATCTACAGTAAGATACTGTAAAATGTATATACAGTATTTTACTGTAAACTGCAAAGGATTATGGGAAAATATATGATCACTACTGTAATTCTCCACTACTGTAAATCCGTTTACAGTAGTGAACTTGCCCGCGAAAAATTGACCAATGGCAAGGGAGATTTTTTTTTCTCCTGTTGAGAGGAAGTGGCGGTAAAAAGGACAAAAGAGAAATGTTGCATCAATAACACGACAAAAAGGTTAGTATATTATTTCTGTTTTATGAAAAACTGAACAATTTTAATTTGTTTTCACTTGTTAACAGCAAACTAACAATATTCATCGTGTTTTTCATGTCGGTAACGTTAGCCTTTTTTTTCTGACTGGCGGCCGGGGCGCCGCCATAACGGTGAAAACATGGACTGGTGAGTAAATTAAGGTGACCTATATTAGTCGAAATAAACTTTATTTAAACTGAGAAACACGTTTGTATATTCGGCTGCCCTTTAATGCAAGTTAGTTCGTCTGACGAGCCCTTACTCAAGCTTAACAGCAAACTGAGGTGAAATACTGAGGTAAAGTGCGTTAAGCAACACCACTGTTTCTGTGGAGATTTTAAACTGTATTTTCAAGCCCTTCTTTTGCTTGTCATTTTCAAGTTTCTGGTCTGGATGTCGTCTGTAACGTCGGAGCGCGGAGGTGTATTTTGGATCTTCTTCTGTGAATGACTGCCATAGTATCAACGATAATGAACTGGTAAGCTAATAATGTCAGTAAGCCGAAGTAGACAAACTTAACGTTAGTCACAGAGCAGCATAATATCTTTTAAACGCTGCCTCTTTATAGCTGGCAAGGTAATTCTCTTCAAATGATGTTTAAGTAAGAAATGTGTGTATGAATGTCGCATGTAACTTTATAGACGGTCCCTTCAGTGACAGACGTGACATAAACAGCGCGCTAAAATGAAACACTGAGGCAAAACTGAACACCGCGGTTAACTGCATCTTTTGTGTTTTATTTTCAAGTTTGTGGTCTCGTGGTCATGTCGTCTGCATCGGAGGTGTATTAGAGTCTTTTCTGGTGATTGCCGTCGTCGCGGTGCAAACAACAGGTGAGCTTCCCCTTTCATCAATTTAACTAAGTTAATGTTAACGTTACTAAATTAGCCAAATTAGCCACAGGCTGCTGTTCTCCACTGACTTGCAGAACAGGTTAACCTTTTAAAGAGAGTAACGAGCTAGCAATATATTAATATAACAAGTTTTGCTAATAAATATTATAAATGTTTATTTTATTAAAAATGTAGATTTTATTACTGTACAGTAGTTGTCTTTTCTGATCATAAACTATAGTAACACTAAAAGGGTGTTGTGACACTGTCTGTTACAGGAGATTTCTCCAAGCACTAACTGGATGCTGA
Organism: Garra rufa; assembly: GCF_049309525.1. Classification (NCBI taxonomy): domain Eukaryota; kingdom Metazoa; phylum Chordata; class Actinopteri; order Cypriniformes; family Cyprinidae; genus Garra; species Garra rufa. Next base: position 29,015,890 of record NC_133365.1, read on the forward strand.
CCATCAGGGGCAGAATCATCATACAGCCAGCTGTCCATTTTACAGACATGCAGAATCAGGTAACCCAAAACATTTTTGTTTTACATTGCATTTACATTCATGCATTTTTCAGATGCTTTTATCCTAAGCAAGTTATATTGTATTTAAAGTACACATTTGAAAGGTATTTATTTCCGGGGAATGTTTTTTATTACCATGTCTTGTCACATCAAGATTGAGTTTGCATGCACATTAAAATTATTTCTATTAAACCAGCATTTAAACAGCAAAATGCAGCTGCTTCAGGTATCTTTAACTTACTGTAACCTTTAAATTCATAATAGCAATCTTACCGTCTGTCAATTTAGATTATTGTTACTGTAAAGCAACAATTAGAGATTTTTAATCATAGTAGGCTTATTATATGCACAGACTTTCTAGGAAACACACGTTTAGAATGTTTATATGAACAGATTGGTTAGCATTTAGCATGGTCTGTGGCAGACTTTTGAGTGTCAGGGCAACAAAATTCAATAAACAAGAATGTAATATTAAGTGATTTAAATCATGAAGAAAGTATTGTCTTTTTGCTCCATTTAGTAAAAACGGTTCTTAACAAAGCCATGTTGTGCATCTCTGCACACAGCAGTGTTTCATTACTGAATGAATTTACCTTTTTTAAACACCTAGAATCAGTGACTTACTGACCCATTCATAAAATTCTTTATAAAAAATTTCAAGAAAAAGTTTCTTCAGTTTTTTTTCTTACTACTGCGTTCGTATGTAGTATATCATTTTTTTTTTTAAATGCATACAGCACCAAGTTTGACAGTTGAGGCAAATTCTTTAAACACTGTTTTTCTTGTGCTTGCAGGTTTGTTCAGACAGTCAACCTTTGTGGCAGCAAATGCATTGACAGTCACAGATCAGATGGACTTCTGGAAAGAGGGTGCAAACAGCAAGCATCAGCCTGAATCCCATTCTGCCGTTTCTCATCAGAGAGCTTGTCAACTTTGACTCAAAACTACTAAAATTTAACACAACACAAACAGATTTTTACTGTATGATTTTATTTTATTTACACTACCAGACAAAGCTTTTGAACAGTAAGATTTTAAATGTTTTTAAAGAAGGTCTCTTCTGCTCACTAAGCCTGCATTCATTTGATCCAAAGTACAGCAAACACAGTACACTTTTGAACCATTTTTATTATTTAAAATAACTGTTTTCTTTTTGAATATATTTTAAAATGTAATTTATTGCTGTGATCAAACCTTAATTTTTAGCATCATTACTGCAGTCACATGATCCTTCAGAAATCATTCTAATAATTTGATTTTCTGCTCAAAAACTATTATTATGATGTTGCTGAAATTATTATAATGCTAAAATACATTTTTTTTCAGGTTTCTTTGATGAATAGAAAGTTCAGATAAACAGCATTTATCTGAAACAGAAATAGTTTGTAACATTATGAATGTCTTTATTATCACTTTTGATCAATTTAAATCATCCTTGCTAAATAATATCTTTCTATTCATCAAAGAATCCTGAAAAATCTAAAAATTAAATAATGTTTATCAGCATACTAGAATGATTTCTGAAGGATCATGTGATACTGAAGACGAGTAATGATGCTGAAAATTCAGCTTTGATCAGAGGAATAAATTAAATTTGGATCAAATTAATGCAGGCTTGGTAAGCAGAAGAGAATTCTTTAAAAAAATCTTAGTGTTCAAAAACTTATGACTGGTAGTGTACTTACTTATTTTTGCTTTTCAGTATGTGTATGTTTGCCATGATACAAAGTCTCTGTACTTTTAAAAAGAAAATGTTCAACAATTAAAAAGAATATTATCAGAACTAATGCTTATGAGTTATTGTGATTTTTATGGGGTTGGGGTGGTAAAAATCTTGAATTACAGTGCTGTAGGTTAATTGGATTGTTTTTACAGGTAAAAAATGTTTAAAATAAATGAAAATAAACTCTATAGTACTGATACTGTAATTGAAAATACAGTAAAAATACTGTAATTGAAGATACAGTAAAAACACTGTAAATTAAATTACAGTAAAAATAATGTAAATGAAATTACAGTAAAAATACTGTAAATGAAATTACAGTAAAAATACTGTAAATGAAATTACAGTAAAGACCTTTTAGTACTGTAAATGCACTTACAGTATTAATACTGTAAACATTTTTACAGTAACTTACTGGCATCCAGCTGCCAGTAAGTTACTGTAAAATTTACAGCAAACTTTTTACAGTGTAGGCTTTGGATCATGAGCTGTTCCAAGCCTTCTCCATACTTTTTTCTTCCCGTCATTCTGGTACACGTTGATTTTAATTTCAGCAGTCAAAAAAATGCTTTTCCAGAAATGGTCTGGCTTTTTTAAATGTTTTTTAACAAAGTCTAATCTGGCCTTGTTTGCACCTTGTGGTAAACCCTCTCTATTTTACTCTGGTGAAGTCTTCTCTTGATTATAGACTTTGACAGTGACACGTCTACCTCCTGGAGAGTATTCTTCACTTGGCTGGATGTTGTAAAATGTTTTATTACCATGGAGAGGATCATCCAATCATCCACCATACTGTCGTCTTTTGTGAACATCCAGGCCTTTTTATGTTGCTGATCTCACCAGTGTGTTCTTTTTCTTCTCAGAATTCACCAAACTGTTGATTTGGCCACTCCTAATGTTCCTGCTATCTCTCTGATGCATTTCTTTTGTTTTTGAAGCCTAACAATTGTCTGTTTTACTTGCATGCAGAGCTCCTTTGACCGCATGATGGGTTCAGAGCAACAGCTTCCAAATACAAATGGTACATTTATAATCAACTCCAAACCTTTTACCTGGTTAATTGATGTAGAAAAAATGAAGGAATAGTCCACAACTGTCCATGAAACAGCTTTTGAGTCAACTGTCCAATTACTTATGGTCCCTTGAAAAAGGGGGGAGGTACATATTAAAGAGCTGTAATTCCTTAACCTTTCTACCAATTTGATGAGACTGCCCTAAAAATTAAAGCTCAGAGTGTGCACTTTAAGCCCATATTCATTGTATAACTGTAACTTGAATATGTTTTGGTCAACAGCTAAAATAATAAAAATTGTGTCAGTGTCCAAATATATATGGACCTGACTGTAAATACTGTTCTGTTTCTGGCAAAAATATGATAATTTTGTGTCTTAGGACGAGCCGCAGGGTTATTGATTTGTCTGTGCATGTTTTTTTTTTTAACTTTCAAAGGTTTGGTGCCCATTCACTGCCATTATATAACTAACAGACTGCAATGGTTTGAGTTAAAAATCTTTGTTTGTGTTCTACTGAAGAAACAAAGTCACCTATATCTTGGATGCCCTGGGGGTAAGCAGACAAAAATCTAATTTTCATTTTTGGGTGAACTATCCCTTTAAATAAAAAATAAATAAAACTGCCTAGAAGGTTGGGTTAAACATTTAGCCCAACCACTGGGCTAATCACTGAGCTAATCACCCAATCACTGGATTTGTCCATCTTTTATCTAGTGCTGGGTTGTATTTAACCCATTCCTAAATGAATCAATAACAATTAGCTTGACTGCATGATTCAATGACTCACTCATAAAGCTAGTCACTTGCTTTATTCCTGAATGAATCAGTGTATTTTACTGAATCAGTGAATAAATTATGAATTAACGATTCAATTTCTTGGAAATCTGTTAAACTGATCAAGAAATAACATTGCATAAAATGGGTAATATGATCTGGAAAACAACTTCTGTATGCACTTTCCTTCAATTTTCATAATAAATGAACAAACAAGCAAACTGAAACAAATACGTTTCCTTCAGATGTACATTTAAATTCTGAGGAAGTGACATTTGAATCCACATTCAGCTGGTCTGTTTCCTTTTAGTTACAGTTGTGAGCCAAATAAAAGAAGTGCAGTGATGGCTGTGGAGCACCTGTGGTGCGCCTGTATGCGATATGCCCATTGCACGGGAGACTTCTCACTTTACGGCACACTCAGAAGTCTGTCTTGATGAATTGTCTGTGTAAATCAGAGCGGCATAAGTTAGAAACATCTGTGGCATGAAGATCTAACCAGCGCAACTTCTCTTACTGTCAATGAAACAGTGGCATTCGCATAGCCTACTCGAAGCGGATACCAATAACTACTTTCTGATGATCTTTTGATGAAATATGCAGCAGGCTGAAGTGATGTAAACTGTGTTTATAGTACAGCCTGCAACAGATTTCATCAAAAGTTTTGATTTCATCAAACTTTGTTTACATCGCTACAGCCTGCTGCAAATTTCACTTTGTTTACTTCACTGAAGAAATGTGTTTTGATGTGTGCTGTGATGAATGAATATGTTCCTGCTTAACTGCGAAGAAGTTTGTCATTCTAAAGCAGTGTTTCAGAGTACCAACGTAACACATGCCAGAATCAAAAACTGTACGGTTTGTCATAGTTGCCACCTAGTAGACTAGATATCACCCGTGTTATTAAGCTGCGGTGTGCATTCAAGCAGCATTAGCTGAAATCTGGCTTCCAACATGTACGCATCATTTTCTATCTCTATTCTCTCAGAATGGGCTAAAATAAAGAGTAGATGCTGTGTAACACAGAGACTTTACACAGACAGCCATTACAGTAATAAATTCACATGAAAGGCCACGGTGGGTAATGAGAACCACAGTATCCTGCAAGCAGATGGCTCAAAAACATCATATCCCACAGAGAGAGATAAAGAATTCAAAGCCTTTTGAAACACCTGCTTCAGTTCAGCCTGCAATTGCTCAGTTTTAGCACGTCACCAACTGAGCTAATCAGAGTCTGTGCCCAGAGAGGTGTTTACGAACAGAGCGCTTCCGAAAATCATCTCCTAATCAGAAGCAGAGAGGACCAACACATGTACGGACATTCCTAAACACACTGTTGTGTTAACAGACCCATTCTGTGACTTTTCTCTGAGCATTGTAGCTTTATATAACATGTTAATTCTGATTGGTTAAACGCTGGATTCAGCGGTCAAATATTTCGGAAAATTCACCATCGTCAATGGCAATGCTGTATAACACTCATACTCGCTCTCTCATTTCATAAAAATGCAACTGTCGCCATCTTGCAACTTAGTCATTGTTTTAAGCGAAAATCACCTCAAGCGAAAATTTTAGTAATACTATTACTGTGGCAGTAGGGCTGCGTGATAAATCCTATTTTATCATGATCACAATTTCTGCTTTTTTGATTAAGCATAATTGTTTTCCTGTTTGTTATTTATCCAAAAAACGGTTCATTTGACATTTGCGTCATCTTGCGCTCATAACAAGCCTCCACCAGCTTTCATGTTTGCGGTTGCCAGATATCAAGAGTCTGATGATCTGAAAACAACAGCAAACATGCACGTTTGGAAATATTTTGCTCAAATTAAAGTGTAATACAGCCAGTCTGTTTTCAGTCATGTGGTTGTTTAAGCTATTTACTGCAACTAAATATGCAAGCAAACTTTAGTGATGAACTGAAATAAATCCTAACATGAACCTGGACTACAGTATACTGTTTGTGATTTTAGTTCCCCTTTCAGTCGAATCACTTCGACGTTACATTGGGATCTTGCTTGAGAGACCAATCATCTCTGAGCCTTATTGAAAAGGCCAATGAAAATTGGCGAGTGGACGTGCGTGCCGACCACGCCCCCGTACATACAGGTATATAAGATGGCGGCTCGCACCACTCAGTCAGACTTTTGCTTTCAGAGCCAATGGTTCAAGCCTCGATACTTCCAGAGTTCTTCAGGAGTTCATGCTCCCTCCCGCCGGTGTGCTGCCAAGACTAAAAGAGTGAAACTTCACAAAAAGAGCTTTATTGGCGGCCGCCGGCGTGGTCCCATGGGCAGCCGTTTTCACAGCTATAAAGCCTTTTGCTTCCAGCGAGCAGCCCAGGCGAGTGCACGGCTGCCCCAGCGGTTCCTCCCTGGGTAATCCGGGATCACAAAAGAGCAATTTCTCGCGGCCGATCAGACGTTCTTTTCAGAATGGCTCTTCGGCCGTGCGTTTCTGGGTGTGGTAGTTTCCTCACCCCTGCGGACGGACATGAACGCTGCCTCACGTGCTTGGGCTTCGAGCACGCTCAGGCAGCGTTCACGGATGGATCATGCCCGCACTGTGAGAGCATGTCCATGGCCACGCTGAAGTCCCGCCACTCATTCGCGAACCGGCTCCCCCCGCTTTCCTCCCGCGGCCGGTCGTTAAGCCGTCAATGCTTTTCGGCCACCGCGGGGAGGCCCGGGGGGGACATCCAAGTCACAGTAGAGAATGTTCCGCCGGCCCAAAAAGCCCTGCGGTCTTCTCTATCTCAGCGTGGCCCCGTCGAGCTCCCGCAGCAGTACGCTTCCCCGCCCGCCGGGCTGAGCGTCTCCTTCGGTGCTCCTGCAGAGGACAAGATGTCTATCACTGCATCGGAGGGAGAGTCAGATGGTGAGGCCTCCGCCCCTTTGGTGCAGCGCCCCCCCCGCGGTCGCTGCCCCTTCGGAGGCGGACACCGAACTGTCGGCTATGCTCCTCCGGGCGGCCAGGGGGATAGGCTTGGAGGTTCCCAGTGAGCCTCCGGCCGATCCCTCTAGGCTGGATGACAGGTTCCTGGGGAGGGCACCGCCGGCACCGCCGCGCTCTCCCCCGGTTCCTTTCTTCCCGGAGGTGCATGAGGAGCTGACAAAATCGTGGCGCGCTCCGTATTCGTTTAGAGCGCGCTCCAGCTCCTCTCCCCTCACCACTCTCGATGGCGGGGCAGCCAAGGGGTGCACCTTTGCCCACGCGGTGCTGCCACCTGGCGGGGTCGTCCGCGTCTCCCTTCCCGAGCGTGTAAGCTCTCCTCCGGCCTTACGGAGCGGGCTTTTCACGCCGCCGGGCACGCTGCCACTGCCCTGCATGCCATGGCGACACTCCTGGTGTACCAGGCGCAGGCTCTTAAACACCTGCACGAGAGTGGTCCTGACCAGGGGACATTTGAAGAACTCCGCGCCACCACGACTTCGCCCTCCGGGCCACGAAGGTCACGGCGCATTCCCTTGGTCAGGTGATGTCCACCTGCGTGGTCCAGGAACGGCACCTATGGCTGACCCTGGCTCAGATGGCAGAGGCTGACAAAGCTCGCTTTCTCGACTTTCCTGTCTCCCAGGGTGGCCTATTCGGCGACACCGTGGAGGATTTCGCCCAGCAGTTCTCCACGGTCCAGAAGCAGACGGAGGCCATAAGACATATCTTGCCCCGCCGCAAAGCAAGGACAACCTTTCCGCCGCCGGGGCCCCCGCTTCCGCCTGCTCGTTGCCGAGGGCGTCCCCCCACGGCTCCTCAACCAACTCCAGCTCCGTCCCCTGCTGAGGTCCACGAAGCAAGACTCGCAGCCCGACGTCGAGCTCCCCGTGGGAGAGGGGCGCCGCCCGTTTCTCAGGGTCCTGCGAAGAACACCCGCAGGCGAGCTACGTCCCTGAGACGGGAACCCCGGTGGTGAAGAAATCTGCTCTTTTGGGGACGAGGACATCTGCGTCCCCACTCCCGGTGGAGGGCCGGGAGCTGCTGTGCACTCTTATTACATCGCCGTCGGCCCACGGGCCGGCGGTACCCACAAAGTCACAAAAAGAGCTGAATTTCTCACCTCTGGGGTTCCGGCCCCGGGTTTCCTTCCTGAGCAGTGTCTCCACTCCTCTGAACCAGACTCGGAGCTGGATGTCGCCAGCGCGGGAACCAGGGAAGAAGGTAAGCGCTGCTCAATGCAGCCAGACTTTTCTCCAGGACGTTCATCCTTCTGGGATCAGTCCCCTTCCCCTTCCCCTTCCCCCCCCTAGGCTGCCCCACCGTGGTCACGTCGGTCAATGCTCCCTTGATACCCCTGTCGACTCGGCTGGGAGCCTGGCTTCAGCTTCCCAGCCCCTCGCAGTGGTTGATATGGACGGTACGTCTCGGCTATGCGATTCAGTTCGCCAGGCGTCCCCCCAGGTACAGAGGCGTGGTCCACACTACTGTTCAATCAGATACACATGCCACTGTCCTGCGTGCGGAGGTTGCAGTTCTACTGGCGAAGGATGCAATCGAGCCTGTCCCTCCAGCCGAGATGAAGTCAGGGTTCTACAGTCCCTACTTCATCGTGCCCAAAAAGAGCGGTGGGTTAAGACTCATCCTGGATCTCAGAGCACTGAATCGGTCCCTTCTCAGGCTGCCGTTCAAGATGCTCACCACGAGGCGTATGCTCACATGCATCCGCCCCCAGGATTGGTTTGCAGCCATCGACCTGAAGGACGTGTACTTTCACGTCTCGATTCTTCCTCGACACAGAGCCCTTCTACGGTTTGCTTTCGAGGGACGGGCGTATCAGTACAAGGTTCTCCCATTCGGCCTGTCCCTCTCTCCCCGCGTCTTCACGAAGGTCGCGGAGGCAGCCCTGTCCCCTCTTTGGCAGGCAGGCTTTCGCATCCTCAACTATCTCGACGACTGGCTTCTCATAGCTCACTCGCGAGATCTGTTGTGCGAACAGAGGGACCTGGTGCTCCAGCACCTCAGCCGTCTGGGCCTTCAGGTCAACCGAGAAAAGAGCAAACTCTCCCCAGTGCAGAGGATCTCTTTTCTCGGTGTGGAGCTGGACTCGGTCGAAATGACAGCCCGCCTCACCAATGAGCGCGCGTCATCGGTGCTGAAGTGTCTGGAAACAATCAGACACAAAACAGCGGTTCCTCTCAAAACATTTCAGAGGCTCCTGGGGCATATGGCAGCTGCAGCCGCGGTTCCGCCGCTGGGCTTGATTCATATGACACCGCTTCAGCGCTGTTTACACGATCGAGTCCCGAGATGGGCATGGCACCGTGGCACACTCCGGATTGGCGTTTCCCCGCAGTGTTGCCGCCTATTCAGCCCGTGGTCCGACCCTGCTTTCCTACGGGCAGGGGTGCCCCTGGGACAGGTGTCCAGGCATACCGTGATCTACACGGATGCCTCCTCCACGGGTTGGGGTGCTGTATGCAACGGGCAAGCAGCATCGGGCTCCTGGACAGGACCTCGACTGCAGTGGCACATCAATTGCCTCGAGTTTCTGGCAGTGTTTCTGGCCCTTCGCCGCTTCCGACCGGTGTTGCGTCAGAAACACGTGCTTGTTTGTACTGACAGCACTGCGACCGTAGCTTACATCAACCGCCAGGGTGGTCTTCGCTCCCGTCGCATGTCTCAACTCGCCCGCCATCTGCTCCTTTGGAGTCAAACGTGGCTGAAATCGCTACGTGCCGTTCATATTCCGGGGAAACTCAACCGTGCAGCCGATCAGCTCTCACGGCAGTCCACCCACCCCGGAGAGTGGCGACTCCACCCCGAGACAGTCCAGCTGATTTGGAGCCATTTCGGGGAGGCCCAGATAGACCTGTTTGCCTCCCCCGAATCCTCCCATTGCCAGCTGTTCTATTCCCTCTCCGAGGCTCCCCTCGGCAGGGATGCACTGGCACACAGCTGGCCTCCGGGGCTCAAGTACGCTTTTCCCCCAGTGAGCCTCCTTGCACAGACCCTGTGCAAGATCAGGGAGGACGAGGAGCAGGTACTGCTGGTTGCGCCACATTGGCCCACCCGGACCTGGTTCCCAGAACTCATTTCCCTCGCGGCAGCCCCTCCCTGGAAAATCCCCTTGAGGAAAGACCTCCTCTCTCAGGGGATGGGCACAATTTGGCACCCGCGTCCCGATTTGAGGAACCTGCACGTCTGGCTCCTGGACGGGACGTCTCAGACCTCGCTGGCCTTCCACAGGCCGTGATTAACACGATCACTCAGTCCAGGGCCCCCTCTACAAGGCAGGCTTATGCACTGAGGTGGGGTCTGTTCGTCGACTGGTGTTCCTCTCGTACAGAGGACCCCCAGAGATGCACGATTGCAGTTGTGCTTTCCTTCCTGCAGGAGAAGTTGGAGCGCAGGTTGTCCCCTTCGACTCTCAAAGTGTACGTCGCAGCCATCGCGGCGTACCACGATGCAGTGGATGGAACATCCCTAGGTAAGCACCCACTGGTCATGAGGTTCCTCAGAGGTGCCAGGAGGCTCAATCCTCCCAGACCACACCTCATACCCTCTTGGGACCTCTCCGTTGCCCTCCGAGGCCTGCGGGACGCCCCATTTGAGCCACTTGCCTCAGTCGAGCTAAAATATCTGTCACTTAAGACAGCGCTCCTGATGGCGTAGGCCTCCATCAAGAGGGTAGGGGACCTACAAACCTTCTCTGTCGACGAAACGTGCCTAGAGTTCGGGCCCGGCGATTCTCATGTTATCCTGAGACCCCGGCCCGGTTATGTGCCCAACGTTCCCACCGCGCCGTTGCGCGATCAGGTGGTGAACCTGCAAGCTCTGCCCCTGGAGGAGGCAGACCAAACCGCTGCGCTACTGTGCCCAGTTCGCGCTCTACGTACATACGTGGACCACACTCGGCCCTTTAGACGCAGCCAGCAGCTCTTTGTCTGTTTTGGAGGTCAGCAGAAAGGGAATGCTGTCTCTAAACAGAGGTTGGCCCACTGGGTGGTCGAGGCCATCTCCCTATCTTATTTGTTTCAGGGAGAGCCATGCCCCTTAGGACTGCGAGCCCACTCCACAAGGAGTGTTGCCTCGTCCTACGCGTTGGCTCATGGCGCCTCTCTAACTGACATCTGTAGAGCTGCGGGTTGGGCGACACCTAATACCTTCGCCAGGTTCTATAACCTCCGCGTAGAGGCCGTGTCCTCCCGTGTCTTAACATAGACATCAGGCAAACGGGAGACCGGCTGGTGCCGGCTTGCTGCGCCATTCCTTCGGGATCCGTGCGCTATTTCCCAGCTGTTCCCTTAAGAAGCGAACCTGGGTCCTCCATGCCCCGCAGTCAGCCTAGTGCGGAGTAGATACTGACTGTGCTCCTGCCGGGTCTCCTTCTCCCCGCAAGGTTGTGGCAAAATATCTCAGTATTTTCCCCCCGGTCAGCCAGAAGGCCGTGGTTTTCCTTGTGTATCCCTAGTTCCTGGATACATCGATTAATTTCATTCCACATGTAAAATATCTCATGTGCTCCGCCCCCCCCCAACCCCTGCTTCAGTACAACTGGCATCCCTGTGGGGTCCCCTACTTCGGCCCCCAGGGCGTTGGGAAGGTTACGCTCGTGTCCGCCTGTCTGCACGTGGCGTAGGGCGTAACGCGGCGCCAGGTTCGTGGCCTTTTCCATGGGTCTAAGTTCCCAATGTAATGTCGAAGTGATTCGACTGAAAGGGGAACGTCTAGGTTACGTAGGTAACCCTCGTTCCCTGAAGGAGGGAACGGAGACGTTACATTCCCCTGCCACGACCTGTCGTCGCGCTGACGCCGGGCTCTCCCGGCTCTTCAGCAAAAGCCTGACTGAGTGGTGCGCGCCACCATCTTATATACCCGTATGTACGGGGGCGTGGTCGGCACGCACGTCCACTCGCCAATTTTCATTGGCCTTTTCAATAAGGCTCAGAGATGATTGGTCTCTCAAGCAAGATCCCAATGTAACGTCTCCGTTCCCTCCTTCAGGGAACGAGGGTTACCTACGTAACCTAGACATTGTTGAATAAATACATGCAACCTCTTACAATACAAATTTAATTTTGTTGTTGTTTTAATAGAAAAGGTTTTGAATTGTTGGAGTAAATACTAGGAATTTAGCTTTGAAAGAAGCTTTTTTTGCACCTTTTACATGTAAAGTGTATATTAACTTATAGGATAAATATAATACAACAGGAAAACTAGATAACTCTGAAGAAATGCATTATAAAATTCTTAAATGACACAGAACTATTATTATTATCAGTTTAATCATTATTGTGTAGGCCTATGTTGCAGTGTTCGTCTTGCTGCTAGGCCGGTTGTTTTGTTCACTGTAGAGCTGTTGCAATATACCAGCATTGACAAACAAGATGATATTTAAAAAAATGAAAAATTGATACTGTTAATACTGCACATGCAATAATATCATAACTAATCCAGCACCAGTAACTCTCTGGTTGACACTCCAACATTGTAGGCGGCAATATTGCACCTTAACGTTGGTTGCCACCCGTCATAAAAAGGCGATGATTCTGCGTGTAGCTAATATTGCTGCCAGTAATCATGCTGGAGGAGATGACAGATGAAAGTGAGATATTCTACCCGCACCCCCCCCCCCCCCCCAAAAAAAACGTTAGCTCACCAGTGTGGGAGTTTTTTGATTGTGTAAAAAAGACAGGGTGTCAAACACTCCAGTCTGCAGGAAATGCTGATCAACCATACGTTTTTTTTTTTTTTACGTTTTTGTACAGTTATGATTACAAACTATCTCTGTACACTCTTATTTTCCACTGAAGGTGATTCAAATAATTAAAGCTAAAGATGTATTTGACTGATAGCATTGTTTTGTTATAGAAAAATTTTTGAAATATGTAGCGATAATATCAATAATGTGAAATCTTTTTGGCCATAATAATCTTATAGTGTATATCTAATATTGTGACAGCCCTAGTACAATGTAATATTTTGGGGGGTTGGTTCACAGCAGAATCTTTAAGATAATATAAAATAATGAAATAGAAAGTGAAAGTGAATATAGACCAATTGTGTTTACAAACCACATGACATTTTTTTGTAGCAGAGCCTATCTTGTTGCAGAAAATGACCGTTCCCTTCCGGAGGGAACTCTACGCTGCGTCCTGGCGGACACTATGAGACGCAGCGTCTCGTTCCCTGTCCTCAGGGAACAGGTGTTACATACGTAACCTAGACGTTTTCCCTTCCGGAGGGAACTAGACGCTGCGTCTCATAGTGTCCGCCAGGACGCAGCGTCTCGTTCCCTGTCCTCAGGGAACAGGGGTTACATACGTAACCTAGACGTTTTCAACTGGCAGTCAACAGAAGCAATGTAATAAAAGAATAAAAAAGGGAAATTTGAGTTTAGATTTGAAAATTCTTGCTTTATTCTCGCAATTCCGAGATTATATCTCACAATTCTAATTTGAAAAATAAACACTTTTTTCCCCTCAGAATGGACAAACTTGCTATTGTTGAGTAAAATCGAATTATAAAGTCTGAAATATGAGATATAAAAAGAATTGTAAGATGATAAAATAGGTTAATGTAAAATGTTATGGGTTTAAATACTGTATTATTTCATGCTGTAACTGTAGGGCTCATATAATATGTCCCCAATGAAATGCATATGTGAATATTATGTAGACCTATTGTTTAAATTAAATGTATGCTTTAAAAGTACAGTTTTCATAGCAGGTTTCACCTATAGTCTGTCTGTTGAAATTGTCTGCATTTAGTTTCAAATGGCATTTTTGATAACAGTATTTTATAAAAATGATTTGCATTCTGATTCTAAAATCCAAAGGCACAACAATACATTTTATCTCTTATTTCGTGGATTTTTCCCATTTCTCTTTACTTGTTGCAGTGTTTTTCTGCCACCACAATGCGCACACAGGTGCAAGTGACATAACTTTGACGTCTATTTAAACTCAAAAATGTCATGTATTTAATGATTTGCCAAGTAGCCACATCATTAGCCTCTTTTACACAAAGTCTTTATAAGTAAATTACAGCTAAATTAATGCTAAGAGATCATGTGTGAACATGTGTGAATCATGTCTGTATGTCTACTAGAATGTTACAAAAGTTCAGTGTAAAGTAATTATTTTTAAATTGTTGTTTTGTAATAGATTTTGTCTTTGCAAAGCAAGACAAAACTGTAAAAAGCACATTTTGGCTATTTAATTTATGCAATGGTGAAAAAAAATTAGCAAAATACTTCTGCATCAAAACATTAAAAAAAAAAATTTGTTCGAGAATCGGCCTTCGGCATTCGGGCTAGTGTTTCATTTTGTTTGGTTTCGGCATTTTTAGAATTTTTATTTCGGAACATCCCTAGTTTGAAGTTATCTAATATATAAACGTTAACAAAAACACTGACCACGTATACCCCTCCATGTTTACAAACACAACACAGTGAAGCGCAGCTGTTAAGATGTAAGTTCTGATTAATAATGTCACAAAATTTAGTATTTTGAGTATTTTGAAACGGATATGTGAATGGTGCTTTACTTTACTGGTAAAAAACAGAAATTGAATGTAATTAATTGAATGTAAAATAAAACAGCATAGTCTTCACTGTAAGAATTAAACATGCTTTGTTTTATATAAAAACTACAAAAGTCCTTCCGTCAAAAGAAGTGAGTGATTTTGTCTTTGTCTTTTGTTGTTTGATTAACATTAAGCACAGAGATGGCAGAAGGAATATTACCTGTGGCCACTTTAAGAGCTGCATGGATCCAATATACTGTTACAAACGTATTTTCATTCTCAACTGTTTACATTCATTTAAGACATAACTGATGAAGATTTACACATATAATCACCAAACGCCACATTTTGACATATATTTGCATGTATTTGACTGTTTAGGTATGCATCTTAAGCTAAACGTTCATTTTACTTGTCCGTGTTCTATTCGGTCTCTGAATGCATACACAGAACATCGCAAATTCTCTTTTGTGCTTTTAAAAACACAACATCAAATAAACATTAATAAATCAAGCACGTCCCATTTTATGCAAGTCATGTTACATGATTTTACTAATTGGCATGTGAAATTGGGCTTTTATAGAGGTGCGAAAGCACACAAAGGGGGCGGAATCGGGAGCAATAATCGTTTTATATTGTATTTTCATAATCGTTTGAAGCTGAAATCGAAATCAAAACTGAATTTCCATTAATTGCACAGCCCTAGCAATACCTGTGTGAACAGGAGATGTTTGTACTTACCGTTAAAGTTGTTCCAGTAATTTTACGGCAATTTACTGGTATTACTGTGTGAAAGGGGCTATCCTTTATACTATATATAAAGTAGGTGTGACCCAGGTAATTATCCACGTGATGTGAATATTTTATTTGCGGTTTACTTACTTAACTGACTGTGTTGCCACCCAGTGAAATCATCAGAACGTTTAAACCTTGTTCTCTTTTAACTGAACCTGTCAGGGCTGAACTGAACTCAGAAAGGGCTGCTCTTACTGATCTGGGAGCAGTTTGCTTTGATATTCATCACCGGGTTGACAGCAGTGTGTGTCAGGCTTCTGTCTGCTCCCTCAGAGCCACTGTTTGCTTCACTTGACTTCAATCGAGCTAGCCCAAAAATACAAAATACACACAAGACAAACAAGCCAAGAAAAGGACAGAAGGACAAGGATACTGTTACAAAAGACCCGCTGTCGTGAGATTCCCCATGCTGTGTAAGGTCTGTAAAAAGCTGTCTAACCTGTACAATACCGTGCCAATTCTGTCAATACCTTTGATGTACGAAATAATTAATTTAGCGATACACGCGTTGCCACTAAAAAAAGATGAAATTACAATGTAATGCCCATTAAATGGAAAACCTGAACTTCCTAAGGTTTTTTTTTAAACTCTGGAAACAGAAATATCTGACAGCACTGAAACGTTTCTCCCCCATTATTAAGGAAGTGTTGCAGGAATGTTATACTGTGCCAGCAGCAATGATGAGGAGGTAAGAATAGTTGACACACTTTTGCAAAAGTCTGATCGTTTTCTCTAGAGGGACACTGGGACATCTCGCACACACACAGACCTCTTTTCCCCCGGTCTGTTTGCCTGTGTGAGTAGGGAAGATCTCATTAGGCCTTGATAACTGGGCATCCTGGCACACAGTGTATACAGGTGCGTGTGTAAACGCTAACTCGCTTTCATCAGGAGTATTTTTGCTCACTCAGTTCTAGGTGAATGCGTATTCCATTAATATTAATACGCTCATTTGCGTGCCTGAGTGGGACCCAATATGGCATCACTCATTTAATAATTAATTGGAGTTTTTGCATATTCATGAGTATGTCATTCCAAAGCGAAAGGTTTTGGAAGCCAACAGATGCCACTTTGAGCTTGTTTACCTCTTAATTCAGGCCACTGAGATAAATTCTCCCATTTTAGTCAATGAGTTGATCCACCTGAATGGTGCAAAACTTAAAAGGCGAGACGAGAGAAAGAGAGAAACAGACTGTGTGAGTCTTTGTAACATCAAACTCGTATTAAAGCTTGAAATGACAGTTTGAAATGTGACTGACAGTTTGACATACTGGAGTTGCCATGGTGACAGAGAACAAGACAGAGACAGATTCTTTTGAGTAATCACTCAAGAGGGTGTTTAATTAAAGTGACAGATTTCTGTAAAATATTAAAAGAGGGATGTGATTCATTTAAGAACCTCGCCAGCGAGCTTGAGTCACGGAGGTGACACGAACAAGAAGAAAATCTGTGGCACGGCACTCGCCGTTTGATTCCTCGGCCCTGGACCGATTCCCAAACTTCAAACATCCCAGTCGGGATTCTGGCAAAAAGAAAACGAGCGGTCTGTCGGGCCAGGGTAGTCCAGACTGCGTTCGCTTACTTTGATGTGATCCCCAAAACTTGCATATGCCGAGAGAATGTGTGTGCAACTCGTCCAAGAGTCATGCCGTGGGCTCTTGGCTCCGTGTTCGGGCTGATTAAATGATGATCGGAGAGTTTTAACACTTAGGCCTGTGCTGCTTCTGCTGCTGCTTCGTTCTCTGAAGCCAATTAAAACAAAGCAGCAGATAATTACTCCCCCCATGGGCTTTAATACCAGGGTGTGTGAGAATGCTGATTAACTGCCCAAGTAACAACCCTGAGTGTGAGCGAGTGCTTGTGAGATTTTATCCTCTTTGTTCCTTGCTGATTGCGGCGTTATTGGTGTGAAAATAATGGGGATGTTCAATTGGTTATGAGGTGTGCTGTGGAGGCCCCGCTACTTTGTTCTCTCGCTCCCTCTCAAGCTGATGGAAAACATTTATTACCTGTTGTTCAGGAATGCTCTCCATGTTAAAGCACATGTGCAGCCTTATTCAATAAGCCTTTCTAAGGTATTTTATGCACTCCCTGAACCCTAATTAGATTCAAGGATTACATCCGCGTCCCCGGGAGGAAAGAACGTTGGATTCTATAGAGAACATTGTGCTATCATAACTACATCTACGATCGCTCAGTCTTGATTAAGTCCCCAGACTCCGGCCATCAAACTAGCCTTACATGTGCTTTTGCACAGCGGAAATTTTATGACTGGCATATATTACATGAAGGATGTTGGATTGTCAGGCATGCTGATACCCATTGTCACCGTATTTTCCATATTTTCCCAGTCATTTTGGCTTGCCACCTGGCTCGAGCTCAAACTACAAATGCAAGACTAGTTGCAGGAAGTTTGATGCAGATGTTAAAGGATAGTTCAGCCAAAAATGAAAATTCTGTAATTTTCTCAGCCTCATTTTGTTCCAAATCTTTAAAGCAAGATCACACACTATTCATTCACTGAGTTTCATTCACACTCACTCCAAAGTTGAAGTTTGGTGAACTCACCTGCAAATTCGTATTAAGTGAAGATGCATGACCTCTTACCTGATTAAAAAAAGGGAACTTTAAAACAGCTTTACACTAGTGCATTTTGAAATGAATACGATCCTCGTCTACACTGCCATTTTCACTGTTTCAGAAACTCCGTCCTCACTACACAATCGAAAATGAATGTCACATGACCATTCATAATGAGCATGATGTTATTGTTTACACAGTCATCAAGGATACACAGAGTGAATGTGGGCATTCATGCCATTTGTTTTTTAAAAGTCTCCGTTTTGGTCCGTTTACACTGAAACAAAACCAAAACAATCAAAAACTGGTCTGCCGCATTTTCAAAAATCTCAGTTATTCAGAGTAGTGTAAACAACAGCCGTAAATGTAGCAAAATTTATGTTTTAAAATAAAAACGCACTAGTGTAAATGCAGCCTAAATCTGCAGGACAGTAGCATTGTGGATATTTTTACATTTTGGATAATATTTTATATAATATGCTATATATACTGTACAGTACTATTATGTTTTTTAAAGTCCACTGAAGTGCTTTGAAAAACGCAGCATTATTCCATGCATTGACGTCATTTCAACTGGAACAGGAAGACAGGGGCGGGACATATCAAGCAGTCCCTACCCCTTTTTTAAACAGCCAATAGCATTTTGTTTACTGTATATCACAGCTTGGGCCAGAGCAGTTAAGCCCATTTGACAGCGTATGACAGCCACAATGTCATCCATATCGCTATAAAATATACCATTCTGTGTAGAATTCAAATGGATCCAATACGTTTTATGGTCTGCGCCGACCCGCACCGTGCTGTAGTGTTTCTGGACCAGAGCAGACTGTATGCGTGCTCCGGCGGAATTTTGTAATTGTTTTGGAGCACACTACTTTATAGATCACCTTTAGGGTAACATTTTCATTCTAAAAGCCAAAAAACCTGAAAAATTCTGATTTCATGGGGACTTTAAGGCAGGGTCACACTACACCAGGGGTGCCCAAACTCAGTCCTGGAGGGCCGGTGTCCTGCAGAGTTTAGCTCCAACCCCAATTAGACACACCTGGACCAGCTAAACAAGCTCTTACTAGGCATACTAGAAACCAAAGCCACTAGCAGGCAAGCCTGCAACTATTAGCCAAAAAAGCGTAATGGCTAAAGCCAACGCTTCCGGTCTGGCAGTACGTGGGAAAGGAGACCCGAGGCTGTTTTTTTAATGGATGTCAATGGAGAAGAGGCTTTACTACACTGAATAAACAGCTTCTTAAAGAAAACGGCTTATCATTTAATGAATCGACAGCCTATCTGCTAATCTTCAACATGTTTTACACTAAACAATACTTTTGGATTAAACTATTTTTAGAGTTTGTTTTTATAAGAGAAGTCACTGACTTTTTGCGACAGGTGGGATTCAGCTTACGGCACTTCTCATTCATTCTTATGCTATCCTTAAACGGCGATTGAGTGTCGCACAACTCTGACTATAATTCATTGACGTCAAGGCTGTAATGAAATTGGTTATTAAGGGACACGTGATCCAACTTAGCTGTTACGCTTTCTCTATTAGTGAGTAATACAGATCCTCTCATTTCCCTATAGTAAGACTATCTGCTAGGAACTTCCCAGCTTGTGTGCTGAGGCAAGTTGGAGCTAAACTCTGCAGGACACCGGCTCTCCAGGACCAAGTTTGGGCACCCCTGCAGTATGCTTTTCATTCCACTGACTTCCATTCACATGCATGCAAATTCTTTTTAAAGTTTGATGAACTCGCTTGTGAATTCGTATCAAGTGAAGACACGGGACCTCTTACCTGAGTTTAAACAAATGGGAACTTCTCACTTGATTACACATTCGACTCTTCATGCAGCTCTTTTCCATAAAAAGTTAATAGTATCAGGTCACATCAGTACTGCACTTTTGGTGATCTCCAAAAAAGTGCAGTACACCATAAAATTAGGCCAGACAATTCGCTGCATGATGCACACACTGAAAGCTACAACTTTGGTCTGTTTGTCACACTACGCTTTCGCATGGCTTTAGAAGACTTGAAATATTGCAAGACGTCTGGCCTAGATACTTCACAATTCTGAACAACTTGAGGGTAAGAAAAATAAGTGTCATTTTTAAGTGCATTATTCCTTTGATTTTAAGGCAAATTTTTCACCCTAAAATAAAAATTCAGTCATGATTTACTCATCTTCATGTCAAACCAAACTCTTCATTTTCAACCCTTAAGCAAAACACAGAAAAATATGTTTCAGCTATTTTTGGCCATACAAAGAAAGTCAATGAGTTTAGAAATAAATTCAAATGTAGTACCTTAATCTCTGTGTGTTGTGTGCATACTAATCGTCAAGAGATTTGTATCCTGTTTGTTAAAA
Organism: Garra rufa; assembly: GCF_049309525.1. Lineage (NCBI taxonomy): Eukaryota > Metazoa > Chordata > Actinopteri > Cypriniformes > Cyprinidae > Garra > Garra rufa. The sequence continues at coordinate 29,035,658 of NC_133365.1, forward strand.
GGCAAGGCTTATTCATAACAACCCTCTCATATTTAATTCACAATCAAATATGAATTAAAATCTCAACAAATACTAATTAGAATTCATAATACATAATTTAGAATAAGTAAAAACATTTTTAAGGAAATTATTCCATTGACCTTTTCTACTTTAACTTAAGCAGGAAACCAGCCAGCACCCAAACATAATTTTAGCTCAGTTTAGTTGCTATGAAAGCTTTAGAAATTTTCTTTGACACCAACTCAGCGACACCCAAGCCCCAGACACACATAGACTTCTCTCCAGTCATGCAAACCTTCTTAAAGAATCGAGTGGACCGAGACGATCCAGTCTCTAATATGTTGTGATTTCTTTCTGCCCAGGGAAACTGACATTTCTCCTTCATTCATTTTTGTTTTTCATGTTTTCTCTTCCATGTTTTTGTATCAGATGAAAAGCAAAGAAAGTAGAGGGCAAGCAAGAGATGGAAAGAGTCAAATGAACATAAACAAGCTAAAACATGATGAGAGGAATTAATCTGAGCGTATTCTGATCTACGATAAACCAATTCTGTCAGATTAAATTGAAAGGCCCGATTCCTCCTTGTTCTCATTGGCATGGTTGGACTTTTGAATGTTTTTGATTAGCTCTGTGTTGTATGGACTCATTTCTTTGTCTATTTTCATTATTGTTATTTTAAGCCATCAGGATGGAATTTGTTTAATGTAGTTGCTCATTAGTAGGGTAATTATGCGTGTTTAATCTGGGTGCTGATTGGCCCCCTAACCCCTCACTTCCTGCCAGCATTTAAACACTTCGCCTGTCAATCAATTAATCTATTTTGAGAACTAATGGCAGTGTAATTACCATAATTAACCTCAAGAGAGGGAGGGAGAACAGAGAACGACAGAAATATAGAAGAAAGACATCTGTACACTGATCCTCCACGTTTCTTCCCCAGTCACGTTTGAGTCTCTGGAAGATGTGTTTTCATTGGCTAGCGAATGCAGCATCACCATATAATCCATAGTCAATGCTAATCACGGTCATTACATTCCCTTTCTTCGCTCGTCTTGAAACACAAGTGGCTCCTATTGATTTTCACGGGAGCCTGTCACCTTAATACTTGGTGATGAACTTGTGTTTTGTTCCAGTGCCATTGAACAAACGAATCTATTGTTCACCAGTGACATATAAAGGCTTTCAATTGGTTTTGTGAACTTCCTACATTCCCTTCTGCATTCTAGGTGGGTCTATTCCCAAATCTGATATGAATTCTTTCAAGCTTAATGCTTCTGGCTAAGAGCCTGACATTGAGAGGGTATGCTTGGTGTGCTCTTAAGGAATATTGTGTGAAGGGCCTATGTGTGTGTGTGTGTGTGTGTTCATGCAGGGCCTCTGGGATTGTCCTGCTGTTGGACACGAGCAATGAAATCCCTACTCAATTATACCAGTACAGCCTCCGGACACAAGGACACATAGACACACACGCCAGAGCCATATTGCATTAACCCTTATCAGACCCCATCCTCTCTAATATTAACCCTTCAGTGCTCACTTTCAGTTCATTAATGCCTCCAGGCCAAACTGTCGTCCCACTGACATTACGACTGCCACCGCTCCCTCACTATGATCACACATACTCCCAGAACACCTAAATGAAGCTACACTATGACTGTCTGGAGAGTATACACTAACATTCAAAACTTCAAGGTCGGTAGGTTTTCTTTGTAATGTTTTTGAAAGAAGTCTCTTATGCTCACCAGTGTTGCATTTGTTTGATCAAAAATACAGTTTAAGGATTAGTTCACTTCCAGAATAAAAATGTTCTGATAATTTACTCACCCCCATGTCTTTCAAGATGTTCATGTCTTTCTTTTTCAGTCGAAAAGAAATTAAGATTTTTAAGGAAAATATTCCAGGATTTTTCTCCATATAGTGGACTTCAATGGGGACCAATGAGTTGAAGGTTTAAATTGCGGCTTCAAAGGGCTCTACACAACCCCAGCCGAGGAATAAGAGTCTTGTCTAGTGAAACGAATGATCGTTTTCTTAAAAAAAGAAAAAAATATATAATATAATTTATATAATTTTAAACCTCACACATTACATAGTCATGTTGTAAAAGTCACACGTGACATAGGCGGAAGTACAGACCCAGTGTCGGTGTCAGGAAATTTTTAATTGGAAGTGAACTAATCCTTTAAAACAGCAATATTGTGAAACATTACAATTTTAATTACCTAAATTATATTGCAATATATTATAACATGTAATTTATTCCTGTGATGGCAAAGCTGAAGTTATTTCTCCAGTCTCCAGTGTCACATGATCCTTTCAGAAATCATTTTAATATGCTGATTTGCTGCTCTATTATTATCAATGTCTGAAACAGTTTCCATTTTCATGGAAACAATTTCTTTAATGAATTTTATCAATTTATAAACAAAATTTAATCAATTGAATATGGAAGCCCATTTCCACCGCTGGATAAAAAAAAGGTAATTGCATCACACAATTCTGACTTTTTTTTTCATAATTGCATGATACAAACTCGCAACTCTGACTTTTTTTCTCAGATTTTTAAAGTGTGATGCAAGATAAAGACTCACAATTTTGACTTTTTTCTCATAATTGCGTGATATAAACTGGCAATTGTGAGTTATAAAGTCAGAATTGCAAGATATAAACTTACAATTTCAACTTTTTTATCAGAATTGCGAGATATAAACTGGCAATTGCAAGTTATGAAGTCAGAATTGCGAGATATAAACTCACAATTCCAACTTTTTTATCAGAATTGCAAGATGTAAACTCACAATTCCAACTTTTTTTAATCAGAATTGCAAGATATAAACTCACAATTCTGACTTTTTTATCAAAATTGCATCATATAAACTGGCAATTGTGAGTTACACAGTCAGAATTGCAAGATATAAACTCACAGCTCTGACTTTATATCTCGCAATTGTGACTTTTTTCTCAATTGTGACTTTTTTTATAACACAATTGCAAGTTATTAAAACAGAAGAAAATATTATATCATGATATATAATATAATATTATATTATATAATTATATCTCATAATTCTGACTTTGTAACACGCAGTTGTGAGTTTATACCTCACAATACTGAAAAAAAGTCAGAATTGCGAGTTTGCATCATGCAATTCTGAGAATAAAGTCGGAATTGTGAGATAAAAAGTTGCAATTACCTTTTTTTCACGACTCTCTCAATAACTTTTAAAGGTGCCATTTAGTTTTTTAACACTGTTAAAATATTACATAAATAAACCTTAAAAATAATGTTAATAAACTATGCATTCAAAAAAATGTTTTTAATTTGCATGCATTGTTATCTGCAATAAACAATATTCTAAAATATTTTTGTATTTTTTTTACAACATTGCTTATTTGCAGGCTCAGTTTAGACAGTTTTTCTGTTAAACTGCTTTTCTTAACAGCACTGAGCCTAATTTACAGAAAGAGAATGTGCTCGCAGCGAAAGAATGACAAGGATTTAAAGTCTCACAGTGCAGCCTGATTTAACTGGATTTTCTTTTTTTGAGCCGAGTGCAAAAGTCATGGCACAACTAATGAATTTGAACTAAATATTTTATATAATTTTTTCCACTGCTAATGAATAGTCGCATGTAAAATGAGATGATAAGACCCAAGACAAGCCACACTTTGTTATGGATCACAGAGAAATTCAGAAACTGCCCTGATGCCCAACACATATTATCACTCTTAGAAATATTACAGTTCTTTGCCAAAAGCAACAAGCAGAGTCCTGCTCAAACGAACATGAACAGACTGCAATTTTAATGTTGCCAAAAGCATGCTCTGTCGAATCAGCAATAACCTGCTCAGAGACACTAACTCACACACACACCGATGGCTTCGGCTATTAATTATTAAAGCCTCATAGATGCTTATGTATAACCATAACACACATACACACATGTTTGATCCACTGTATCAGTGTCCTCTCTTTTAGCTAAGGCCTTTATTTAGTAAACAAATTAAAGAAAATCATATTTATATGTCAGAATTGCGTGCAATCCACACAGCCTCGGGTCTTTCTGTATAAACCATCCGACAGACAGAAATGGTGCTGAAAACTGCTGCTAGGATGAGAAGGTCAGAGATCTGTAGTGGCTTGCAGAGAAAAAATGTCTGCAGAGATCAGACAACTCACCCTCAGCAGCTCAGACTGTTTCCTAGAAAACGTTTCGCTCCTCATTTGCATCAGTTTTGATGAGACGAACATTAGAACAAAACATCCATAAAAGACAGAAAGAGAGAGAGGGTGATTGAAAAAGAGCTCGCATCTGTAGAGGTTATGCTAAATGAAGGTTAAATTGGTTTCGCTTGTCACAGCGCATAAACAGCTGAGGATCCACTGCAGGGCACTTAGAAAATCCCAAACCCCACACACGCACACGCACACCCACGCATGCACAACTGACAACGACTGAATTTCATTATTTTAACATCTAATCAATTCTACACAGATATTTCTATACAGATGCTGCATATTCATCATCCTAATCATCATTACAGAGAACAAATGTGTGTATACAAACACCCAGCATGCCCATCTGTGAATGAGCCCTCATGAAAGCCCAGCTGCGTGGAGAGGCGGAGATGGGGGCATTTCTTCCGAAAAGCTTTCAAAATATCCAAATCCAGACGCATCCATTAACGACAGAATCCTTTAACCCGTCATGCGATTTGGCTTTGACGGCACATTATTTTAGGCATCATCTCCAATGAGAAATATCATTAATCTTGCGGCGCTCCGAATATTGTCCATCAAAACATCTCCGGAGTCATCAGATATTTTGTCGGGCTTAAGCATTCCGGGCTTTGTCTCAAGGTCGGTGTGTGTGAGGGTGCATAATCACTGTTCCTAAGTGCCCTGGAGAGGGATGTCAGCTCTAAACACTCAAACGGATACTGACAGTGTGTTTACCCGCTAAAACATTTCTTAATGCTCTTGCAGAGAAACAAGCGCATTCTCCAAAAACCCTCCTACCGACAGTCAAGCCCTTAATCTCATGTCTTCCACCGTATTCCTCTACAAGGTGAAACTTGTTTTGACACAAACACACACGGCGGGCGAAACAAATCAGCGCTTCGCATTTATCAAATAAGGCCAGTAACTTCTGTTTGTAGACTGATTAAAATAATCAGCACCTGCTTTAAAGTATCAACGGTGTGAACGTGAAGGATTTAATTCAGTTTGACTGGGTCTTTATGGACTCCTTCACGGCTGATAGGAATAGAATGCAACAGAATTTGGCTGCAGAGCGTTATGCATCATGACAACCTCTACAACAAGTGGCGTATTGAACTGTAAAGGTGCTCGTGTGGTATCTGCAAGCCTTCGTTCCCGGCATATATTTCATACCCTTGATAATCAGCTTGGCTCTGTCCCACTGTGGAGCTGTAACCTAGAGGCATGCCAATCTGGATTTTGATCTGGATTAGGCATCATGTCAGCTGCATTCCTGAAAGTGAATTGCACTGTGTGCTCTAGAAAGAGGCAGCGCTGGCTTGTCAAGGTCACCTGGCTGTTACATAAGATACAAACAGAAAATGATTCTCAAGTATGCTATAACACACAAGTTGCTGCTTCTCAACTATACTGCTTGAATCAAAGTGGATTAATTGATGCCTGTGTTCAATAAGGTTTTGGTTTTTTACATTAAACATTCCAGAGGGGATATTTTCCTCAATGTCCATTAAATCAGGCTGAGAACACAATCATGCATTATACATTGATTATGCTAGAAGAATGAGCTAGGTTTTGCGCATAGACAAGTTACAATGGCACGCATATATTTAGGCAAGCAGGAGCGTGGTCATTAAGAAAATCAGCAGTGATTCAGCAGTATTGGCTGTGTTGACATTCAGATCAACAGCATGGCGTTAAATGCAATTTAATAACAATTTAGACACAATATTGCCAGTTAGCTTGTCTGCTTCTGTTCCACTGAGGGAAAACAATTGAGACAAAGAAAAATCAGCTGCAGTATATCTTGAACAACAAAGCTTCGTTCCTGAACGAATTGTAGTGTTATTGAACGAATCAACTGAGTAAACGATTTGTTGACTTACTCATAAATACAGATTGTGTCCCAAAGTTTAGGCAGCTGGCTTTTTGTCTCACTATCTAACCAGTGACTTCAATGGCCTATGTTGAGGAAAGTTACTTGGATAACACTTTACAATAAGGTTAATTAGTTAACATTAGTCATTAGTTAGCATAAACTAAGAATAAACAATACTTCTACAGCATTTATTAATATTAGTTAATGTTAATAGTAATTATTAAAATCACAAGTAATCACAAAATAACATGACCAAACAATGAACTACTATATTTTTTTATTATCAGAAAATGAAAAAGAGCATTATTGTAGACTGAAGTTTATGATATTAGTATCTAGAGCATAGAAAACCATTAAAATCAGTTGTAGTTAAGCGGAAGTTGTTATGTAATTAGCACAGCTACAGAGATGCCAGTGTATATATATAGTAGTAAAATGTAACACACATTAAAGGGTTAGTTCACCCAAAAATGAAAATTAGCCCATGATTTACTCACCCTCCAGGCATCCTAGGTGTATATGACTTCCTTCTTTCAGACAAATTAAATAGTTATATTAAAAATGATCCTGGCACTTCCAAGCTTTAGAATGGCATTGGCGGGTGTTTCTCTTCATCAATCCAAAACAAGTCCAATAAAGTGCATCCATCCAATAATAAAAAGAGCATCATATAAATTGTCATTTTTTTTTTTTTTTTAGAAAAAAACCCAATAGTTTTGCTAGATAAGACCCTTCTTTCCTCAGCTGTGATCGTTTAGAGCCCTTTGAAGCTGCATTTTGGAAGTTCAAACTCGGGGGCACCATAGAAGTCCATTATATGGAGAGAAATCCTGAGATGTTTTCCTCAAAAAACACGACTGAAGAAAGAAAGACATGAACACATGACATCCAAGACATGATCTGAGTACATTATCTGTAAATTTTTGTTCTGAAAGGATTAATACTCATCTGCCTCTGGATGGTGCTGTGAAATCAGACACATCGGCGTTTGACTTTCTGGCATTTTTGGGTTGTCCACGAAAAGTACAAAGCAGCGATCATAGTTATATCCACAATGGTTGATCGCGTTATGTATTAGCATGAGTGATTACTTTAAGTAATGCATTACAATATTGCATTAAGCTACATTTTTATATTTTTTTATGTGTTATGCTACTTTTGCGTCACTATTTTTTCATCTGGACTGGGCTTGTTTGTTTTTAATAAAAAAAGTTCTATTTTTGGCAAATGTAAAAGCACTTTCACACCCAAAAAATGAAATGAATAAGCCTCAGGCTGAAGGAAATGTAAATTCACATCTGTACCTTTTGCTTGTGCTGCCATTCTGGATTGCATGAAGAATAGGATCCAGGAGAAGGAAGAACACTCTATTTTTTTTTTTTGCTTATTGGTAAGGTTGAATTAGATCATCAAAGGTCAGCATCAAATACACTGGTTAATAAAATGGGTTAAAGGATATTGTGTTATTTAACATTTAATTATCGCAGGTTTGCGTCATATTTTGAGTTTGCATTTCACTGTGTTCATTTGGAGGAAAACTGAAACTGTTTTTGTGCAAGTGAGATGAGTAAATGCATGTTCACATTTACTAGCTGCGTTACTTTACTAGTTACTTGAAAAAAGCAATCTTATTATGTAACTTGCGTTACTTGTAATGTATTACCCCCACACTGGGAATGAATAGCAATGACTTTGCAGGCAGAATTTGAGCAAAAAGGTACCTCCTGAAACTGATTTTGGACAGGCTTTTAATGTAGCATAAATGTTTAATGATCTACACAAATTAGAAACTGCTTAAGTGATAACTAAGCACATATTTATTTACCACAATACTATTTATCACTATTTTATCATTTAGCTCAAATGCCACCGAATGCTGCCTTCAAAAATCAATCAGATGAAGGTATCTCAGTAGACAGGATGTATAACATGCACAAGTCACTGAAAACCACTAATGCACAGATGTACAGAGCCCCACACATGGCAAGTAAGGAACAAAAAAAGATATTGTGGCTGTTCTCATTAGTTCCCTCATTTCACTTCAATCGGGCCATGATTAAATTAAATTAAGGAACGAATTAGTGCAACATGACCATGATTTACCTAAAACAAGGGAACAAATTAAGGCAAAATGACCGTTAATAAGTTGTGGGAGCTAATGGTTAATTTAGCGGCTACAATATTTATTTTTCCTGCATGGCATGTGTAAGGTATGTGTCATGTGATGCTGTTATCGAATAAGCAGAAATAAAATTTAATATAAATATGAAAACAAACTTTAAAAAATGTAACAAATAAAAGTACTAAATTTACTCAAACTAAAACCACAAATACTAAAACTAAAGCTACTGTAAATAGAATAATATAAAAAAACTAAAAAGCAACAAATAATTTAAAAAAGCACAACTAAAATAAAAAGAATAATAAAAAACATACAAATACAAAAACAATGATGCTGAAAAAACCTCATGCTGTTGGCCTGTTATATAAGTGTACTTGTACATCGCTCAGCGAATCTAATTGGAGAACCGGATCTAGCTGTTGTATAGTTATTAGACAGGTGCAACAGGGGTTTGTGGCACTATGAACACAAAGGACAATGTGATTATGTCTCTATGTAGTGCTGGGATAACACCATAGTTCATGTAGACTGGAAGCTCTTTATCACTGCTACATTTGTGCTGAGTTAATGTATAAAAGTCCACTGAGAGCTGCTCAGATATTTCTTCCTAGATGTTTTCCCATGAAAGCCATTTTGATAACAACTGTGAGTGCAAAGTTACATCAGAGCAGCACCTCTAAAATCCTCTGAGCTTCATGCACATGTCTTTCTCTCTCTCACTGCATAAATATCAGAAATATGTCCTTTCAGCATTAGAGACAGTGACCCTGCATGGAACAGGCCCAAACACACACATACAACACACTCAGGCAATGTTTTCCGCTTTCAGCAGCGCTGGATGTAGACTTAAATCTCAATGTGAATATTTTATGGCTCTCTGAGCTGTTAATGCCAGCCAAGAGGAGATATGCTTCTAAACTGCGCACAAAACACACTCTCTTTACTACTTCTCGCTGTGTTTAGCTGTGTTTATCTCCAGGAAATCAGCATCTGGTATTATCATTTTCTTTTCAGACTGATGTTTACTAATTAATGAAAAAGACAGAAAGATTATATTACTAATAAGAGAGAGAGAAATTATTCTCTTTTGCTCGCCATAGAAATGAATCAAAATGTGTTATGTGTGATATCAGCTTTTCATTGATTTGCTGTGTTTGTACCCAAACACATATCCCTCACATAATCCATTTTTCTTTTTTACATTTTTAGTATGTTTTCTGTTAATCTGTTTTCCTCACTGGTCCACACAATGTAGGCAGAACCTGACTCCCACACACACATGCTAACCAAGCTATGTAAATGAGGACATTCCCTAGATTTCAGCTGTTAAAATAAAAATAACTGCTTCAATACAACAAAGCTAATATATCATACTCAACCCTGAACTTAAAATAAAAGTTTTAGAATTTTTCCATTACCTTTTAATGATATTCCCAAAATCCCCTGAAATACAGAGATATAAACTTAAAGTAAAGACATAAAGTAGCCCACTATATTCATGTTTCTTTTATTTTTGAAAACGCCTCTTAGGGATTAGTTCACTACTGAAATTAAAATTTTCTGATAATGTACTCACCCCCATGTTATCTAAAATGTTAATGTCTTTCTTTCTTTCAAATAGCATAAAATAACCCATAGCAGATCTATACAGGTGGAGCTGGGGAAGGTGGAGGTTTCAGAGGAACTCTGAAAGCGTGCTGTGAAATACCCAAGTAAATACTACCAGCCATTTAAATAGACGCAAGCTCATTGGTTGCATACACAACATGAACCAATCAGCTTGTGCCAATTCGTATAATTCTGTGATATCATCAGGTACGTTAACAACCCATCAGCCTGCGTCATCTAGAGTTGGCAGAACTAGGTATTTATATACTTTTTAACCACAAATGCTCATCTTGCACTAGCTTCGCGTTCCACGACTTTACGCATTACGTAATCACGTTGGAAAAGTCAGGTGTGGTTAGTTCTTCATCTGTGTACTTCGGTTCAAAAAGGTGGGGTAGGACGAAAAATTCCATTTCATTTTCATCCCCAACTTCAGATTGTCCAACATCGTTGTTTTACCTTTTCTGTAGGTGTTTGATTTTCTTTGCACATTTGCGTTGTAAACACTGGGTCGGTACTTCTGCCTATGTCACGCGTGACTACGTAATGGGTGAAGTCGAGCTAGTGCGAGACAGCTTAAAAAGTAAACTTTTTTTTTTTGTGCTGGGCAACAATTGAGTGTGTGCGACGAACAACCGTATAAGTCCAAAAAAACAAAAAATGAGATAACCATGTGACATTAATTGTATGTGTGAACTTTGTATACAGAAACAGTTTGTGGATATTTTCACACGACCAAGAGTCCGCATTTTAAACGTTAAAATAGCGTCACGCGGAAAAAACGTTTATGTCCACAAAGAAGAATGAAGATACCGCTTGCTGTCATGTCCGCTTAGGACATTAAAAGGCAAAACCTCGGCAAAAAAAAAGAGAGCCGACATGACCAAATGGAAGGACAGAGTAAGGAAGGCTTTGAGGGATGCTGGAAAACCATATTTGACTCGAAGAGGAGAACAAAAACCAGGGAAAATCCACCGAAAGAGGTGAGTGGAAGAACCGTATATGTGATGTGATCTCTCTCTCTGCCTCTCTCTCTCTGAACGTGCTGAGGAGCGCTAAACACCGCATAATAAAGCTGTATTCGTTCATATTTCCCGCCAGTCCTGTGTAAAGTACAGCAAGCAGAGTTTATTTGTTTATATATTTATTTATATCGTGAGATAGCGGAGCGCGAGAACAGTTTGAAGTAGTATATACACAGGTGCGCTGCGCCAGCTTTTCTTAATAAACGACAAAGTGCACTATTGGAGTTATCTAAACATACAAGAAGTGATCAAAGTTCAGAAACTATGCCCATCATGATAAACAATGGAAAACTGTCCTCTTCAGGGTAAGTGTGTTTGTGTAATGATATAATAAAGCGCTCCTGACAGACCGCGACCATTCGAAGTGGAAGAGAAACTTTAAACCCGTTTGTCTCGAAATTCAAAATAATACCTTATGATATGTTGTATAATATTTAGCTAGGATGTATGTCTGCATTGTATTTATTGTTTTTATTTATTTATTTAAATATTGTTTTTTGTTAATAATTCATTGTTATTGCCTGTACTGTAAGAAGGTGTATGTATTGTACATTGTTCATACTGTATTTTCTGTTTTTAAATAATAATAATAAAAAACTTGAAAGAAATGCTTAATATTAACCTGAAGTTTCTGCTACTGTATTAAAACTAAGATAAAGGAATCAGATCTTTAGTGGTTTAAAGTGATATGATGAACTGGAGTTATACTGTTATTCCACACTAACTGGACATATACCGTTCTTCCACATTTCAGAAATATAAATCACAATAACTTTTGATTTTTAATACTGACACTGAAAAATGTTATCTCCTTAGAATTGAGAAGCTTTTGTTGTCTATTTTCAAGTAAAATAAAACTATATAATATAATGTTCACAATCCAAATGAAAAAAATCGTATTACTCAAAATTTGAAAATATGGACTTGTATGGTTCTTCGTCTCAAGGCCTCAATTATGTCTTTATATCCCTTTCACTCATGAAGGTCACTATAGTGTACAGATATTTGGAAGCCGTTTTGAACCATTTAAGCTGAAGCACCATGTCCCAACCACTACCTGGTGAAGCCCCAAAGTGTTTTTGTTTTAAGATATTACATAATATATTCTAAGAGGTGGAGGGAAGATGAGATGCACCAAGTACCTCAAGAATAAGTGTTAAATCCTTTTATTCTCAGAAAACCATGCCAGGTACAAAATATTTTTCAGCTAAATAGGATGTCAGAAGTACTTTCATCCCGATTTTACCAATATTTTTCTTGTACATTTTATTCTGTGACAGAAAATATATCTGTCCACTATAGTGGACATCATGCACCAAAGGGTATAATTCTGCCTATGGGCTTATATATAGATTCTGCCTTATTTAGCATGTTTTATTAAAATTATGAAATAATTTACACTTTTTTATTGAACAGAAATATTAAATAGGCTTCATATTTGATCATTTATTTCAACTCTTACACTCTATATTTATTTATTAGGTCATAAAAAATTGTAGGCATGTATACATGTATACTATGAGTGCAGATATATATGAATATACAGATATGTGTTTTTTAAAAACATGTTTTTTAACATATTTAATTGATTCACTTTTTATACGTTTGATGCATGGAGTCCACTGCAGTGGACAGATATGTAACTTCCTCAAAATAATATATATTGACAAAAAAGGTTATTGGCATTATTTTTCACTTGTTTAAAAGCAAAAATAAACATGTAAAAAAAAATTACTTTGTGATTTAATAATACATGTATGAAAGGGATATATACACATATGTGTGTTTTTACATATACACAGTACACACACACACACACACACACACACACACACACACACACACACACACACACACACACACACACACACACACACACACACATATATTATGTACACAAAATATTTTGGATGCAATTAATTGCGATTATTTGTTGCCCAGCACTAATATTTATAAATTTTTTTAGAAAATGACCGAGCATTTTGTTAGATAAGACCCTTATTCCTTGGCTGTGATCGTGTAGAGCTTGAAGCTGCATTGAAATTGCAATTCGGATCTTCAATCCGTTGGCCCCCATTGAAGTCCACTAGATGGAAAAAAATCCTGAAAAATCCTGGTTTTCCTCAAAAACCTTATTTTCTTTTTGACTGAAGAAAGACATGAACATCTTGGTTAGTAAATTATGAGGAAAACATCTACCTAGCCTAACCTTAACCTAAGTCTACTAATACTCTAAGGAGTGTTAGCTGAGTTGGAAAGTTGCGTATACTCAATAGACTAAGGGGACTACCAAAATAAAACGTAATATAATGTAAAAAATAAATGTAATATGATATAGTCCATTATAAATTAGGTAGATTTACTATGGCGACCATTGTGTGGTATGAAAAATCATAATCTTAAAAGTTATAACCTCAAATACTCAAGTATTATAATATATTATAATTGCTGTTATGATTATTCATGAGATGATATAACATATTATGCATTCATTATAATGTCTTAGAAATACCTTTATAATGTATTATAAATAGGGGCTTCACAGAAGATATTTCAAAACAGTTTTTCCTAACAGTTAATTCTACCACAGGGTAAAGAAATAATAATAAAACCATCGTTTATTTATTGTAATTGTGACTTTTCACATTTGTGACTTTATTTTACAATTCATTACTATTTCACAAAAATGTCACAAACTGCAACTATATTTCTCACAATTGTTTTTATAGTAATAATATCTCATGATTTGATGATGCTAAATATTATTAATTAGTTTATTATGTATTTGTTTATTTTATCTTAGACAGAACACACTCTCATACACACTAGCAAAGACATACAGAGATATACACTTACAAACACACAAAGACTCCCACTATGCTCCATTTCTTGCTGCCGTTTGCAAAATCCTGGAAACCAGTAGCACCATTAGCACCGCATAGGAACCGAGAGGAATATGAATATTTGTCATACGAGAAGGGAGGAACGCAGATGGCTGATTGACTTAAGAGTGTCAGCAAGAACAGGTTAAGCATGAACACACACATACAGAGGTACATGTGTTAGAGCTACAGGAATTTATAATGGTGGGCATAGTGGGTAACTATAAAAACACTGTAATCAGCTAATCAAAGCCCTTGAACACACACATACACACATGCGCACACACACAAACCCTCTACTGTAGGCCTAAAAGCACATTCAGCCTAATCAAGGTCTTTATGTAACCCAGATATGCCTCTGTTTCAGGCACCCAATATCCATCACACACACACACATGCCGTGTGGCTACTGTAGAGTCAGGCTCTGTTCTCTCTCTGTGTATCTCAATGATTCTGAGCATATAATGAAGATAAATGAGTATTGCCAGACCACCGCGCTCCCTCGCTCACTGTCGCTCCTGTTCTGCTCTGGGAGAGGAGGAACGGGGCCCAGAACTGTGGTTATGGCTGGCATTTGCCAAAAATCATCTCTCGGACTCAGAGGGAAAGATTAATTTATTCTAAATAAGTGCACATTGATTTTTATAGCCGTGTTCTGTGCAAGGGAATAAAGTCTGCGAGTCATTATAGGACCTCATACAGGAAAGTATGTCACACACACACACACACACACACACACACACACACACACACACACAAACTGATGAAGGCAAATAAAAACAGGCTCACATAACATTCATCACCACGTAAACATCTGCCTCTACGCCCCCCGCGTGAGCAACACACCTTTGTGTCTCTTAGCTCATCTCTCTTTCTTTGTTTCTCTCTCTCTCTATCCACCTACAGTAAGATTATAAGCCATGATAAATGTACTTTATTCGCAGACGCTTTGATATTGCTTTTTGCTGGCCAGAGGCTGACAAACACACAGCAGCGCAGCAGTATTACAACACTGCGGCTGATAATATCTTTCAAGATGAGATGAATGATTAATACCCCAAATAAACGAACAAGTAGTAGGCAGAGCAGGTTTTTTTTTTTCGCACCCGCCGGCAAGCGCTCAGCACATCTTCAGTACTTCACTCTGGCCCTTGAACACAATACAAATAATGCAATTAGGTTTGATGCGTTTATGCTTTCGGTCCGTCTAATCTAATACCACGACTGTTCCTGTTGAACCGCTCAGGGCCTGGTGAGTACGATTCAAATGCCTTGCCAATGGGTTTGCTATTACTTCAATTAATTATGGCCGGCGAGATCCTCATGTTCCATGTTCAGAAAACGTGTGATCTTGTTTTTAATTTTAAATTCAGCGCTTGGGAGAAGGACAGAACACTTAATGCATCTTTCGACTCACGTCGTGACAATGACTCACCACGATTCGCGAGCAAATATGCAAAAATATTCAACTATGAAGTCATCACATTTTTTAAATTTGTGTGACAAGCTCTCAGAACACTAGAGGCAGATGAAACGGGCCTCATGAAAGGCCATTTCCCTCTGAAAAAGTGAACCAAACAGAACTCTTTTATGTGTTTTCATCTCATTGGTGGCTACGGAGAGGTGAGATATGAATATTAATTCACATCAAAGTGAAAAACCACTCCTTTTTATCCGGTAAATGCGACATTAACAGATGAATTATGGATCAACTCAAATTTAGCCAGAGTTCTTCGTGTTCCAGCTCTCTGTGTAAAAGGCTTACAGTT
>NC_133365.1:29053661-29120685 GCF_049309525.1 Garra rufa
AGGAATTAAAAGAAAATGGAAAGAGAAGGAATCGATTTGTCTGACTGCAGGAAATCTGTCTGAACAAACAGGTGGAAATACTAAATTACCACTGTCCTGAGCGAACCTCAGACACCAGACAATAGGGCCATCTTGGGTAAACCAAGAGCCAGCCAGTGGCATGGTAATATCTGAGCATGTGTGAGTGGAGGAGTGTGAATGCTCGCTCTCTCTCTCTCTCTCTCTCTGTGTGTGTGTGTGTGTGTGTGTGTGTGTGTGTGTGTGTGTGTGTGTGTGTGTGTGTGTGTGAGAGAGAGTGTGTGATATTCAGTCCTCGCAAACAAATTCTCTTTTATCTTTTTATGTTCCAGCCTCATCAGTGATCAATCTGTGTGGAGTGAGAGAGGGTTTTTAATGACATCTTCCAGATGAGGAATGGTGCGAGTGTGTGAAATGCATCTGTGTGCTTCTGTTTGATTGTGTGCATGTAATGGAGAGAGAGAAATGTGATTATAATGCTGGATGAGGATCAGCCTTAATATGGCTGCATCAACAAGAGCTACAGAGGTTGGAGAGGCAGGGACGTATCTGAATAAATGAAAGTATTACTGTAATAACGCTGCTCTGCTTAATCATTCGCCAATAATCTTTTCTATCTGGCTGTACGTACTGCAGCTAAACACCTGTGTAGGTCTAGATGGATACACTAGTGTGTCCTACCATAAGTGTTGACATGTTACAGTATATGAGCTTAAAGAGTCCAGTGTTAGTAAGCAAATGAAAATATGATTTATATACAGTAGCATCACTAAAACAGTTTATAATGTGCTTTACAGAAGATAGACTGTATACGGTATATGTACATAAAAGATTCACATTCATACATAAGGGGAAAAATGACAGCAATAGTAAGATTACAGATTACATAAAAACAAGAAATATGAAAATCGCAAAAAAGGGTTAAAACGTAATAAATGGAAATAAAATGCAAAAGTAAGGAAGGAAGGGAAGATTATTAAATTGCCTGTGGAAATACCCTAGAAAACAAGTGCTCTTTGAGATGCTTTAAAAAGTTCTTATTGAGATAACTGCTTGTAGCTCTCATAGGTCTACAAATTAAATTCATAAGGAGCTTTCGTATCCGGTAGTTGTAGGAACCAGTCTCCCGAGAGCTGCATTTTTTCTTAGAAACATTTTCTTGGTTGCATTCACAGTGCCAGTAGGAACTCTGAAGTAGCATAAGCTAGCCGACAGCGACAGAGACATTAAGGCGCAGCATTCAACAACATCAACAACTGGAGGATAGAGGACAGAGAAGTGCCTGGACTTCAGCATCAATCCATCTATTGCTGTTTTCTATGTTAACTAAGTTAGTTTGTGGAGTAAGTATACAGTGGGGAAAATAATCATTTGACCCCCTGCTGATTTTGTACATTTACCCACTGACAAAGAAATTATCAGTCTATAATTTTAACGGTAGGTTTATTTAAACTTTTTGGCAATCACAGTGGTCAGACGTTTCTTGCAGCTGGCCACCAGGTTTGCACACATCTCAGGAGGGATTTTGTCCCACTCATCTTTGCAGATCCTCTCTAAGTAATAAGGTTTCGATGCTGACGTTTGGCAAATCAAACCTTCAGCTCCTTCCACAGATTTTCTATGGGATTAAGGTCTGGAGACTTACACTCCAGGACCTTAATGTGCTTCTTTTTGAGCCACTCCTTTGTTGCCTTGGCCGTGTGTTTTGGGTCACTGTCATGCTGGAATACCCATCCACAACCTATTTTCAATGGTTCTCACCCAAGATTTGATGGTACATGGCCCTGTCCATCGTCCCTTTGATGCGGTGTAGTTGTCCTGTCCCTTTAGCAGAAAAACACCCCCAAGGCATAATGTTTCCACCTTTATGTTTGACGGTGGGGATGGTTTTCTTGGGGACATAAGCAGCATTCCTCTTCCTCCAAACACGGCGAGTTGAGTTGATGCCAAAGAGCTTGATTTTGGTCTCATCTGACCACAACACTTTCTCCCAGATCTCTGAATCATTCAGATGTTTATTGGCAAACTTCAGATGGACCTGTGCATGTGCTTGAGCAGGAGGACCTTGCAGGCAATTGTTTTCTTGGTGACTATGGCCCCAGCTGCCTTGAGATCGTTGACAAGATCCTCCTGTGTAGTTCTGGGCTGATTCCTCATTGTTCTTATGATCACTGAAACTCCACGAGGTGAGATCTTGCATGGAGCCCCAGACCGAGGAAGATTGACAGTTATTTTGTTTCTTTTATTTGCAAATAATCGCACCAACTGTTGTCATCTTCTCGCCAAGCTGCTTTGCCATGGTCTTGTAGCCCATTCCAGCCTTGTGTAGGTCTACAATCTTGTCCCTGACATCCTTGGACAGCTCTTTGGTCTTTTATACAGGTAACAAACTGAGATTAGGAGCCCTCCCTTTAAGAGAGTGCTCCAAATCTCAGCTTGTTACCTGTATAAAAGACACATGAGAGCCAGAAATCTTGCTGATTGATAGGTGATCTTATTTCATTAATTAAAACGCAAATCAGTTTATAACTTTTTTGAAATGCATTTTTCTGGATTTTTGATGTTATTCTGTCTCTCACTGTTCAAATAAACCTACCATTAAAATTATCGACTGATCATTTCTTTGTCAGTGGGCAATCGTACAAAATCAGCAGGGAAACAAATAATTATTTTCCCCACTGTATATAGATGCATAAAGCGTACGCTTTTGTCACTGGTAGTTCCTATTGTGCATTAGACTCAACTCTGGAGCTACAGTAATTTAGTCCCCCCAAAAAGCATTCTTATTTAAAGGAGACATCGGATGCCCATTTTCCACAAGTTGAAATGATTCTTTAGGGTCTTTATGAAATGTCCGCAACATACTTTGCTTAAAATTCCTCAGTGGTCGTGTAAAACAACACCTTTTTTTACCTTGTCAAAAGCAGCTCTGTTCACAGCGCCCCATTTCAGTGCATGTCTCTTTAAATGATAATGAGCTACTGCTAACCCCACCCCTTTCTTATGTTTTTTTTGTGTATTCAGTGGCACATTACCTTCAAGAACAAAACTAATCCACTGCGTCCTCAGTTGCTCTGATGTCGGGAGAAAATTAAGACTCTTATGTTCACTTTTGCATCCAACTTGCATTCAATGTCTCCTTAAAACCATTGCCAGTTTCTGTAAAGTTCTTAGCAATGCATATTACCAATCAAAAATTCAATTTTAATATATTTACGGTAGGGCATTTACAAAATATCTTTGGAATAAAAGAAAAATCAATAATTTTGACCCATACAATGTATTGCTACAAATATACCCATGCTACACTTCACTGGTTTTGTGGTCCAGGGTCACATTTATGAATTAACTATTCCCTTAGGTTGGGGTTAGGAGGAAATGTAGAAAGCCCAGTGTCCAATGTGGTCCAAATACAGAGTGCAAGTGTGACATCAAGGAACTTTATGCATTATACACTTATATTTTAAGAGTCTAATGTATTCAATAGCAGACTGACTCTTGTAACTCTACATCATTTTTCAGTGGCATGTATAATTCACACACATGCATGTGTATGAGTTCCTGTCAGCGAACTTTCTCAGGTGTGAAATGACTTTCTCAACATCAAATGAGAGGAAAATATGGAGAGAAACACCTTTCACTCAGTGGATAAGCACCAGTGCACCTCATTACTCGCATTTGTGAGGGAGTCTGAGCGTGTGTGTGTGTGCTCTCAGTTTGGGCAAAAATAAGAGTTTGATACAGAATTATTAAAATAAAGATATGCACTAAAAGAGAGAGTAAAAAAGTAGGAAGTAGAGAAGAAAACTGTGAAAAATACAGATGGAAAAGATGGAGAAGTGAGAAGTGATTTAAATCGGAAAAAAAAAAACAGAAGAGAGAGGGGGAGGTGGAAAGTGGAACGAAAGAAAGAGAGACGCCTTGTCATTTGTCTCACGGTTGACAATTTTTCACCATGAAGGGAAAGGACCAATTAGGTTAATTAAATGTTCCTGTGTAGTGTTCACCATGAAATATTTAGCTAACCATTTAGCTGTGCGTGTGTGTGTGTGTGTGTGTGTGTGTGTGTGTGTGTGTGTGTGTGTGTGTGTGTGTGTGTGTGTGTGTGTGTGTGTGTGTGTGTGTGTGTTGATCTACAGGTCAGAGTCAGGTAATGGCTAAATGAGTGTAATAGGGGGCTTTTAATCAGCCTTTCCTGACAACAAGATAGACTCAAATCACAAGCAAAACACTTATTATTTGAGCTATTATCACCACAACACACACATATGCACACAGCCTTGCCCTTGGCGATGAGTGTTTGATTTTAGAGATGAATGTGTTTTTATAAGGAGGGTGGGCTGAGAAGTCACATCACTCGGGGCACTGGGACATTCTTTAACCTCAATGTAACATAAACCACCAAAGCTGGTTATAACCACAGTGCAAAAAATACATGTTACATAAAAGTATTTCTTTAAATATTACAATAGAATTTTTAAAAAATAATACCTTTTTCAGGACGGACACGTTGAAAGGGTTAATTCACCCAAAAATGAAAATTAGCCCATGATTTACTCACCCTCAAGGCATCCTACGTGTATATTACTTTCTTCTTTCAGACGAATCCAATTGGAGTTATATAAAAAATTAGGGGTGCTCTGATCGATCGGCTGGAGATCGGTATCAGCCGATAATCACCTTTTATGACTCGATCGGTACTCAGTAAACTTGGGCGGTCTCACCAACCGATCGCAATTTGATAACGTTGACGCGTGAGGACGTACATGATGCGTGCAGATGCAAATGATTTGGCGACGCAATTGCCGGTGTGGAAATACTATGGCAAAGAAATACTATGTTAAAGAAATCTCATGTGGAGAAGCATTGTCCAAAACATTTAATACCACTAAGCTGACCTTAAGAGTGCTTAAGAATGGAATTTTGCGGCTAAAACATGGAAATAATCTGTCGTTTTTATCCTGTTGTTTACTGTATTTATTTGTTTGGCCAGTGCCGTTGTGGGTTTTGGTTATTTTGCTGTTTCAGGCTGTAAGGACCTTTGAAATAATTTAAATTATGTGGCGAAGTAATATGGACATGTAATGCGGTCAAAGCCTGCCTTAAACTATGTTCGCCGTGTGTGTTACCCCAAAAATAATTGCACACCTTAGGCATAAACCCAATTTTAAAGGCATTTTAAAATGTTCACTATGTAATGAGTGATTATTACTCTGTTAAAACAATAGTTACGTTACGTTACATATTTTAGATTATTGCAGTAAAAAGTAACAAAAATATAACAAAAGCAACATCTATAGTAATACTTTATATATATATATAAAAAAATGAACGTTGAGCAGAGAACTTACATATCACTTATATAAAGCTCAAAGCATCGGTATCGGCCGATCACCATGACAAAAAAATTGGTATCGGCTGCAAAAAACCTGATCGGAGCCTCCATATTAAAAATTGTCCGGGCTCTTCCAAGCTTTATAATGGCAGTGGGTGGGTCTTTCTGTTCGACAGTCCAAAAGAAGTCCAATAAATCGCATCCATCCATAATAAAAAGTGTGTTACGTGGCTCTGGAGGGTGAATAAAGGCCTCCTGTAGCGAATCAATGCATTTAAAAAAATATATATATATATTATAATATAATAATAATAATAATAATAATAATAATAATATTAATTTTATATTGTTATAATATAATATAATATATTTTCGCTAACTGTCATGCACGTAAACTGTTCTGGGCGGATGACGTAGGATGTATGTGTAGCACACGCACCGGTGAGAATATGCTAGTCACCTGAAAACCAACGTTTGTTTACAGGAGCAAAGACAGCTAAGTTTCCTTACTTTCAAAGGAAAACCAGTCTCCTTTTGGCTTATATCGAAATCCTCCAACATTTTTCTTTAAAAATCCTTGTTTTGTACTTTGTGACCAATCTTTTGTTTTGCTCTTTCCACTGCGCTTCCGCATTCATTACTTCTACGCTTACGTAGAAGTACGTTCCGCATTCGTTACTTCTACGCTTACGCGCTACGCTTACGTCCTACATCATTCGCCCAGAGTGACTTGCGTGCATGACAATTAGTGCAAGCAAAAGAAAAGTGGTCATAACTTTTTAAATATGGATATTTTTCTTACAAAAACACATTGATTTGCTATAGGAGGCCTTTATTTACTCCCCGGAGCCATGTGAGGCACTTATTATCATGAATGGATGCACTTTATTAGCCTTCTTTTGGACTGTTGAACAGAAACACCATCCCACTGCCATTATAAAGCTTGGATCATGGGGTAGTTTTCCTTTTTGGATAAACTAACCCATTTAAATTGTTGAAAAGTGATAGGAAAATCGTGTGTGATGTTACAAAACATTTCTATTTCAAAAAAACATTTGTCAAATGTTTCTTGTGCACCGGATCAACATATTAGAAGTTCGAATGTTGCTAAAATAGAAAAATAGAAATATCCTGCTGAAAAGTCATGAATTACTCACCCTCATGTCGTTCCAAACCTGGAAGACTTTTGTTCATCTTTGGAACTCAAATTAAGATATTTTCAATGAAATCCAAGAGCTTTCTGACCCTGCATAGACAAGAACACAACTGGCAGTAAGTACATCGTTAAAATAGTCCATTTGACATCAGTGATTCGACCGTAATGTTGTGAAGCTACGAGAATACTTTTTGTGCACAAAGATAACCCAAAAATAGACTTTATACATTTTTTTTTTCTATTATGCCAGTCTTTGCCACGTGTTCACAAGAGTACCACAACGTTTCTGGGACTTGAACATGTCAGCTGCGTTGCAGAATCAGAAAGCTCTTGGAATTCATCCAAAATATCTTAATTTGTGTTCCGAACAAAGGTCTTCCGAGTTTGGAACGACATGAGGGTGAGTAATTAATTACATTATTTTCATTTTTGGGTGAACTATCCCTTTAATATACACATTCAGCATATTAATGTCCTTCGTTTCATTTGCAGATTTGTTCTTATTTTATAACAGCCATTTTCGCAGTGCTGAATACTAATGTTCAGTCGCAGAATATCTGCTGCAACAAAGTTCATTGACTGAGGCTCCGAACTGCACCACATGCAGAGAGAAAAAAAAAGCTAAAAGTCTCTATCAACTGATTATGTCCTACCCCAACAGGAGAGAAGACATCCAGATATGATGCTCTTCTTTCTCTCTTGCTCAGTTTAAGATGTTTCTGTCTGTTTCCTTTGCCAAGGATGTGTGCCTAGAATTATCTGCTTCTCTCTTCCTCCTTGAATATAAATGAAGGAGTTTTTTTCCTCCTTCATACTCTCTTCTTCTGATTTGGCATTTGCCTGCTCACCTCATCTATGAGGTCTCACCTCATAAAATAGACACTGCTTGAAAGAGAGCGAGACAGAGAGTATCTTAGGAATGTTCTTTTCTTTCAGGCGGAATACAACATGAAGTGCACAGTTTGGACACACACTTCGTCTTGCCATTCAGTCACACATGCAAACGTTTTTTGTCTTGTTCCGTCTTGTTTTCTCTTCACACCGCCATTCCTACAGACGCTATGACGAGAAATAAAAAAAAGCACTCAGTGGAGAATTCAAAATTCTGTGCATTCTTCTGAGATATTTTTAGAATGCATATTTAGAGATTTGAAATACTTCAACTGCAGGCACATTTCAGCAGATAACTCCAAAAACTTCCAGCACACCACAAGCGACAGCTAAATGTCAAACAATGACTTATTTTGAGCTGTAAATCAGATAAATCAGTTGCGAGATAAAACAGAAAGTGCACAAACACAGATACCTCTGTTTATCTGCTCCATCTGCCCTTGAGGGGTTAATCTCACAAACTTTATCTCAGTGAAGGAGTTGATGTAGATGATTACCTTAAAAGCAGCAGCCCCAGAAAGTGAGTGAGGTATTATTTAAACTTTTTATCTTTGACTTCTAATCTTTGACCAAGAAAGAAAACAGCCATAAGTCACATATTTACGCAACCATTCATTGTTTATCTGAGCTTTCTAATGACCCTTTTTTAAAGAGTTAAATCAATTAGAAAAAGCCCAGGGCTCAAGTACACCTTCATTAAATCAAACTGAAAATACGTTCATGCTGAATATCATTTAGCATTATCATAATTGAACTTTTAATGAGAGTCACTTCAAACTTTTAAACTAAAAATAATTCATACTGTTGGTGAACTTAAGTAGCTTTTCTCTTTAATGAGACACCTGAGCTTGTTTGTCTATTGCAAGTTTTTGACCACTCATATAAAAACTTTCTGAGAGAAAAACCAAACAGCAATTTATTTGTATTTTTAGATATAAAACCCATATGGATGTCTAATAAAAGTAAAGACATGTGCAGTATTTCTTTGGTGGAATATAATGATTACAGAAGCTCTACAAGCATGAATTATAAAGAGAAAAAAAATGTTTAGATAACCATCGGAGGGTCCTATGGTATGTAAGTCAATAATTTTTGCTTGTTTATTATCTCATAAGTGCATTTACAAGTGATTTAAGACAGCAAGACAGTAAAACTGAAAACTGGAAGTGTCGACCAATAAGTGTTTTTCAACGCCGATGCCAATTATTACAGATCAAGTAGACCGATAACCGATATTTTGAACCGATATATATGTCTAGTGTAAAAATAGAAATTAATGTGTCAAAATGAAGAATAACAAGGGCTGTGACAAAAACTTTCTTCAATTGCTTTTAAATTATTTTATTGCTCATCTTTCACTAGCTCTGCGATCCGCTAACGTGTCTTCACACATTGTGTAATCATGTTGAAAAAAAAATCACACGCAGTTAGTTCTTCATCGGTGTACTACGGTTAACTTCCAACTTCAAAATCGTCCAACATCGTTGTTTTACTTTCTTTTGTAAAGAGCGCTTGACTTTCTATGCACATTCGCTTTGTAAACACTGGTTCGGTACTTCATGTCATGCGTACAAGATGAGCATTTATGGTTAAAAAGTATATAAATTTATAATTTTCCTAGCAAATGACAGATCGTTTTGCTAGTTAAGAGGAAATTTGCATTCTGGAAGTGTGCTTTAATATCAGTTGACCCCTAAATGAGATGTTTACACACATATTTTACTATGAGAGTTAACAACATAATTTGCATAAAGCAACACTTGCAACACATTTTACTTTGAAAAAAAGAATGTTTCTGTTTTTGTTTAACAAAGAAAGAGTAAAATCTTTTCAAATGTACCCGGTCACTGACTTTAGGTTTAGCATTTGAGGAACAGATGTCAGTGCTGTTCACAGGTGGAGAGAGGAGGAGTAAAGAAAGACAGAGTGAAAGAGAGGGGGGAAGTGCTGGACAAATAGACACTAAACAGTGACATTTTGGACATGCCGTTTACTGAGTGATTTATTAGTGTAATAAAGAAATTACCCCAATTATACACACAAACACTGAAACACACACACACACACACACTGCACTGAGGGCCAGCCATATTGAAACACTCATGCTGAGAAATGGCCGGGTATAGGGGTAAAGAATCACACCATTACACACATTTACACACAACACACACAATTATCATCTATATGAGTTGGAATGAAATGCTTGAAAATCTTCCAGTGAAAGCTCTGGAATCATAATACATGCTCTTTTGTGATCCAATCTGGATTAGTTTATCTGACACAACAAAAGTCTCTTCAGGAGTAATCACGGACAAAGATTGTATCAGTGTGTGAGTGTGTGTGTGTGTGTGTGTGTGTGTGTATGTGTGTGTGTTCTCTATCTCTGTGCCCACATGGCCAGACGTATTCTGAGCCACCATTAAAACACCAGAGAAAAGGTCAAGCAAGAGGGAGAGACGGCTGGAAAGAATTGAGGAGGATGTAGACAATAAAGAGCATTAAGAGGGAACAAAATAAAGATGGACAGCATGAGAAAATGCAGAGTTGGAGGATAAAAGGAGGGGAGAGACAGAGAGATGAAAGTATGGAGTGATGAGGTTCATCATGTTGATCCATTGAACCTGATTGATCTTTTTGTCCAGACACTCAGCCTGAATAATGGAGTCTAATGCGTATGTGTATGTGTGCGTGTATGTGTGTGTGTGTGCACCACTAATAAGTGGATTTAAATTGGATAAGCTTACCCATGAGTGCCCTATCCTCTGGGGTAGTGAAGTGAAAATACTACATTATGCTTGTTTTTATATTGTGTAACTCAAATTCTTCGGATTCAGATGCGGAAAGCAGCAGTAATTTTCACAAAACGTAACATCGGTAATAGCTTACAGCACAACTCACGCACTGTAACCACATCAGGTATGTGAAATGCAGTCCTCTATTGCAATATAATGGACTGTTTTAGTAATGATCAACATGAATATTTTAAAAAAGTTACGTAAAACATGTTATGTAAAAGTGTTCCTTATGTAATTTTAATTTTTTTTGTTGCAATTTTAGTTAGAACAATTTAGTCCCTTCAAATGTAGCATAAGTTTTCTTTAATTCCGTAAATGAAGGGAAAATGGCCATGTGTGAAAAAGTGTTTGCCCCCCCCCCCCTTGTTAAATCATAACTGTGGTTTATCACACCTGAGTTCAGTTTCTCTAGCCACACCCAGGCCTGATTACTGCCACACCTGTTCGCAATCAAGAAATCACTTAAATAGGACCTGCCTGACAAAGTGGACCAAAAGATCCTAAAAAGCTACACATCATGTTGAGATCCAAAGAAATTTAGGAACAAATGAGAAAGAAAGTAACTGAGATCTGTGTCTGGAAAAGGTTATAAAGCCATTTCTAAAGCTTTGGGACTCCAGTGAACCACAGTGAGAGCCATTGGCTGTGTCCAAATTCAGGGTCTACATCCTTCAGAGGACTCATTTGAAGGATGTTACGTAACAGCGCCGCGACGAAGGCTGTCCAAATTCGTAGGATCCTTCATATGCAGCCCACAAATACGTCCTCCTTTTCCCCGAATTGGAAGGATGGGTCTGGTGGATCCTTTCCCGTCCTACCTATCCCATAATTCCTTTCGGCAGAGCGCTTTCGGAATTTTCAAATAATAGCGGACGAAGCGAGCGGTAGTAACTGGCGTTTAAAAAAAAAATTTTTTTTACAGCGGTTGTCTAGTTAGGCCTTTGGTTTTAGCGTTAAGCTTTTTTATTTTTTTACATTTGTATGTTTATACGTTAAAAAAAACATCTCTTTCGTAAACTAGCTTCTTTCTTACTGCCTGTGTGAATATCCCCTTACACACAGCTAATTTCTTGTTAGTGATTGAAGCTGTTTTTAACGCTTTCAGGGATGAAAGAGCAGTTCTTTTGTTTTGTGCAGTACAGATAACCTTACTTCTTGCTTAGCGCTGTCACGGTTGCTAGGCGACCGAATATGAGCAACGGGTAAAGGAGGGAACTGAAAGAAGGAAGGGCTGTCCAAATTCACAGACACCTACTTCCAGGTTTTACTTCTACTTCCATTATCCACGAATGGCAAAAACATGGAACAGTGGTGAACCTTCCCAGGAGTGGCCGGCCGACCAAATTACCCCAAGAGCACAGTGACGACTCATCCAAGAGGTCACAAAAGACCCCACAACAACATCTAAAGAACTGCAGGCCTCTCTTGCCTCAGTTAGGGTCAGTGTTCATGACTCCACCATAGGAAAGAGACTGGGCAGGAATGGCCTGCATGGCAGAGTTCCAAGACGAAAACCACTGCTGAGCAAAAAGAACATAAAGGCTCGTCTCAGTTTTGCCAGAACACATCTTGATGATCCCGAAGACTTTTGGGAAAATACTCTGTGGACTGATGAGACAAAAGTTCAACCTTTTGGAAGGTGTGTGTCCCATTACATCTGGCGTAAAAGTAACAGCATTTCAGAAAAAGAACATCATACCAACAGTAAAATATGGTGGTGGTAGTGTGAT
Organism: Garra rufa; assembly: GCF_049309525.1. Classification (NCBI taxonomy): domain Eukaryota; kingdom Metazoa; phylum Chordata; class Actinopteri; order Cypriniformes; family Cyprinidae; genus Garra; species Garra rufa. Next base: position 29,065,587 of record NC_133365.1, read on the forward strand.
GGTCTGGGGCTGTTTTGCTGCTTCTGGACCTGGAAGACTTGCTGTGATAAATGGAATCATGAATTCTGCTGTCTACCAAAAAATCTGTTAGTGACCTCAAGCTGAAGCGAACTTGGGTCCTGCAGCAGGACAATGATCCAAAACACACCAGCAAATCCACCACTGAATGGCTGAAGAAAAACAAAATGAAGACTTTGGAGTGGCCTAGTCAAAGTCCTGACCTGAATCCTATTAAGATGCTGTAAAACCCTCCAATTTGGCTGAATTAGAACAATTCTGCCAAGATGAGTGGGCCAAAATTCCTGCACAGCGCTGTAACAGACTCATTGCAAGTTATCGCAAATGCTTGATTGCAGTTGTTGCTGCTAAGGGTGGCCCAACCAGTTATTAAGTTTAGGGGGTAAACACTTTTGCACACAGGGCCATGTGGGTTTGGATTTTGTTTTCCCTTCATAATAAAAAACTTCATTCAAAAACTGCATGTTTTGTTTATTTGTGTTATCTTTGATTAATATTTAAATTTGTTTGATGATCTGAAACATTAAAGTGTGACAAACATGCAAAAAAAATAAAAAATCAGAAAGGGGGCCAACACTTTTTCACACCGCTGTATACCCATGCTACATACGACTAGTTTTGTGGTCCAGGGTCACGTTGAAGTTTTTTCAGTTACTGTTACAATTAAACAAACTAGTGTTTTGACTGTATCAGACATTTTGTACTTCTATAATAACTGAATTATATCTGAATTGATGTTTGAGGCATTTTAGGCTAAATATTCTCTAAATAAATGTGCAAAAACCAAAAAGTGCAGTGTTCAATCATGCTCTCCTCTATTTTTTCAGTTTAGATACTCTATGTATGTGGCTTCCACAACACAATGAGAAAATGAGTGAGAGAAAATCTGATGAAAAAACATCACTGAAAATGTTATATAACTGTAACGTATAATATGTTATATAATGCTTTGCAGCTACTTTGAGTGGATATTTGAAGTTAAGTTAGTTACATGTCTTATGTTAACCGTTATCTGTTTGGTTAGCTGGCCTGGTCAGGGTTTTCAAGTTAAGGGTCAGGGCTGGGGATTACAAGTTAATCTCCAAAAAAAAAAAGAAAGAAAAAAAGAAAGGATAAATATTCACAGACCTGTTTAACAAATACCCTGTGCTGGATGACTTTGACAGTTATTGATGTTTAGATTGTTAGCGGTGAGATTGCTGCTGCAGTGGCATTCTCATTGTCGTCTGAGGTCGACCCCTCTGAGGCAAGTTTTGTGTTTTCTCAGCTACCTGTGCTTGTAATTTCTATTAACTCAATTTGTACTCTTTATCGTTCATAGCTTTGGTAAGGACGCATCTGTTTCTGTTTCTGCTTATGCCTATGTTTATTTTTATTCGGCAAACTGGTCTTTTTTAATATAGAGGTCAATGATAAAGGTTGTATGAAAAGATGAAAAGAAAAAGTCTTTTAAAAATCTAATTAAAGTGTTAACGTTAAGTTCTCAGAAACACAATTTGTGAAAATGTTTATACCATAAAAAACTTTATGACTTTTTCATGACTTGCAACGTTAAGTGGCATAATTATCAAATAAAAAGTAATACGACTATTTTCCTTTCACCTTGAACATACTTGAGCGCACACACCTTAATTATTCTCATTTATAAAATATATCTATGGGAAAAAAATCTATGAAAACTAACAAACAAGCATCATTACTTTTTCTAGCTTTCTTGTGGTTTCTCCACATAAACTGACCTTGACAGCCATGATGGTCTACATTGGTCCTCTCTGTGACATAATTTTCTGTTTTATAGTTTTATTGTCAAATGACAACAGAATGGCTTCCTGATTTGGTGGATAAAAGTTTCCATGTAACTGCTACTCTGCTTATTTTTTAAAAGTAATGATAATAAAACAATATGCCAAGCTACTTATGCCAAAGCATTTTTTCTGTTCTTCCATCTCAAGCCATTTAAGGAGACTACAGTATCTTTTTTATTGCAATCTCTGAACATCTACCCTGACTAAAATATGTTTATTCAAGTCATAGTATGCATTGAATAACTGACCCATAGGCTATTATACTTCCCCACATTACTGCCTAATGTTGCAGTTTCACATTTCCAAAGAATCGACAGGTCTGCCAGTTTTCTTTTATCAGCGGTATTAACATTGCGATAATCTATTCAAGATGTTAATAATGTCATAGAATACTGGACGTCTGTTTTAAAATGAAAACTTCACAGATTAAATTCACCTGGCACAGGCTTTTACTACAACAGCAAACTTTAACTGATTGAAGCGTGCATTTTTTTTCCCCTGCTGCAAGCCCAAAATATTTTTGATGAGTCACATTTGACCTATTTAGCTTTAGCCCAGGGCTGTTGCTACCGTTCAGCACCGCTCTAACATGCACCCTCTGACATCCTTCAGCGTGTCCTTACGCCGTCTAAGGAATGTGACTCTCTCTCCTTCTCATTTCCTTTTGTTAGGCAGAGAAAACAGAGTGGCTGAAATTCAGTATTCCTGACAGAGATGAACACAAAACTACAGCGTGGCTTTGCTGCTTTCACCCTGCACATAGATGAGAGGGAAAAGAGTGGGAGGTCAAATAATTTGATCTAAGAGTTCTGAGAGAGTAAGTGAGAGTGAATGAAAGAGACAGCATCTAAATGAGCTTTGTTCTTCCCATATGGCTTTAATTGTGTAGCTGGGAAACAGTAGTTTAGATGATCACATTGTTTGCACATAGTAAATTAATGCTCTGACTCCTCTCCAAAAATAACATTAGAGCTGGCACTGGTCGGCAGCGGAGCCTTCAGGCACAAAATACAATAATACACACAGGAAACCTTCTTCACGCTTCAGTGCAAACACATACGATGGCACACTGACTGCCTGTCAGAGCTGAATTAAAACTGAGGAGTGTCTATCAGATATGGACAAGACTGAATGTTTTCTGGTTGAATTATTTGCCAGGAATGGTGTAAAATGGAAGTTTGTTTGTGAGAATCTCAAGGTCTCTCCATCTCTCGCTCTGTATATGTTACACTTGATTTGCTGGCATCAGAATGCAGATCAGATTCAGCTGAAGTAAACACCAGTGGAAGTCAATGACAGCTTGTAGAAGGCGGTGTGTGTTAAACACATATGAAGTAACAGTTTTTAGAAAATGTTTCCCTCTAAACCCAGCCTCCTACTGCCAGAAACATGCTTATTTTCCATTCTTCATACTTAAGTATTTCGCATTTACAAAAATAAATTCTTGAGGTTTTTATTTCAAGGGGACATCAGATGCTCATTTTCCACAAGTTGGTTTGATTCTTTAGGGTCTTCATGAAAACAATTTGACTAAAATTCCTCATTGGTCATGTAAAACATCACTTCTTTTACCCTGTTAAAAACAGTTCTGTTTACGGTGATTTTCTGCTGCTCACCCCACCCCTCTTTTCTGTTTTTTTTTTTTTGTTTATTTGGTGGCACGTTACCATCAATACCAAAACTAATCCACTGTGTCCTCAGTGGCTCTGATGTTGGGAGAAAATGAAGACTCTTATGTTCACTTTTGCATTCAACTGGCTGAGGGTATAAATATGCTAATATGGGAGGGTCTGTCAGTGGTCATTGGCGGAGCTCAGAAAAAAAAAATCTAAACCCACATGGCCCTGTGTGAAAAAGGGTTTTATCTACATTATCCACGAATGGCGAAAACAGTGGTGAACCTTCCCAGGTGTGGCCGGCCTACCAAAATTACCCCAAGAGCGCAGCAACGACTCATCCAAGAGGTCACAAAAGACCCCACAACAACATCTAAAGAAGTGCAGGCCTCTCTTGCCTCAGTTAAGGTCAGTGTTCATGACTCTACCATAAGAAAGAGACTGGGCAAAAATGGCCTGCATGGCAGAGTTCCAAGACGAAAACCGCTGCTGAGCAAAAAGAACATAAAGGCTCATCTCAGTTTTGCCAGAACACATCTTGATGATCCCGAAGACTTTTGGGAAAATACTCTGTGGACTGACGAGACAAAAGTTACAACAATTCTGCCAAGATGAGTGGGCCAAAATTCCTGCACAGCGCTGTAACAGACTCATTGCAAGTAATCACTTGATTTCAGTTGTTGCTGCTAAGGGTGGCCCAACCAGTTAAGTTTAGGGGGCAAACACTTTTTCACACAGGGCTATGTGGGTTTGGATTTTGTTTTCCCTTCATAATAAAAAACTTCATTCAAAACCTGCATGTTGTGTTTACTTGTGTTATCTTTGATTAATATTTAAATTTGTTTGATGATCTAAAAACATTAAAGTGTGACAAACATGCAAAAACATAAAAAAATCAGGAAGTGGCCCAACACTTTTTCACACCACTGTATTATTTCCTTGTTTATCTAAAAATGCTCTTTTTCTTTAAACATAGCCAAAAACCCATATGCGTTGACTGTAAAACACAATAGACTTTAATTATATGCATTCATGGTGTAATTATGACATTTTCGTGTCAATCCTTGTTCATATTTACTGCAAACAATGCGCTGTCACTTTAATTCTGCATGTGCAGCACAGATTGGAATGCACTGCCAGACCGCAACCATGTGCAGCTTGAACGCTTTATTGCGTTAACATGAGCATGGAAAAAAATACGTACTGCAAACTGAGTTATGTGAACCTGGTGTTATGTGTGTGAGAAAGAGAGAGAGCGCGGCCATTCACTCGTACTGTTTGTGAAATTACGACTCACATAAGGTTTTCAAATTACTTTATAAGTTATTTAACTAAGAAATATGAATTGTACCTCACCTTTAGCATTATAATTGTTTTACCCGCGCCAGACAGAGACTGAGACAGTGCCGCTGCATGTCGTGCCAATCACGACAGGCGAGTCATCAGCTTTAGATCGGTCTATGAGATCGGCCTTTTTAGAGGCCGCCGATCAAACATCCCAAAGTGATTATCGGCCGATAGTGATCGGTAGCCGATCAATCGGAGCACCCCTAGTGTCCATGCACTAGTAAGACACATTCATATATAAACTGAATTTTACATAAAATGTCTCGCTTTAAAAGAAAACATTTTATGAAATTAAGTTTTATGTAGGGTACAACGGGGCTAAAGTCACACCTAAAGAAAAAATGTGCTTTTCACCGTTCCCAAAGTGTACGATTGCAGAAAAAATATTTACTTTTGTATTGAACATTTATGGAGCAACAGATTCTGTGTGAAAATAAATCATATAAGTCATTTATTTTGTTAAAAAAAATATATAAAAGTAAAAGGTGGCAAGGGGGGCCTTTTACCCCACATACATGGTAAAAGGCTCACAGCATGGGGCAAAAAGGCACACAGTATTAATACAAATACTTTAGCTGAAATAATGTTTTTTTAATAATGTTATTAATATTAATAATATTATTTGTTAAATAATAATTTAACAAAGTTATTACTTGTTCAAAACAATCACTTTAGCAAAGTTCATACTATTTTCTGCTTATTTTGATAAATAAATAAATAAAAATTGTTCCATAAATATACTGTCATTAAAATATGTTTATTGTAAAACTGTAAAAATGTAAAAATTCTGAAAGCACTGAAAGAGTTCCCATAGTAATTCAACATAGATTTACAGTAGTTACAACAAATTATATTTTACTATATGATATGATTAATAGCATGTTTTTAAATGTGATGGTTTCTTTCTAAACAAGGTGATTATCTCTAAGATAGACACCCAACATAATATATGATATTTACCAACTGAATCTAACAAATGTCATGTCAACAAATGGAAATGTCAGTCTTCTATTAATTATCATGTTAATTATTGTGCCTTTTAGCCCCAATAGCAGAGGTGCTTTTTACCCCAAAAGCCATGCTTTTACATTTTCTTTCATTATTTAATAACTGTTGCTTTAATTATCTTAAACAAAACTGAAAATCATTAAGAAGACCCTTGTCTCAAGATATTCAAGATTTTAAGCGATTGTCATTTCTACTTTAATCTACAACACCTTTAAAAACATCAAATATTAGATCAAGTAAGCACAGAATCGACTTTGCGCTGTTGCCCACGATCGCATCAAGCATCAGCCAAACTTGCATGTGTATCTTGAAAAGCGGATGTTTTGGAAAGTGCTACGCCACATTTTTCTGCCATCTAGTGGTTAAGAGGAAAATAATATCAAAGGAACCTTTTACCCTGGGGGGCGTTTAGCCCCGTTGTACCCTACCTGTGGGAACTTTTTGCCAAGAAGCAAAATATAAACCAATAAATACATATCACTGCAGTTTTCAACAAAACTGTGTAAAAAATTACTTACTGGAAGAAAAAAAAATCTGTGCAAAAAAAACAAAACAAACAAAACAAAAAACAAAAACAAATAAAACAATATTTTTAAATGAATATGCTGAGTAAATGATTCAATGACTCAGTCATGAAGTGAGTCTCGTTTCATTCCTAAATAACTTCAACTAACCAACTAAGCAAGCGATTCAATGACTCACTTATAAAGACATTTGATTCATTCCTGAATGAATTCGTGAATGTGATTTTGAATTAATCTTTTGAGAAAAACAGTCATATATGTTGTCATCTACTGGTGTAACAATGATACCTGCACAAAGAGTCACTGAAAAATTCCCACCACAAATACACAGACAGTCTTTTGGGAAGAAACACAGTAAAGTAGAGTAGAGTGACACAAACTGTGGAAAGTCCCAGTGCTGCTGAACTACATATCAATTTTTGGAACAACGTTTGGCAATTTAACTCAAGGACAGGGACTAACTGTTGTATGAGAGTAAATATGTCAACACTTAAAAAGAAAACTGCACTCCTCAAATAACATTAAAACATTTTTAATCCAGAGCAAAGGAATCTGAGGCTTATGTTCACTGTGAATGTAGAGGAGGTAAAAATTCATCACATGAACTCTTCATCAAGGTTGCTCTTCTAAAGAAATGTTTTTTGAGGGCCTCTCACCATATGATCTCTTCATTACAGGCCCTCTCACATATGAACCCTTCATCACAGACACTCTCTTTTACATTAACTCTTCATTACAGGTCCTCAGCTCTCATACACAAACTCTTCATCATATCAGCAGATGCTAATGAGTTCTACAGAACTCGACACAGTCAGGGTTCAAAGTTTGACACTGATTGGACCAGGATGGAGAGTGGACAGGAATTTCCTGAATTTGAATTGATGTAGCAAACAGGATGCAGAACTGCAAATGAAATTTAAGGACGTAGAACTAAAATGAAATGAAAATTACTGCAGTTGTTTTTATTAAAAATAAATGTAATATTTATTTAAAAATGAACAATTTTTATATAATATTTCTTTGAAAAAGAGAATTATATAATATGTGACCCTGGACCACAAAACCAGCAGCTGGGGGTAGTTACGTAATATGATTACTTTTTTCAAGTAACTAGTAAAGTAACAGATTAGTTTACAAGAAAATATCTTTTTCAAATAAGTAACGGCAGCTACTTTGTGTTCCCATTTATTGACTGACAAGTCTCCTGTCTCCATGTTGAGAGAAATCGAAAGTACAGAGGTGTTGTGTGCACTGTGTAAACATGGTGTTATTGAAGTTCTAGACTAAATGTGAACATGCATCAATTCATCTCACTAGCAAAAAAATAAAAAATCAGTATTCATCAGAAAATGACGCAAGCCTGCAATAATTAAATAGGTGAAATAACACAAATATCCTTTATGTATTTAATCCCATTTTATTAATCATTGACTTTGCTGCTGACCTTTAATGATCCAGTTTAGCCATATTAATAAGCAAAAATGACCTAATTAGATAAATTAACATTTGTACTTCAGTTTTGAACCACCTTCTCTTGTGTTCTACTGTACAGATGTGAATTTTATTTTCGAAAGTAATGCGAAAGTAATGCAAAAGTAAATAAACATTACTTTCCATTAAAAAAGTAACTAAGCAACGTAATAGAGAGTAACGCAATATTGTAATGCATTATTTTTTTTAAACTTTCCACAACACTGAAAACCAATCATAAGGGCCAATTGTAAAATCTGGAATCTGATGGTGCAAAAAAATCTAAATATTGAAAAAATATCTTCATGGAACATGATCTTTACTTAAAATCCTAATGATTTTTGGCATTAAAAAAGAAAAATCTATAATTTTGACCCATACAATGTATTTTTGGCTATTGCTACAAATATACCCGTGCTACTTGAGACTGGTTTTGTGGTCCAGGGTCACATATTTACTTAAAATTAATATAAAATAATTTAAAATGAAGTGTCTATAATATAAAAATAAAAATAATAAGCAGTAAGTGTTATTTTAACTGAAAATAGCGTGTTATTCATCAAGACAGAGTTTGAATTCAAACATGGCGTTGTTTCTCTTTTTTCCTCTGTTTCTCTCATTCAATTTTTCTTTTCTTTCTCAGTAAATACATATAAAGTCGGCTTTGCTTCATCAGTTTGATTCATCTTTGTCTTTCTACTGATCAAAACCACCTGTGGGGAAAAAAACACTCTAATCTGAACTGGAATGTTTACAAAAAACAATCTGTGTGTGTATGCGTATTTTGGCCTGGCCAAATGGTAATTACTGATGGAGTCACTCAAGGCCTATCCAATTCAATTTCTCCATCTCCTCTTGGCCTGATGTGAAACTAAGATAAGGTATATGTGTGTGTGTGTGTGTGTGTGTGTGTGTGTGTGTACTGTATGTATCTGGTTTTCTTTTTATCCATCTTCCTTGCTTTTGCTTTTTTCCTGACATATTTTCACTCTCCCTCTATTCTTCCTTTTCCTTTTTCAATTGTCTCTGCATACAGTGTGCATGGTTTTTTTATTCTATCCTCTGTCACTCTCCATCTCTCTCACCTTCCTCTCAATCTTTCCCTTGCCAGAGCGCTGATGACAGCTACAGAGCCATACGGCTTTTCTTCACATTTCCCATGTATTTTTAATAAAGAGGCTTATGCTTCTGTTTACAATCAGATTGTGTTCCACACCTGCGCGCTCGCACACACATGACGAGGCCCGGCCACTTGGGAAGGTGTAAAGCTGATAGGTTTAAGGGAGGAGAGATAGAGATCTCTGACTAATCTGAACCCTGTTGGCAGGAGGTTTAACCTGTAGATGAGAATCTCTCTCCACTCACTGCTCTGAGGCCTGCCATTTAGATCTGTTTCCCCAGCTGTGTGTTCATAAATGATTCAATTAAGCTCAGCTCTGATCTGATCTAAGATTAGTCTGAATGCTCCCAGATAAAACATTCTGAAGCTCAATGAGGAAAAAACAGAACGTATGTCCCTTCATTCATCGCCGGATGTACAGATAGATGGAAGCAGAGATTGGGTATTTGCATAAAAATGTATGGGATGTTTAATTAACCGTCTGTACACACAGCAGGGTTGGGCAACATCCAGAACTGAATAACTGGCTGCCTTTCAATTCATGAATTTGATGCGAATTGACCTCAATCCACAGCAATTAGAATAGGAATCTGAATGACTGGATGCAAAGTGTAAAATAGAGGACTTTCAGTAGACAGACTAAAGTTTTGACTGATTCATTTTGACTCATTATGCCCATTTAAATAATATATAATCCCTAATAAGCAGCAGTATTTTAATTATTCTTTTTTTAATGAAAGCTAATGATTTTTTCATATTCATCTTAATATGTAGAATATTTTTTTACCTGATTTGGGCTGTTTCTTGAAGTTCAATTCAATAGGGTGAATTCAGGTATTTCAAGTTTGATTGTACTGTGCTCAAAGGGTTTACACTTTCAGAGCATAACAATGGTTTTTAATTAAAGGGCCACTATTTCTCTAAATGATAAAATAGTTTTGGTTGATGCAATATGACACTGGTGGGTATGGCTACACCTCAAAGGAGGACTGTGTCATAATGAAAGGTTAACATAAGATTTTTATTTGTAACTTAATATGCTGCTCACTAAATGTAAACAAACATTACTGTGACCGTTCCTGTTTTATTCAATATTACCATAAACAGGGTATAAAATGCAAAGAATAGATTTTAAAAACATTTGTTGGTTTTCTTGTAAGGTGTTTAAATATTTCTGGCCCACTTTGGCTGAGTGTGTTAGATAAAGTGGGCCAGTGGGCTGACCTTTAAACTTCAGTAATTATACTTAAATTCATTAAATAATTTGACATTCATTGATTATTTTGTAGTTGACATATAGTTGAACTTTTTAGAAAACAGAAATGAGACTGCAGTCAGGAATTCAAGTCAGAGATGGAAGAAAGAACAGAGAGAATAGAAAGAAGTCGAGGCATGAAGTTCAATCTGTGGAGTGAAGAAAGTATGAGAGGAGAAAAATATAGATGTAGAATATACAGCTTTAAAATATGGACACAAAAATAGTTTAAAGTGTTTAGAGAGTATAGACAGAAAAACAGTTTTACATATACAGTCAAGCCCGAAATTATTCACACCCCTGGCAAATTCTGACTTAAAGTTACTTTTATTCAACCAGACTCTGGCTGGGCTAGTGCAAAACATTATTGTTTTTGTCTGCTAAACATTTCTTCACCACTTTTGCTGTGTGTTTTGGGTCGTTGTCGTGCTGAAATGTCCACTGGTGCCCAAGGCCAAGTTTCTCTGCAGACTGCCTGATGTTGTTGTTGAGAATTTTGATGTATTGCTCATTTTTCATGGTGCTGTTTACTGTGATTATGTTCCCTGGTCAACCGGCTGAAAAACACCCCCAAAACATTAGGTTCCCACCACCATGTTTGACAGTGGGGATGGTGTTCTTAGGGTTGAAGGCTTCTCCTTTTTTTTTACGTCAAATGAAGGCTACATCATTGTGGCCAAACAATTCAATTTTTGTTTCTGACCATAAAACAGAAGACCAGAAGTCTTCTTCTTTGTCCAGATGAGAATTTGCAAAGGCCAAGCGGGCTTTTGTGTGCCTTATCTGGAGAAGTGGTGTCCTCCTTGGTCTGCGTCCGTGGAACCCAGCGGTTTGCAGTGTCCGCTGGACTGTCTGCCTTAAGATGTTGCCACCAGCAGAGCCCAGATTCATCAGGATGGCCTTGGTGGTGATCCTTGGATTTATTTTTACCTGTCTCACTATCCTTCTGGTCAGCACAGGTGTCAGTTTTGGCTTCCGACCACGTCCTCTGAGATTTTTCACTGTGCAGAACGTATTGTATTTTTTAATAATACTTTGCACTGTAGCCACTGGAACTTCAAAACATTTAGATATGGTCTTATAGCCCTTTCCTGACTTGTGAGCAGCCACAATGCGCAGCCGCAGGTCCTCAGTCAGCTCTTTTGTCTTAGCCATGACTGTCCACAAACCAACAGCAGAGAGCTTCTGTTTTTCACCTGTTGAGTTGATTAAACACTGTTCCCAATGAGTCAGGGTAATTAGGATGCTTTAGAACAGGTTGGACTATTTGGAATGGTATAGAACTTTGGATTTTCCCATAGACTGTGACAGTTTGCAAAGGGTATGAATAATTTTGGACATGCCACTTTTTGTTCAAATGTAAATAAAAGCTGAGAAACATTTTTTTTCCACAATGATGCCTCTTGTATATCATCTTGTTATCTCTTGGGAGAAGCCTGTGTCATTTCCGGTAAAAAAAAAAAAAAAAAAAAAACTTGCTGGTTGAATAAAAGTAACTTTAAGTCAGAATTTGCCATGGGTATGAATAATTTCGGGCTTGACTGTAGTTACTTTTTTAAATTTTTTTTTTTTTTTTTTTTGCCTATTTGTTGTTGCTTGTGTTATAGTCACATCTTTAATGTGTTGTAGAGTTTTTTTTATCAATATTTTAATTTCTGAATATTCTGATTTTCAGATTTCGTTAAATTTATTGTCAACACAACATGTTCTTTCAGTTGTTTGGAATTTTACATATGAATTGAGAGGTGGATTTACACACGTTTTATTTTACTCATAACCTGTAGATTATAAATGTTTGAGGTTTGTTAAATAGGTTGTTAAATATTTTTGTCTGATCATATCCATTAAAAAATCATGTTTTTTTAATTAACATGCAGAAAAAAAATTGATAAATAAGGGAAAAGAAATGTGTCTAGAGTACACAACTTCAAAATGTTTATTTTATTGGTATATAGCTTTTATATTTTATATATTTGTATATTTTATTGGTATATGTCTTGCAAATAACACTTTATATCAGTGTTGCCAGGTTTTCACAACAACACCCGCCCAATTGCTATTCAAAAAATAGTAGCCCAATCGCGTTTCGAGCGTGCTCCCCCTGTAAAAATCATGTTCCGGGGGGTAAAATAAAATTAGCATCCCAGGGGCTAAATATTACGTTATTGGGGTCGTTTCAACCCACGGACAAGAAAAACAACCGGCGGCAACGGTGTTAAAGTAGCCCAATTCCGCAGGAAAACCACAGACTTGGCAATACTGCTTTATATGAACTGTATTCAATTTGAAATATTATAGCTGGACATTAAAGTTAACAAAAGTAATAAAGACAAGTAAAGAAAAAAATGTCTAGGTATCTAAATTAAACGTTTTACAAAAAGTGGCCCACTTTACCTCAGTTCACCCTACCTTCACAAACATCAAAACATATTTAAATTTTTCCAATACTAAACGATTTCCATCACATATATTGAGCTATACCACAAAAGTGTACCAATAAAAAACATGCAGAGCATAGCTCATTAACTCTGTGATATTCCAGACAATGCAATATCCAGAATTAACATTTGCATATATTCATTTAGCAGATGGTATATGAGGAATATAACAGGCGATTCATCCTAAGGGAGGCAGTAATACAAGAAGTGCTAGCAATACAAATTTTCAACATCGTCAAGAAAAGTACAAGCTAAAACAGGGAGTCAGGGTTGGATGCCTTCAGAATTGGACTGAAAACTTATGAAAATATACATATTTAAAGTTTTGGATATTTTTTTACTAGTGGGTGCAGGACACTATAGTTAATGTATGTTAGTGAGGATAGCAAAATAAAGAAAACTGTGACATAGTATACCTAAATATTCTTTATACAGTGGATTACCAGCTAAAATTGATAAACATTTGGGACCAAAAATTATTCAGATACTTTGACCTGACCATGTTTTGCTTAAGTATGTTTTCTTTCATTGCTAATGTAACCTTTTTACACCACAGACTGAACAAAATTAAGCATTGCTTGGTAACTGATCAACAAACGATAGTTGTGTATTGCCATACTAACAGTTGTCTAAATTGGTTGATTGTAATACATTACATACCTTTCTATCAAAGTTATCTGAAATTATCAAGATGAATTTGTTCTGACAAAGTTTAACTCTGAGTTCTTGTCATATTTTATTACCATTTTCTAAAAAATAGTGAATAAACTGTGATAATGTGACAAATGTTGAAGGTGTCCGAATACATCTTGTGTGTGTATGTGTGTGCAAGTTTATATATAAACACACACAAATGGTGAAGCCACATAATTATATTTTTGTTTGATTCTGGAAGAGTAAACAGAGCATTATGGAGAATGAAGTGTTCTTTCACCTTGGTCTGTTAAGTCAACATTCAAATGAATGAAAGCAGACCATATATTTTATGTATGATAAAATATTTATGAGTAATTCTTATTGAAAAACATAAGGACATGTTTTTGAATATATTTGACATTTTAATAAGACTGTGATAAACTAAGTTAAGTGACAGCATTTAATAATTTGTAAGGGAGTTTCTAAATGAGACACTGATTTAATACAACAGTTAAATAAACAAGAAGTTAATATTAAGTGACTTACATTGTCTAACTATAACACTATTGCCTGATTTTGCTCTATTTCATCATCAAAAATGGTCTGAAACAAGTTAAAACTGAGCCGCTGCGCATCTTCATTCGTTCATAAATGAACGTGCATTTTTAAACAAATCTAGTGAGTCAGTAATTCAATTTCCCATTCATAAAGAGAGTCACTTGCTTTATTCCTGAATGAATCAGTGGTTCGAATGAATCAAATGAATGATCTGATTCAGTAATTAAATCAGTGACTTGCCGCCACCTGCTGGCAGATTTAGTTTCATTTTTAAAGTATCTTTTCAGTTATTTAAATCATTTAATATTTCTGTATTTAAGATTTTATTTGTAAAACATTAATCTCAACATGAATTTATGAATTTGATTGCACTCATGCCACCTCTGAGCCTTATTTAACATATGAAAATACACCTACAAGCCACTTTTGTTTTCTTCTGTGTCACCTCTGTAATACAAATTAATTTTGTTAATACTGATTTCATTTGATTAGTAACTTATTCTTAGTCTACTTGTTCTTATTCTATTGTTGTAATTAGACATTTTAAAAAGCTTAAAAAATTGACATAAAAGATGACAAAGTTGCCAAAAATGCCATTACAAAAGTAAAAAACACAGCTTCTAAAAAAAAGTAAGCATAGAGCCCTGCGATTCAAATTCAATTAAAATTCAGAAATTGAGCTGGAATTTAAAATACGCTGTAAATTAAATTCTACAAGGCGCCAATGCCTGAAAAGTAGAGGAAGAAATCGATGCATTCATTAGTAGTCCATGAAAAATGCAGCTCATTTCTAATATGATAATTTCTCTCTCTCCCCCGGGTTCTGGGTTCAGTAACGTTTAAACGGCTTTAGTGTTTAGCGTAGCGGCAGAAAAAACCATCTGCCTTCAGGCGTATAAGTTAACAAAGCAAGCAGCCTCCATTCTCTCGTTCTCTGATGTCTAAATGGGCATAAAGAGATATTACACAGCACATTATCATCCCTGTTATGAATCAACATGGATGAACTAAAATTAAGTTTCGATAACGGTGGTGGCCCTGAGGAGTTTAACACATAACCGTGGCACAGGAGGAGACAGAATGAATGACGGAAAGAGGGATGGATGGATGGCTAGGTGTACTGCACAAAACACTTGGCCTGTTTCCGTTCACAAAGGAAGAATCACCTCAGCTCACTGTATTCATTCTCGCATTCATCCGTTTTCCTGCCAACGCAATTGAGCTCAGAGAAACTGGAATCCGGACAGATCCATTCCGGCTCTAAGCCGCCGGCCACTGGCTCCCCTCCACATTTATAATGTGGACTAGCGGATCAAAGCGCTGAAAGTGTGTGTATGAGTGTATGTGTCTTGGTCAGAGGCCCCTAAGGGTCCTCGCTGAGCCTGAGGTGGCCAGTGCATGCCTGAGAAATGGGGGTGAGATTTCACGGAGCATGAGAGGCTTTAGACTGTTTGCTTTGCCACAGAGTTATTGCGAACATATGTGATACACACACACACACACACACACACACACACACACACACACACATACTCGTGCAAGATGCTGAAGGCATTTTAAAGCTCTGTGGCGGGACAGTGATATAATCGCTCTCCGTCCGGTCTCCTGCGGACACAGATGAAGCATCCTAATGATACGAGAGCTCACATCTTCGAGCATTAGTGAGGACTGACATATTTTATTAGTCAAATTTTAACTCCGATATAAA
The DNA here is from genome assembly GCF_049309525.1 of Garra rufa. Taxonomy (NCBI): domain Eukaryota; kingdom Metazoa; phylum Chordata; class Actinopteri; order Cypriniformes; family Cyprinidae; genus Garra; species Garra rufa. Next base: position 29,081,090 of record NC_133365.1, read on the forward strand.
TCTTTCCCTTGCGATATTACGCCTTTAATAATATTATAAAATCAAATATTTTGACCCATCTATTTCAGTCCTCTTCAAACACAAAGCCTAAGGTCATCGCCGCTATTTACTGCAGGAAAACAACATTAATCTGTCAGGGTTCACCGTGAGAGCGCGCACGGACAGACGTTTGCGCGTACAGCGCTCATTCATCTCCAGAAACGCAGACCCGCTCTGCCACAACTTCTGTTTGTGTAGGGACTTTATGTGTTTGGATGGGCAAAACACTGGGATCATGAAGAGAAGAGCTGACAGAAAAAGAGACGGAAAGATGGAGAGAAATAGAGAGGGAGAAAGAGCCTGTCCAGCCTGTATGTGGGGGCTCACCGCTCTCAGCAAGTGCTGACCACTACAGCCAAAGAAAACTTGCCGAACCCTGCAAGATGTTTTCTTTAATGTTTATGCTCTCTCTCATTTGGCTCCGTCCATACCCCCCGTTTTAATGGTTTCGACAGGAACAAAGATGTTAACTGTCTCGGTGACCACTAGTAAAACAGAAATCAGGATGCGGCCTTTATGACACTATTGTTACTTTAGCCGAAAGCAAACAGCTGTTAGAGCTCTGGGTCGCGGTGGCTTGACGGTGAAGGGTCTGGACTGCTAACTCAAAGGTTGCAGGCTCTGTTTCAAGTAGGGCTGAGCCAGCAGCCAGAGGGCTGGGGTTAGGTTTTGGTTTAGTGTTATGAATTACCATTAGCCCTTGTAAATGCAGGATGTTTTAAACTGTTCATGCATAATGAGTTTGTGCGTATGGCTCTGTTCCAAAACCCAGCGAGCTGCCTGCGTAGGCAGAGTTTGAAGGCATCGTGGGAGCGCTTCACACATGAAGCCTGGTGCAAAAGTTAGGCAGGCTTCTGAGATAACTCCATTAGGCATAATGCATTGCAGTTAAAAAGATCCATTCAAAATTGCAAAGGAATATCATAGATATACATTTGAGGTCAAAAGTTTACATGCACTTTGCAGAATTTGCTAAATGTTAATTATTTGACCAAAATAAGAGGGATCATACACAATGCATGCTGTTTTTTTATTTAATACTGACCTGAATAAGATATTTCACATAAAAGACATTTACATATAGGCCATAAGAAAAAATAATAGTTTACATATTATTACCTGAATTGGTTTTTCAGCATTTTTGTGTATTTAAACCCTTTCCAACTATGACTGTATGATTTTGAGATCCATCTTTTTAAACTGAGGACAACTGATGGACTCATATGCAACTATTACAGAAGGTTCTAATGCTCACTGATGCTTCAGAAGTAAAAAAAAGATGCATTAAGAGCCAGGGTGTAAACTTTTGAACAGAATGAAGATGTGTGCATTTTTCTTAAATTGCCTAAATCTCATATTTTTTCTTTTAGTACTGCCCATCAAAAGCTTCCCAGAAGACAAAATAGGTTAAATTTACCCTGATCTTCAAATTCAAAAAGTTTTTACCCCTGACTCCTAATAGGGCAGCTTGATTTTGGCAAAAATCATAATCACGATTATTTAACACGATTATGACAGGGTCCAAAACTTTATATTAGTGATTCATTTAAAGATAGCAATACAGCAGAAAAAAAAGGGAATACTTTTTTAATGCAATTCTAAAGTAGTCTAACAATACGACAGAAATTAAATGTAATTATTTGAATGTAAAATAAAACACCGTCTTCACTGTAATAGTTAAACATGCTTTGTTTCTTATTAAAACTACAAAAGTCCTTGATTCAAGAGCAGTGAGTGATTTTTCTCTTTGTATTTTTACGATTTATTAATATTAAGCGAGGCGGCAGACGGAATATTTATAGCCACACAGATCCAATATACTGTTACACACGTATTTTCATTCTCAACTGTTTATGATCATTTAAGAAATAACTGACAAGGGTTTACATGAATAATCACCAAGCGCCTCATTTTGAAATATTGCGTGTATTTGACCGTTTAGGTGTGCACCTTAAGTTAAAGATAACTTTACATGTCTGTGTTCTGCTCCACCTCTGAGCGCATACACAGAACAGCGCAAGTTTTCTTACGCACTATTAAAAGCACAACATCAAAGAAACATTAATAAATCAAGCACGTCACATGATTTTGCTGATTTGCATGTGAAATTAGGCTTTTATGGAGGAGCGAAATTGCGCGTTTTGAGTGTTTGAACTTTCTGAAATAGTTGCCTATAAGTCCCTTAGTTGCCCTCAGTGTAAAAAGATGGATCTCAAAATTAGGAATGCACCGATCCGTATCGGCCGATCACTTGCGCGTTTTGTCAGTAAAGCCGGTTCTGTAATCAGCGGTAAATGCCATCAGGTGCGTGATTTCACGTTGAGCCGTATATACTACACACAGCCGTTATTCACTGACGAGCTGCGCACATTCACACTGATAATGAACATTGATTTTCGCAGCTCGTCGGTAAACAACGGCTGTGTGTAGTATATACGGCTGAACGTGAAATCACGCACCAGATAGCATTTACCGCTGATTACAGAACCGGCTTTACTGACAAAACGCGCAAGCATGATCGGCCGATTCGTATCAGTGCATCCCTACTCAAAATCATACAGTCATTGTTGGAAAGGGTTCAAATACACAAAAATGCTAAAAACTAAAGAATTTGTGGGAGCTGAAGGATTTTTCTGAAGAACAGCAGGTAGTCCTACTCAGGACAAACAAGGGACTCATGACTATCACTAAACATACCAAAAAATCATTTAGGTAACAAAACTATACATAAATGTCTTTTAAAGGAACCGTATGTAAGAAATTTATTTCAGTTAATCATAAAATGGCCCTGACATGTCACTAGACATTAAAAAAATCATGTTCATTTCAAATACTTACATCACTGACAACAGTGGTCCGGCCAGGATATTGTCATTTAAAAGTGACAGTTGCAGCCCACAACTGATGTTATTGTTGTCATTTTGTTTTTTTGGTCTGAGGCTCCACCCTCCATCTATCTACTAATCACGAAGTCAGTAGAGTTTCGTCATCCGGGTGGCCAGCTCTGCTCTAGTTACAGCTGCAGCTACGAAGTGTCGGATAAAACATGTATAATGTTACGAAACCTAAAAGACCTCGTTATGAATCCGAAATATGTCGTGACAAAGTCCGAAATAAAACAAGGATTTGTATAGGAGATGCCTTTGAAAGATGGAGACAGCTGAAAACGAAGAAGAATTTGAAGACAGACGCCAACGTTGCTAATTTCTCCTGGACAGGTAAGATTCATCTATGTTTGGCTAACTTTGCTTCCGTAAACAGTGGATTTTCAACGGTCGCCCGTGCTAAATGCGTTCATAAAAAGCTTTACATCGCACCACTAGCAGGGTATGAAAACAATCTATGTTCCGACTGAAATGTGGTATTACAGTACATCTTTACGAAATATTTGGCTAATCGCTATTAGTACATTTTTGCGATACATAATTACTTCGCAAAACATCTCTCGTGAAGCATAAACATAATTAACAGAAGAAAAAAATGACTGTGTAGGACTCGTCACTTGCCATTAGAAGCTCCTTGTAGCAGCCTACGTTCCTGCTGGATCCTGCAGCTTAGCTGGCAACCTCGAGTCAGGGGAGGGAGAGGGGATACACCGTTCTACAGTATTTTGAAAGTGATTGCAGTACCAGTTTTGGCCACAATCCTACATACGGTTCCTTTAAGTGAAATATCTTATTCAGGTCAGTACTAAATAAAAAATAGCATGCATCTCTTATTAGATTCTGCAAGGTGTGTGTAATCTTTTGACCTTAACTGTACTTGGAATTCATTCAATAAAGAATTAAAATTAAAACGACTATTTCACTCTATATTTGTATTTTTGTGCTTAGTAGAGTTTCACATTTTTAGCTTAACAACATGCCAAACTCTACTGAAAGTGTTAACAACGCTATTTGCATGAAGTACAGTTGCTGTTTATGTAGAGTGCTCCAAATAGGTCATTTACGAGGTTCCATTTCAGTTAGGATGCTGCCCTAGAAGGCAGCTATAGGCAGCAGACAGTGAGGCAACACACAAAATTTTGGAACAGAGCCGGTGTGTGGGAGTGTGTGTGGGCCACTACCCAGGAAGTCCAGTTTGCTGACTAGCAAAGAACCATGGGCTAAAAATAAACAAACACAAACAATAAAGTCAGCACAAACATTCAGAAAGACTTGTGAACAAGCAGGAGTGTGAAGTGCTTGAATAATTGTACTTCATTACTACTTCAGTTATATTTTGGAGAATGTGCTTGACTCAAGTAGGCCTATTACTGAAGACTTGCTCTCTGCTCAATTACATTTCCAAGGCAAACATGATACAGCTTCTTTAAAATTTCCAAAACCTCCAAAGTACAAAGCACATTCTTTGAAGGTCATCATGGCTTGAATCTCTTTTGGTCCATTTTGCTGAACTAACAAACTAATCAAATTATACTCCCAGCTGAAATTATAGCCAAAGACATCTAATTTACTGTAAGTTCTATTTGGAAAGAACTACACTCATTTGTCCTTTTGAAAAGACATATCATTAGTCAAATAAGACATTTCAATTGTAGACAATGCTGAAGATGAATGAACATGACGCAAATGTGAATGCAGTTGATGATCGGTCTATATTCAAAGTGCATTTAAATGTCAAATAACTTTAAAATCAGCTGCTGGAGTTTTCAGGACAGAGTTTAACATCTGGCGTGTTATAGAACCTTGTTCAAAACTCTTAAATTGTGATTTAACAAGTTACTTTAATGAGAACATCTCCATCTCTTGATTTAATCAGTCTATTCCAAGAGATACAACGCTATTCAACGGTTTGGAGCTGGTATAAATTTTCAGTATACAGTATTACAATTTTAAATTACTGTTTAGTATTTTATTATATTTTATTTTATTCCAGTAATGGCAAAGCAGAAAAATTTTAGCAGTTACTCCGGTTTTCAGTGTCACACGATCCTTCAGAAATCATTCTAATATACTGATTTGGTGCTTAAGAAACTTTTTTTATTATTATCAATTTGTTATAAATTTTTCTTCATATTTTTGTGAAAATCATGATTTTTTTTTAGCATTCCTTGATAAAGTTCAAAGGTAACACTTTACAATACGTTTCCATTAATGTTAGTTACTGTATTTTTTAACATGAATGAACAATAAATATTCCTTTAATTTCAGCATTTATTCATCCTTGTTAATGTTAGTTATTGAAAATACAGTCGTTTATACAGTTGTGCACAACTTTTAAAATAATGCATTAGTAACTACTAACTAAGATTAATAAACGCTGTAGAAGTATTGTTCATTCTTAGTTCATATAACTAAAGTAGTTAACTAATATTAACTAATGAACCTTATTGTAAAGTAGTTCGACTTTCGGAATATATTTTTTTTTTAAAATAGAAATCTTTTATGACATTATATGTCATTACAGTCCCTTTTGATCATTTTAACACTTACAGTACCATCTAAATAAGAAACTTTTACAATCTTACTGACACTAAACTTATGAAAAGTAGTATATATTTGTCATGTTAAATACTTTATCACATTAACTTTACATTCAAACTAGTGCCATCAATCGACTGAAAAAAAAAACTAATTAATTAGGGATGCACCGAATGTTCGGCAACTGAAATAAGCAAAAAGGCAGACTAAATTATACCGAAAAATGACGTGACGTGATCAAATAGAGGCGCGCACTAATGCAGACTGTTTAGTATCGCATTGCATGTCTTCCATGAGAAGAGAAAGGGGTGGTTGTTGCTGGTTACTGTATGATGACTGAAATCACAAAATGGCCTTAAACCATTAGTAAATAAACTACAGAACGTTATGTTGTCTAATACACGCACAAACTGTATGTATTCTGACAGATCTGCACAAGCCAGGGTTTAAAGGGACATCGGATGCCCATTTTCCAGTTCATATGATTCTTTAGGGTCTTAATGACAAGTCTCTAATATACTTTGGTTAAAAATTCTCAATAGTAGTGTAAAAAACACCCTTTTACCTTGTCAAAATCAGCTCTGCAAAGTATCAGCTCATTTTATCGCATGGGCCCTTTAAATGCAAATGAGCTCTGCTCGCTCCGCCCCTCTCTGCTGAAGGATTACCAGCTGTAATGTTTACTTTAGCCGCATTTAGCTGCGTTTAGCTGCATTTAGCCACGTTTATTGGCGAAACTTGCCAACAAGCACATTATTAAGAAAAGCCATTTGCAAAGATGCATAAAAAACCCTTATACTCACTTCTGCTGTGGGTGAAGCTGCATCACAAATGATTCACACGAACATAGATGCATATGTAGATCGGGATCAACGCTTTCCTTTTAAAAATGAAAGTAACGTCCTCTGCCTCTTAAGCGGCTCAGATGTCGGAAGTAAGTGACGACTGCTATGTTCATTATTACATCCAACAGCAGAACACCTCAATTGCTCAATCAGAGTCTTCCTCTGCACCTGAGAACAAAAGAACCAAAGACAAGAAGCTGAGAATGACCTGATTTTAAAAAGGGAATATTACTTTTAAAGATTAAAAAATAACACTGGGTGGATTTTTATCATTGTAGGGTGGTTGTGTACACAAACTGCCAACACATTAATGTTCAAACAAAAGTTAGTTTTGCATTCGATGACCCCTTTAATTAATGACCCCTTCATAAATCTGCTGTCAGCAAAATGTGTCTTCTTGTGGGTTTCCGCCAAAATAAAAGTCAACATTCATAAATGTTAGCTTTGTAATTTCACTGTTGTTCTGTAAAATAAAATAAAAAGACAAACAATGATAATAAACATTACAACAGCTCTATTAATACATTTATTATAACATTCTCCTTCACTTAGCAAAGCTGCATTTATTTGTACATTAAAAACACATGCCTGATTCAAGAAGGGGGTCTTAAAAATGGCCAAAGAATATTATTTTACTAACTTATTAATTTTGAGTTAAATTGTGCTTTGTTGGTAGGCTATAATGTCTACTAGAATGTTAAAAATGTTCAGTGTTAAGTAAATATTTTTAAATTGTTGTTTTGTAATTTTTTTAAAGCAATACAAAACTGTAAAAAGCACATTTTGGCTATTTAATAAAAAAAAAATGGCTAAATACATGGGGGCAAAAAACCTTCGGCCCAGTGTTTAATTTTGTTTGACTTCGACCGAGAATTTTCATTTCGGTGCATCCCTATAATGAATCTGAAATGAATCGCAATTAATCCCACCTAACATTAATATGTTTTAATATACTTTTATATTGCAATTTCACATTCATTCTTAAAAATTAATATAGAAACAACATAAAGACAGTATATTTTTAATATTTGTTAAATATCAAAAAAGTCTCCCATTTGATGTGGTTGTAAAGACATTCTGCAACCTAAAAAACACACTTTTGTCAAGAAAAAAAAGAGACAGAAGCAGTAGTTGTGAGTGCCCTCGCCCCTGTGTTAACTGCGTTTAATATTTTTACCGCCGTTAAACTGAAAAAATAAATCGCCTGCGTTAATTTTGACAGCACTAATTTAAACACTTGAGTATAATTAAGTGTGAATGTAAAAAACTTACTTTTGATTAAAGTAATTTTCACTTCCCGTATAGACATTTCATCACAGCCCTGTGCATTAAGAGAATAAACCAACATATACAAATGTTTAAGAATGAGTCCTTTCATTAAACGGCTCTCTTGTCAGAAATAACATCTAAATTCAGACGTTTCTCTCCTCACCACACCACAGATAAGTAGATTTCAGTCACATAGGATATAACGCTCTCAGGGGAGTCATTTCGACTGGCCAATGCAAACACGTGCTTAAAAAAAGCGCACAGTTTCACTTCTTTGAACAATTATATTAACACATACACAGGCATATCATATCACCTGTCAATCTTCAGAGGCTGTAATATAGAAGTGTTTTTCTTCAACATGGCCATAAACTTCACTGCACTCCACAGGGTGTTATCACAACACTAAATCGACCAGAGGGGTCTCTCACACACACACACACACACACACACACACACAGACACGCGCAAGCTGGTATACTTTAATATATTGCTGATGACAGCTTGCACGTGTAAATGTATACACAGACACTCACATGCACACACCACGGACAATGAGGATGTGCAACATGTCTCTGTTACCCTGATGAGGACAGTTTCCGTACAAAATCACACACATTCTTTAGCACATGTCCATGATGGGTGCAAAGTGAGAAAGACTGGGGAGGAAGTCTTCTATAAGCCTCACATTCCTCACTGAGAGCAGCGATAGAGTGGTTTCATTTCCACAGAGAACAATTTCCTGTCAGGAATTATACACACACACACACACACACACACACACCACTGGCTATGCATTAGGGAATCACCTTACACTCAGCGGACCAAAAATCCTCTCAGTGGGAAAATAACCGTTTCGTCTCAGTAAGAGAGTGTTTTATGCCTTTTTGAATTGTCCTGTGCATATTTGGACCGCAGAGTGCGGAGACTATGAAATCTAAAGGATAACAATGATTTTCTCTCATTGATGTGCTGGAGGACCGTAAAGAAAAGTCCTGAGAATCTTTACTCTAACATCTGAAAATCACTTAAGCAAAAATGTCTGCCATGTGTGATCACCAGGGTCTTTGGGAGATGTGAGATGAAAGGTTTCCTCTACTGATCTTAAGGTCACAGTTAGACTGCACAAGCATGTGCACACACACACACACACACACACACACACACACACACACACACACACACACACACACACACACACACACACACACACACTGAGCAGGATATAGTAAAAGTTGAAAAAACAGGATAACATTCAAAAACATCCCCACACACAATAATAATAACGGATATCCCGCTTTTGAACTGTAAAAATAACCACACAATATTTCATAAATTAAAAAATTCACCTCCTATTGTTGAAGGATCTAACTGATGTTAACACAGCCCCATAGAATAACATGGACAACTTAGACTAAACAATCAGATTATTAATACTTAGACTCCAGCATAGAATGAAACAAAATAATATGATGTTCATAACCATTCTATTGTTAAATTATTTAAAGCTTAAAATAATAAAAAAAGCTGAACCATACATACAGTATGTATTTGTAATGATTTTTAGAGACGTTTCTTATGCTCATCAAGGCTAAATTTATTTAATTAAAAATACAGAAAAAACTGTAATATTGCAAAATATTATTTCGATTTAAAAATGTAATTCATTCCTGTGATACAAAGCATTTTCAGCATTATTACTCCAGTCTTCAGTGTCACATGATTCTTCAGAAATCATTCCAATATGCTCATTTATTATCAATGTTGAAAACAGTTGTGCTGTTTAATATTTTTTGGGAACCTGGGATACTTATTTTTAAGATTCTTTAATCAATAAATAGAAAATAGAAAGGTTTTCTAACAATATACACTACTGTTCAAAAGTTTGTGGTCAGTCAATTTTTATTCTTTCTTTTTTGAAAGAAATTAATACTTTTATTTACCAAGGATGTGTTAAACTAATAAAAAGTAATAGCATAGATTTACATTGTTAGAAAAGATTTATATTTTGAATAAATGCTGCTCTTTTTAACTTGTTATTCATCAAAGAATCATGAAGAAGAAGAAAAAAAATCACAGGTTCCAAAAAAAAAATATTTGGCAGCACAACTGTTTCTAACATTAATAATTCTAATAATAAATCAGTATATTAGAATGATTTCTGAAGAATCATGTGACACTTAAGACTGGAGTAACAGCTGATGAAAATTCAGCTTTGCATCACAGGAATAAATTATATTTTAAAGTATAATAAAATAAAAAACATTATTTTATATTGTAATAACATTTTGCAATATTACAGTTTTTTTTCTGTATTTTTGATCAAATAAATGCAGCCCAGTTTTCTTTTTTATATTTAAAAAGGATTAATTAAATTGATTAGAAATTACAGTAAAAATATTTTTAACGTAACAATTTATTTTTTATTTTTCTTTGTATTCATCACAGAATCTTGAAGGTAAATATATTACAGTTTCCACAAGAATATTGTGCTATTTTCAATGTTGATAATAATATGAAATGTTTCTTGAACACCAAATCAGCGTATAAGAATGATTTCTGAAGGATCATTTGACAGTGGAGACTGGAGTAATGACTGTAAAAATACAATAAAATTGTATTTTAAAATATATTAAATAGAAAACAGTTACTTAAAATTGTTATAATATTTCACAATATTGAGGATTTACTGTACTTTGGATCAAATAAATCCAGCAACGGTAAGCATAACAGACCTCTTTTTAAAAGCATAAACATTTTTTTTACCAACCTCATATTTTTTAACAGTAGTGTGCCATTCAAAATTTTAGGATCAGTAAGATTTGTTATGTTTTTTAAAGAATTCTTTTATGCTTCGCTAATGATGGTTTTCTATTTTAATATATTTTAAAAAATGTATTCCTGTGATGAAAAACTGTATTTTCATCAGGCATTACTCCAGTCTTCAGTGTCACATGATCCTTTAGAAATCATTCTAATATGACAATTTACTACTTTTATTATCAATGTTGGCAACAGTTGTGCTGCTTAATATTTTTTTGGAACTTGTGATTCTTTTTTCAGGGTTCTTTGATGAATAAAAAGTTCAAAAGAACAGCATTTATTCAAAATAGAAATCTAACAAAAGACTTTATTAAAAGTACTAATTAAAAATCACCTGTTGAGTTGATTAAAACAGCTGTTCCCAATGAGTCAGGGTAATTAGGATGCTTTAGAACAGCTTGGACTATTTGGAATGGTACAGAACTTTGGATTTTCCCATAGACCGTGACAGTTTGCAAAGGGTATGAATAATTTTGCACATGCCACTTTTTGTTCAAATGTAAATAAAAGATGAGTAATATTTTTTTTTTCCACAATGATGCCTCTTGTGCATTATCTTATTATCTTTTGGGAGAAGCCTGTGTCATCTCCAGTAAAAAAAAAAAAAAAAAAAAACTTGCAGGTTGAATAAAAGTAACTTTAAGTCAGAATTTGTCAGGGGTATGAATAATTTCAGGCAGGACTGTATATATATTATAAAATTACTGACCATAAACTTATAAATGGTAGTTTGTATTGTTACAAAAAAATCTTTCTTAAATAAATGCTGTTCTTTTTAACTTTTGATTTATTAAAGGATCCAGAAAAAATATATATCACAGGTTCCAACGAAATATTAAGCAGCACAACTGTTTCAACATTGATAATAAATCAGCATATTAGAATAATTTCTGAAGGATCATGTGACACTGAAGACTGAAGTAATGATGCTGAAAATCCATCTTTGCATCACAGAAATGAATTACATTTAAAAAAATATTCAAATAGAAAACATTTATTATTTTACAGTTTACAGTTATATTACATTGTAATAATATTTCACAATATTACTGTTTTTTCAAAATTTTTGATCAAATAAATCATACATACATTTTATGTACACACATACATGCAGTATATATACATACATATATACATTTTTTGACCATGCCACAGAAAGCGAGAGAGAAATATGAAGGCATGCGAGGGTGTGTTAGAGTAACAGACCTCCAGAAATTCACATTTCCTTTCTGAAATATGGATGATATTTCATATGAAATATTATCATGAGGATAAAGTGATATGAGTATTTCACAACAGGAACCTACAGATGATTGTTTGGATTTAGACAATTGGATTTAGGTTACCCTGAATAATTAGTATTCCATTGCTGAAGCTGAGACTGCTAATGTGCATTATTTGTGTTTATTTGTCTTTATTCTTCGGTTTCATTTTGAACAGAGTCCATAATGACTAAAGACAATACTATACCAGAGAGAGAGCGAGAGAGAGACAGAGTAATTCAGATTCCTTTCCTCTGTATTCATGCTGTGGTTTCTAAATCAAATCCAGCATGTTCATCTGTTCTGCTGCGAGTGTGTGTGTTTGCTGATTGATTGAACTGGGGCACTCTAGAAGTAACACACTGTATCATTACTGTATTAAGTTTTTATTTAATAACCGCAGACCATTATTACATAAATGAATTATTGATTAACTATTGGATTTCTATCATCTCATGAAGCTTTATGCACAATTACAATGAGTTACAATTTTAAATACGGCTGCAAATTCATCTCAATGTATGTGTATGTGTGTGTGAGTACAAGTGCATGTGTGTGTTCTCATTAGGACTGTAGGAAAAGAGCAGCTGTCCACATTACGCCTCAGTTCCAGCCTATTTCACACAGCTGTGTTAACAACACAGAGAAAGAGAGAATGTTACATTCCGCCCATGTCAGTTGGGCTACATAAAGAAATATCACAGCTCTCGGTGTGCATGTGTATGTGTGTGTGTGTGTGTGTGTGTATGTGTGTGTGAGTGAGCATACACACACACATGCATAGGCTCCTCCACAAACCCAGCCTGTCTGCGAGATGTGACTTGTCTTAGAATCGCCCACGTGGCATCCCGATAGAGAGCAACATGTAACCACACACTCTTCCTCTGACACACACACTCTCTCGTTCTCTCAAATACACATCTGACTGCAAACATACATACAAACACTTATTCAGAAGACTCATAATAACATGTCTGTCATAGATTGGATAAACATAATTTCAAATCAGTCCACAAGTCTGAGCCAGACCCAAGTCTTTTAGACAGATTTAGTCTACTAAATGACATAGTGAGCAGATGCGCTAACAGCTATTTAAATACAGTAAGAGTCCCAACTGACACGAACGCTGATTTTTATTCAATACGTTTATTGTAATCTATCTATCCATCTAACACCACATTTAAAGTTTTATCCACATTTACTTAGAGCAGTAAGAGTTTCCATTTTTAAAATCTATAAACCTCTGTGCATTAGTACACACATTATAAAAACCTTCCATGGTTAAACAAAATCCTCCAAATTGTGATGTGTTTATATGCTCCTTTGGGAAATTTGCACATTGTAAATATTTACGAGTTATGCCTGGCATCTCGATGTCTAATTTTATTCGCTCTCTCTCTTTCTCTCACACACAGTTGGGAAACACAGATATAATTTGTAAATTATGTTTGTATGTACCCTGATAGAAAAGTAATAGATTTATAAAAAATGAGTTAAATGCTCTAGAGGATACACTTGTATTTAGTCTTTTTTTTTAAATCAAGGTTTGTGATTATCATTTAATGTAGATGTTTCAGGATGCTTTTAAATTGGTTTTAAGAGATGTTGAATATTTATGCTATGGCAATTATATAACAAGAGGTTAAAATTGTAAGTCAAATGAAAGAAATGCAAAATTAAATGCGCTGGTTGAAGATTTATGATGTGTTGAATGTATAAATCTTTGAGATCACATTGCCAGTAGTATTGTGTAAAAATCTTATGTTGAGGAGAATTTCTACAAATGTGTATCTGGGAGTGTTTCCTAAATCATCTGGTAACACATTTGGTAATAATTGTGATTCAGAGTTTACTCTAAATCCACTTTGGTTTGGCTGGTGTGAAACCTCTTTTTCGCATCCGTGTGTGGATTAAATATTCGATCTCTCGTCAACATAAAAATGTCATTCTCAAAGTGGTCCCATATGGACCCTGGTTTCGTTTTACATATAAAAGCAGTCCCACCCAAACACATATAGCTCAGTAAATAAATTGCTGAAATGTTGAACTTCATGAATAAAGTGTTTAAATCCCAAATCATTCCGTCTCACAAACACAGAGGATCACATTACAGAAAGTCACAAAATAGCCAACAATTCACTATGTGGAAATAATATGGAAGCTAACAGTGGTTAGCACTATTACTACTATGGTGGCTTCAAGGGATATTCCACCCAAAATGTTGTCATCATCTACTTACCCTTAAGTTGTTCCAAACCTGTATGACTTTCTTTTGTGAAAATAAAGCAAAGTACATTTTAAGGAATGCATTTATTTATTTGTGCATACAGTGGAAGCCAATGGTCTTAAAAATTGTGTGGTTACCAACCTCAAAATATCTTCTTTTGTATTCTGCAAAAGACAGAAAGTCATACAGGTTTAAAATGATAAAATTTTAAATTGTGGGATATGTAATATTATGAAATGTCACATCCCACCTCTTCTTTTAGGGCCCTATTATTTCCACAATGTGGAAAACGTGAACAGAATCGAATCCAGTCATAAAAATGGAATTTACTGAAATGTCAAGGAATTTGCCAAATTTTGGATGAATAAATCAAACATAGGTCAGTACATTTAAATCAAAGCAAGATATGGACTAGTGTATGTGAATATTAAGTGTAAAAATACTATTTAAATATGAATCCTGCATGTTCTGCGAGTCTCTGTGTGACTGAATGGTGCAGATGCACAATTTCGTTTACTACACACATACTGAAGCATGCGTGACACTCGTGTTTTTAGCTCAATATATAAGTCAATGAACACATAAACATAATCTCTAGAACTGATCTGAGAGTCATTGAGTATTTTACAGTTTCTTGTAAGAAAAAATAAAATTACCATCATGTCATATACAAACCGAAACTTAAAGTTCTTCACAGCATCCTGTCAAAATAAAAGAGTGGTTTAACTTGAAGAAACTGTGACAGAAATATATTACTTGATGTAATGATAGTAGTACTACTAGTAATATTTATAATTAATTAATTAATTATTATTATTATTATTATTATTATTAATAATAATAATAATATATTATTATTTTTAAGGAATATTTACCAGAAAAAAATTATTTAACAGAATTTATTTACCAGAAAAATGAAAATACACAACACAGTGTTTCTGAAAAATGTCAAAAAGTCAAAGGATAAGTTCAACCCATTAACTTACCCTTCAGGCATTCAGAGGAATGCAATCTTAGTTATTTTAAAAATGATCCTGCCACTTCCAGGCTTTAGAATGGCAATGATTGGGTGTTTCTCTTCATTAGTCCAAAACAAGTCCAATAAAGTGCATCTATCCATGATAAAAAGAGCCTCACACAGCTCCAGGGGGTAAATGAAGGTCTCCTGTAGCGAATTGATGCATAAAATGTAATAATAACTTTAACTTAGCTAGCTGCAACTGAACATCGTGAAAGCAGCTCCGAAAGCAAGTCATATACACCTAGGATGCTTGGAGGGTGAGTAAATAATGGGCTAATTGTCATTTTTGGTGGACTAACCCTTTAAACTGTGTAAGTTTAATTTTTTTTTAAATTAATTACACATGCTTTTTGATTAATACAATTTAATTTAACCATTAAAACAGAGCCTAGAAAAAAAAAGCAGAATTCAGATAATTAAACCAGAAAAAAATGATTTTGAAATTTAGGAAAAAATAAAACATTTTCATAGGGCTCTAATCTTTTGACCAATAAATGAACAACCTGCAGACACAGTCGTTGATTGATATTTGACTTGGCTTAGTTCATTTTAAGTTGGCTAAATCAAAGTAAACAAAAATATGCAATACTTGTGATACTTTGTGGTTTGTGGCACACTTTTGCGTGAGTGTGTATGTTCTGTGCTCAGTAGCGTGTTTGATTGTAATTGTTGCTAACCACCAAAAGGAGTATTTATTTTATTACTCTCATCACTGTCACGATCCGGATCCCAATGAGTTAGTTCTGGAGCTACGCACAGGCACGCACACAAAATGATCTAAGTTTATTGAACGTTCAGAAGTTTAAAGGTTAAGTGAGAAACAGATTCCTCATAGCTTTTTCGTCCGGCAGAATCTTGAACCCATTTTAAAAATATCATTGTTCTAGAATGTCAGGGATTGCTGTCTCCCAGCCAATCATCTCGCTAAAGAACCACAGAAAAGCTCAGAGAGTCAGTTCGGCATCGAATTCAGCCATGCCTGCATGGATACCCTGAACATCTGGCCAGCAGAGAGGCCCCTGTGATTACACTGCTTGCGATACGCACCGCAGACAAACTCACTCTGAGCTTAAGAGAGAATGCGTGAGCCCTGAAAGGAGGGGAGTTGGGGGGGGACACAACAGGAGAGAAATCGAGAGAAGGACAGAGAGAGAAGCAAGAATTAGCAGGCCAAAGGGAGGAGTGAACGGCAGCTGTAGTGTGGTACTGATCACCAAGCTCATGTGAAAGGCTCATGTGTTTGGCCACAGCTCGCTTTCAGCTCTCCTGAGGAATGCTGGGAGATCTGAGGCTCTTTGGAAGCTTTCCAGACGTTCACACAGCTCAAATGGAACGCTGTAAACCTTGCACAGTAAGCATTCTGAAACATATTCCTTTACAAGGATGGGGAAAGGTCCCCGCGAGGTGGGATTCAGCGGGGAGAGAATAGAGGGGAACCCCACGGACATCAGACGGCAACTCCAAGACCACTGGGGTGAAAAGAGATGGTCTGCTCTTTCCATTCAATGCTGTGTGTTACACAAAGACAAGCAGATTTCAGCATTTTGTATGATGAAAAAAAATGTGTGATTTGCTGTACTAATAAAGAAGTTTGCACTGGATTTAAAGTGAACATCGGCACTTGTTTGGAAAGCGCGTCTTGTGGTCTGCACTTTGATGAATGTTGTGTCTGATTATTCATCAAGAAAGTCATTGTTCACATCCTCTCCAAAGGAAAAAAAATCAAAGGATTTATGGTTTTTCATTATTTCAACCATCACACCATACATCACTGTTAAACAAAAAATGTGTTTGAAAAATTGATCTAGAATCAAAATAATGTTTTCCAAATGGTCCTTTTTTGGTTCGATCTTGGCTGAAAGCTTATATCAGAGAAGAACGTTTTTTCTGTCCCAGCAAGCATCCAAGTTAGCCCTGAGAGTCAAACTGTTGATCATATAAATCGTTTTCTTTGATTGAGAAATCCTCTACTAAACATTTTGCTGTAACAGTCTGATATGTATAAAGTCTAGGAGCTGAAAGCTAAAAAGGGATAACTCATTTTTGGTCATTTAAGGGAGAAGATCACTTCCAGAGCAAAAATGTTGTCATCCAAGATGTTCATGTCTTTCTTTCTTCAGTCATAAAGAAATTATGTTTTTTAAAGGAAAACATTTCAGTATTTCTCTCCATATAGTGGACTTCTATGGTGCCCGCAAGTTCAAAAGTTTCAAAATGCAGTTTAAATGCAGCTTTGAAGGGCTCTAAATGATCCTAGCCAAGGAAGAAGGGTCTTATCTAGTGAAACGATCGGTTGTTAAAAAAAAATACAATTTATACACTTTTTTACCTCAAATGCTCTTTTTGTCTAGCTCTGCTTGTACTTTGTGTATTCCGGTTCAAGACAGTCAGGGTATGTCAAAAATCTCCCATCTTATTTTCTTCTCCAACTTCAAAATCCTCTTACATCGCTGTTTTACCTTTTTTTGTAAAGTGCGTTTGATCATCTTTGCACGTTTACTTTGTAAAACTGGGTCGGTACTTCTGCAGTGATCAGGGATGCAAACAGAGGTATGGTCAAAAAGGAGTGAGATTATCGAAGCCCGTGCCCCCGCAGCAAAT
The DNA here is from genome assembly GCF_049309525.1 of Garra rufa. NCBI lineage: Eukaryota > Metazoa > Chordata > Actinopteri > Cypriniformes > Cyprinidae > Garra > Garra rufa. Next base: position 29,098,600 of record NC_133365.1, read on the forward strand.
ATCATATATTTTCATTTATAGTCGTTTCCCCCTTCATTTCGATCTCTTTACTTAACATTCTACATGTAAATGATACTGTAAATGCTCGACATATGACTGTGATTTTTACTGGAATGCAGTTTAAAGGTTGAATTTAACATATATTTTATTTTGTTTCGTTTAATTAATAGACTAGCCTATTTAAACACTAGTGTTTCACTGAGGTTTCAATGAATCATTGTAGTTTCATTTGTAAATGAAAACAGCTTATTTATCATCATACATGGGCATAAATACTAATAAATATATTATATATAAATAATAATAATAACAATATGGAAAAAACTATCAGCTAATAGAACGATGGATAAATGTCTTGTAGGCCTATTTTATTTGATGTACTGTGACAATAAAATTATTTACAAATGAAACTACGTGAATAATTCACTCGTCATTGAACTACTATATATTTATAGGCTAGTCTATTAATTAGAAGAAACAAAATAAAATATATGTTAAATTCAATCTTTAAACTGCATTCCAGTAAAAATCAGTCATATAGCATAATCAAAGCTTTATTGTCGATCATTTACAGTATCATTTACATTCAAACTTTAAGTAAGGAGATCGAAATGAAAGGAAAAATAACGAATATAAATGAATGATGCAAATATTACAGAAATAAGAGGGTCAGTAAATGAACTTACAAGACTGTGGGATGCATAAAATGTTTATTGTGGGCTTATTTTATTTAATGTACTTTATGTAATATTTATTATTAACTTATTTTGAATGCTGTCTACATCGCGCACAGACTAGCGTAGAACGATTCGCATATTTTTAATTTAATTATTTAATATTGTATTAATTTCTATAATAACTAATAACCCATAAACCCAGGACATAAACCCTCTTTTTAGGTTGTAATGACACTTTTCTATGGTTAAAGGTTATATTTAAATTTTTCATACAACATTAAGTTATTAACTTGACTGACTTCTGAAATAGAGGAGGTAACCAATGGCGTTTGAGATTACAATTAAACCAGCAAGTCCCGCCCCACTTTTGGTGTTTGTCAGCGCCGCGCTGCCCATTGGGTGGCGCTAGCAAACACGTCTTCCCTGCTCTGTAGAGTCGGCCGCGCAGATGACATGTCAGCGTTAATACCGCGCTGTTTCTTCCTACTTTTGGGTTGTTTGGCTTCCCATAAAAATAGCCTCTGCGCCGAAACGGTCTCTGCGTACGGTGTGAATGCTCTAATCTGTTAACATGGGCGCCGAAAAAATACACGCTGCTTACGTCCTGCTTACGCGTGCAGTGTGAAACCGGCGTTATCGCGCTGATGTGACCGAGCCCGACCCGAACCCGAGCATCCTTTCTAAATATCTGTCCGAACCCGGCCCGGCCCGTCGGGTACCGTCGGGCTCGGGTCGGGTATCCATCATCCTCTATAAGAGCAGCTGGCAGCAGATAATAGTGCGCAGCCAATAGGCTGACGTGCGCGGCTTTCTGACTCACTGTTTTCTTTTCATATAAGTTTCCTATGTTTCATGGACTGTAACGGTGTTTACTTATTTAGTCATTTTAATACAGAATTTCCTATGATGAAATTATAATCTGACACTCCAATGTACCCCCCCCAAAAAAAAACTCATTGGATCTGCACGATTCACACATGTCCCCCACTCAGCCGTGAAAAAGGCGGCATCCGCCAAAAGGCACGCCGTTTGCATCCCTGAGTGATGTACTAGGACGATTTTAAAGTTGGAGGAGAAAATGAGATGGGAGTTTATCGACCTACCCCAACTGTATTGAACCGGAATACACAGAATTCACACAGAGCTAGACAAGACAAGCATTTGAAATTAAAAAAGTATATAAATTGTCAATTTCTTTAGAAAATAACAGATTGTTTTGCTAGATAAGACCCTTCTTCCTCGGCTGGGATTGCTTAGAGCCATTCATTTAAAGCTTCATTTGAACTGTATTTTGGAAGTTCAAACTCGCGGGTACCATTGAAGTTTACTATATGGAGACAAATTCCTGAAATGTTTCCCTCGCTTTTCAAATAGTTTACATCAACCAGTTATCCTTAAACTAGTACCAAAAAGGCCTATATGGTTTAATTAAGTTGTATGTAAACTTGGAAATGCTGCTGACAGCCATACGCTTCATTTCACTACTTGTTTACAACCGTCACCGTGGGAATGTATGTGTATGCATGACCCATGCTAGTTCCCTCAGATAAGGCTTAAACCCAGGTGCACTATCACCATGGAAACTACTGGAAAAACTGAGGGGAAGCACAACTGGCTAACAACTCCATGCTTACTAGTATTTCTCAAGTTGTGTTTGTCAAGACACCTATAAATGAAAAGAAATTATTTAAATGGTTAGATTACTATATCAATGAGATAAAAAGAAATGCTCCAATATTGTGTGATTTTATTCACAGCAGCTAAAGCTTGCGTGACATGTCCTTTCAGATTATTAAAACTGACAAAACACCTCAGAGTTCACGGTGATGCTTCCCTCTGGAGCAGCATGATACCTCATACCAGTGTTGGGAAAGCTACTTTCAAACTGAAGTTTGCTCATACTAAAATACTTCAACTACAGTCAAGCTATGCTTTTGAAAAAGCAGTTTGCTACAATACTTATTAAAGTTACAGATTAAAAGATTTTAACTACTATAAAGCTATTTGAGGCAGGAAAAAAGAACAAAAATTTAAATTTGTGTTACAGCACTGCCACATTTTTGTCCTCAAACAATAAGGATCTCAATTTAAGTTATTTACATTATAAACATAGAAAACACAAAATGTATATGCAATACATTACTAAGTCAAAAACTTAATGATGAAAAGCAGCATTGGATTAAATATTCTTTGCATAATTATTGTAATAAACATTGATGGGATTCAAATTCTGGGTCATTTTATAGGGTTGTTTTTAGCATTTTTACCTAGGTGCTGGGTAGCTTTTCTGCACTCTAAAAAATGCTGGGTTATTTGTTTTAACCCAAATGCTGGATTCAGCTTGTTTATTGGGTTATTTTTTTTATATTTCTTAACCCAGGTGCTAGGTAGTTTTTTCTGTTACTAAGCAGCTGGGTCATTTTTAATGGGTTATTAAATATTGGGTTATTTCTTCTACCTAACAGATGGGTTGAGCCTTTTTCTTCAACGAAAAAACCTAGCAGCTGAGTTACAGTCAGACCATGGGCTAAAATCAGCTCTACAAAATATCAGCTCATTTTATTGCATGGGCCCTTTAAATGCAAATGAGCTCTGCTCGCCCCGCCCCTCTCTGCTGTGGGCTTATGAGCTGTAATGTTTACTCTAGTCGCATTTAGCCACATTTAGCTGCATTTAGCTGCGTTTATCGGCGAAACTTGCTAACAAGCACATTATTAAGAAGGGCCATTTGCAAAGATACATAAAAAACCCTTATTCTCACTTCTGCTGTGGGTGAAGCTGCATCACGAATGATTCACACGAACATAGACGCATATGTAGATCGGGATCGGCGCTTTCCTTTTAAAAACGAAAGTAACGCTGTCCTCTGCCTCCTAAGCGGCTCAGATGTCGGGAGTAAATGACAACTGCTATGTTCATTATTACATCCAACAACAGAACACCTCAATCACTCAATTAGAGTCTTCCTCTATTGAGTCGACACAATAGCGATCATATTCGGACTGTTTCAGCTCGGTGAGGGCGGATCTAAGGTAAGACGCTCATGTCAATCAACTGTGTTTCATCACAACGACAAGAAGCTGAGAATGACCTGATTTTAAAAAGGGATATTACTTTTTAAAGATTAAAAAAATACCACTGGGTATATTTTTATCATTGTAGGGTGGTTGTGTACACAAACTGCCACCATTGATGTTCAAATAACATGTAAAAGTTTGTTTTGCATCCGATGACCCCTTTAATTATTAATGTTGCATCTATAATTCTGTGTGGTTTTTAATTTCCAGCCCATTTTGAGCCAGCAATATAATAATTTTTAAACAATAGTTTACTTAAATAAAACAATTCAGCATGTTGGGTCAAAACATTTAACCAAACCAGCTGGGTCAAAATAACCCAGCATGTGTTCTGACCAATATTTACCCAGCGCTGGGTTGCCAAATAACCCAAGTTGGGTTGTTTTTAACCCAGATTTTTTTTATAGAGTACTACCGATTAAAAGTCTTGGGATTGTTTAATGTTTTGAAAATAAGTCTCTTATGCTCTCCAAGGCATAATACTGTATTTAAAAAAAAAACTGTTATATTGTAAAATTACAATTATTACAATTTCAAATAGCTGATTTCTATTTGAATATAAAATGTAATTTGTTTCTGTGATGGCAAAGTTGAATTTCAGCAGTCATTACTCTAGTCTTTAGTGTCACATGATCCTTCAGAATTATCATCAATGTTGAAAGCTGCTTAATATTTTTGCAGAAGCTCTGATACATTTCTTCAGGATTTGATGAATAGAAAGTTCAAAAGAACAGCATTTGTTTGAAATAGAAATCTTTTGTAACATAAAAGTCTTCACTGTCCCTTTTGACCAATTTGATGCATCCTTGCTGAATAAAAGTATTAATTTATAAAATCTCACTAACCTCAAACAATAGTGTACAATATTTATAACATTAATAAACAAACATAATTTGAATGTCAATAAAAAAAGATTAAAAAAGGTACTCGCTGCAAAAAATGCTTTTCTTGCTTAGTTTTTTTGTTTTCAGCCAAAATATCTAGAAATTCTTAAATTGAGAAGGATTTTCTAGACAAGTAAAAAATGATTGTCTTGTTTTTAGAAAAAAGAAGTTAAAATTAAGTGAGTTTTTGCTTGAAACAAGCAAAATAATCTGCCAAAGGGGTAAGATAAATAATCTAGTTTTCTGCTTGAAATAAGGCTATTTTTCTTCCCCCATTGGCAGATTATTGTAAGTAAGAAAAATAAGAAAAGCATTTTATGCAGTGCTCAAATGATCTCTAAAACTGATTTCACTTCCCAAAAAGAGAAAGAGTGGACATTTCGCAAGCAAATGCTGACAAATGCCGTTATAATAGTTAAAAGCATTGCTAGACACCTACTCCCCAACACACCACAAACACAGCCCTCAGAGATGAGAGGAAGGATGCAAGTAATAATTCTTCTGTATGAAACCTGTTCCAGTTCTTTGTGATTGAAACTGATACATGATCATGGTTCGCCTGTGCAGAGAAAATATGTGAATAACATAATCAGTGCATACATGTGTGTCGTTACACGTACTTGGATATAAACGTGTTCTCTAGCGTCTTTTGATTAAATCTGAGTGCGCTATCAAACACAACACTGGAGAAAATCCCTCTGAAATACATTGTGCGAAAATCACCAAGAACTATCCAGAGCAGATGAACTAATGTAGCACTCCAGCATCACTAGATCATCTCAAGATTTGGAGACTGTACACACAAAACCGTCACATGGGCCCCATTACCATCCATATTCAGCGCTTTTAGAATTGCACGGTTGTTTGTCTTTATAGATTTCCAGGGCTAAATCTATTCCATCTTTGCGTTTCTCGTGAAAAATGAGTCGCCTTTGATGTCATCAATCAACAATTCTGCCTCTGACCCTCTTCAAAGGTCATTTGATATTTACAAAGAAATACTTCCTGTCTAATAACCCGCATCATTAAAAAAGACTCACCCCGCCGGCACATGCGATGGGAAAGTCGGCGTCTTAATTGCAATCATCAAATCTTGCTTTTTAAAACAGTATATGCACGCTCGCTTTCTAGGTGCGCTCTGCGTTTAAACAGTAAAGATGAGCATTAGCTGTAGCAGAAGGGAAATGTCACCTTTGGCCTAACGAGGAGAGATGAAGACAGTCACAAGCATGCAAGGGGAGAAAGTGACTCATGCGGATGAGAGACCAGGAGAGAAAAGAGAGTCAGTTTTCACAAGGCAGAGGGAGGCTGTGGCAAGTTTAGGCCTGGTTTTGGAAACACTATAAAGACAAAGAGCCGTGCAACCCTAAAAATGCCTGTCTGTGACACGCACACTAAAGATTTTACACACACTCATGCATTTAGCAGATGCTGAAACTTTGTGGCCTGTGCGAGTCTGGAAGCGTGAGCATCTGAAGACTGATAGAGGTCACGAGGGTGAGTGCTTGTTGCTGATCTAAAGCGGTTATCTCACATTTTAAAACCTTGAAGAGACTTCAACTTGACTAAAACCTCTGGATTCCGGTATGTGTTAAATAGTTGAACTTTGACTCGCTCTGTCTTATGAGCAAAGTAAGTCTGGCAGTGTCCACTGGCAAAACAAATGACCTTGTAAGAACCCTGTCAAATACCTCTGACAACCAGGAGTTGGGAGAGTTCAGCTGGACTGGCTACACTGTAATAGTTTTTCATTTCATAACAAATATAAAATCACTGAACTGTTCAGCAATGAGCAGGAACAGAGAGAATCTGCAGACGGCTTTGGTTTCACATCTTCTGCACGGATTGTGGGGGAGAAATTGTGGAATTCTGTGGAATGGAATTAAATATGATAAAACGTCTTGAAACACTTATACTGTAGGTTTAATTTTTTATCTAGAACTAACAATGGAGTATTTGTATGAAGTATTTTTAACCTAGTTTAAAAGGATAGTTCCAAAAATGAAAACTGTGTCATTAATTACTCACCCTCATGTGTTCCAAACCCATAAGACCTTCGTTCATCTATGGGACACAAATTAAGATATTTTTGATGAAATCCAGGCTTTCTGACCCTGTGTAGACACCAAGGGTCAGAAGACTACCATGTTTAAGGGCCAGAAAGGTAGTAAGGACATTTTGTGACAAATGTGACATTAATGGTACAACCGTAATATTATGAAGCTACAAGAATAGTTTTTGTGCACAAAGAAAACAAAAATAACAACTTCATTCAACAATTTCTAAGAGTATCACAAAAAATGTATTCTAGCTTCATAACATTACGGTTGAACCACTGATGTCACATGGACTATTTTAATGATGTTCTTACTACCTTTCTGGGCCTTGAATTTGGTAGTTGTGTTGCTGTCTAGGTAGGGTCAGAAAGCTCTTGGATTTCAATCAAAAATACCTTAATTTGAGTTACAAAGATGGAGGAAGGTCTTACGGGTTTGGAACGATATGAAGGTGAGTAATTAATGACAGAATTTTCATTTTTGGGCGAACTATCCTTTTAAGATGTCTCAACAAGGACACATCGAATTAAAAAGCAACAGAAAAGAAATGTATAATGTTACAAATCACACACACACACACACACACACACACACACACACACACACACACATACATATACATATATATATATATATATATATATATATATATATATATATATATATATATATATATATATATATATATAAATCTGTTGTTTTGAACTTTCTATTCATTAAAGAATCACAAAAAAATGTGTCAGGTTCTCATCAAAAATATTAAGTAGTTTTCAACAAACTACTAAGAAATGCTTCTTGAGTGTCCAAGCAACTTTGCATACTTGGTAATAAACAAATAATATTAATATATTAATATAAATATATTTCACACTATTACTGTTTTACTGTATTTTTGGTCAAATAAATGCAAAACATTCAGTAATCATGTTTAACCCCAAACATTTGAACAACAGTGTATATTGTTCATTGTTAATTCATACTCATTCGTATGGAAGCCTGTTTCCGCCATTGATTAAAAAAAAATAAAGTTTTATTGCGACTTCTCACAATTCTGACTTTTTTCTCAGAATTGCGTTATACAAACTCGCAGATATAAACTCACAATTGTGAGTTATAAAGTCAGAATTCAGGAATATAAACTTGCAATTCTGAGAAATTAATTCAGAGTTGTGTGATATAAACTCGCAATTCTGTGAACATATCAGTCTTTTTTTTTCCTCCTCAGAACTGGACTTTATAACTCGCAAACTTGTGAGAAAAAAAGTCAGAATTGCGAGTTTATATCTCACAATTCTGACTCTATTTCATCACAATTGTGAGTTTATATCCCACAATTCTGACTTTATATGCAGCAATTCTGACTTTATAACTCAGAATTGTGCGTTTATATCTCACAGTTCTGAGAAAAAAGTCAGAATTGTGAAATAAAAAGTCGCAAATACCTTTTTTTTTTTTTAATTCAGTGGCGGAAACAGGCTTCCATTCATTCGTTATACATTAAACGTTAATCCTTTAAATGTTAAAAATGCATATGTGTGACCCTGGACCACAAAACCAGTCATAAGGGTCAGTTATTTTGAAATTGAGATTTGTACATCATCTGAAAGCTAAATAAATAAGCCACTGATGTATGGTTTGTTAGGATAGGAGAATATTTGGCAGAGATACAACTATTTGAAAATCTTGAATCTGGGGGTGCAAAAAACTCAAAACATTGAGAAAATCATCTTTAAAGAAGTACTTATCAATGCATATTAGTAACTAGCTTCTCTTTTTTTATTTTATCTATTTTTCCTTCTCTTTATTTTTAGACAATTAACAAAAAAGGTCTCTAACACAACTTTTGCTTTTCTTAAAAAAAAAACCTTGCTATGTGTACTGCTGTATGCTTAATGAGACTTGTCATAGTTGCGTGTTATTGATCTTTTGTTAATTTGTGATTGCTTTCATTGTCCTCTTTTGTAAGATAAAAGTGTCTGCTAAATGTCTAAATGTAAATGTAATGAAAAATTAAGTTTGAATATATTTACAGTAGGAAATGTACATCATGTAACCTGATCTTTACTTAATATCCTAATGACTTTTGGCTTAAAAGAAAAAGCGATAATTTTGACCCATCCAATGTATTTTTGGCTATAGCTACAAATATACCCGTGCTACTTAAGACTGGTTTTGTGGTCCTAGGTCACATATGTGGAAATTAATATTTATTGCATTAATTAATCTAGGTTATTGTTCACTGATATTTCAAGATAATGCATTATATAAATGTAGGCTACTTGATCGTAGTGCTACTCGAGAAGAAAAAAATATATTCATTTAATTTTTTCCCCTCAGCAGTGAAATAACAGTCAAAGAGACGTCCTTCACTCATGTTCTTGTTGGCGATCAAGGTCGGCATGACCCTGTTCGGCTCAGTGCTCTATCACACAAAGTCAGGTTGTTCAGGCACAGTCCAGAAATGCTCACAGCTGTTTTGAATCGGTTACAAAGCGAATTTCAATCCAAAGTGAGCTACACCAATTCCCCCTAGAACAACCTGGAGTTAAGTGCCTTGCTAAAGGGCACAACAGCGATAGGGCTCTCTCAGCATCGCTGTGGTTCAGAGGTTTCCCCCTACCTGGAATTTAACTTGCGACTTCTGCATTACCAGCCCAGAAGCTACTAACCTCTACCATGTCGGAGCTGCTCTCATTGGAAAGAGACTAAAAGATTTCACAGTGTTTCCTCATCCATGTAAAAGACACTCCACACACAAAAAAATATGACCTGGTATGTGTGCACTGCTGTGTGTGTGTGTGTGTGTGTGTGTGTGTGTGTGTGTGTATGTGAGTGTTTATGTATATGTGGGAGGCTGCTCACGCTGAGGTAAATGGAGTGTGAAGACTTTTCCTCCCCAGACATTCGTGTCTGTCTCTATGAGATCTGATTACTCAGCTGCAATGGTTAAAAACACACATAAATGCATACACACAAACACACCCCTATAAACAGGAAGTCGGGTAGAGTTGTGGTGTCAGGGTGGATCTGTGGAGCCCAGGACACATGCATGTTTGCATGTTGCATTTTTTTATTTGCATCCAGACCCCACACATACACACAGGACACCCAGAGTTTTTCCACTTGTTTTAAAAAGCGCTCTGTTTAATCCGGCAAGTCCACTGCTTTAAAACTGAGTTTGACGTTTACTCTCTAAGAGCCCATCATTTCCAGCTAAACAGACTGAACACATCCCGCTGGAAAGACAGGAAGCATACTGGAAACCCCCCGAAAAAAATGAAGTCAAAACATTTACTAACTCAGGGACTAAAGTATCCGTTCCACTCCCAAAAATCTCTCAACTTCAGGAATTTTGCATTTACACAATGGCAATATATCTTTAAGAAATTAAAACATTTATTCTGCTGGGTCAACCTCCAGCTGTTGGAGCTGAAGACTGTTTAAAGCTGCGTTCACACCGCCCAAACCGTCATGCGTCAGTTGCGGCAAGATTACATGTAAAGTCAATGGTTGAGTCCGTCAGAGGTCCGTCAGAGGCTCTGCGTTGCGTTGTGTCCGTTGGATCCGTCAACTTTTCAAGCGTTACCTGCGTTTCAAGCGTCAACGCAGCCAACGCAAGCAACGCAGAAGTTCAGCTAGTTGAACTTTTGACGGACTTAACGCACTTGACGCAGTGCGTCAACCAATCAGAGCGTCTCACTGTAGCGACGTCACCACACGTATTTTGAATGAAGCGGGAGCAGAAAAAACAACAACATACATTTCTCTGCGATTGACGACGGCTACAAACTTATTCTAGCCGTCTGCAATCGCAGAGAATTGTATGATCCGTCCTCGTTGTTGTATAAAGACAGGAATGTAAAGGAACTTGCTTGGATGAAGATCGCTGAAGAGATCGGGTTGTCAAATCTTTTCTCAACGTAATTATTTCCCATTTCGTTAGCTAGCGAAACATGTTCATGAGAGGATTCCAAAATGTCCAGTCCCAATAGTTTGCCATGGTTTATTCAGGGGAAGTGTGCAGAAAACTAGATGCGTTGGGAGCGTTGCCTGACGTGTGCGGTGTGAACGCACCAAAAAGCAAGCGTTGCCAGCTTCAACGTACATGCGTCAAACTAGATGCGTTAGGTGCGTTGCCTGACGCAGACAAAGTGTGCGGTGTGAACGCACCATAAGAAATTTGCACTGGGGATCAGCATGAACTCTTTAGAGCTGGCAAACGTTTTATATGCAACAATGAATACTGATTATGATTATAGAATTGATTCAATATTTGTTCTTCCAGTATTATGCAGTACATTTTCTATTATACAACACTTAGTTCCTGTCCACCGAGAGTGCTGATAGCGGTAGAGATTTTTCAGTCATTCTTTCTGCAAATTACATCATTACACTAGTAGGTGGATGTCTTTATGAGTAAGTCAATGAATCATTCAGTCAAACAATTCGTTAAAATTCAGGAATAAAACAAGCGACTGCCATTATGAGTGAGCAATACACTGATTCTTTTAATAAAACAAGTAACTGTCTTAATGACTTTAAAACTACACTGTAAAAAAAAATCTGTAAAATTTACGGTAAAAAACTGGCAGCATGTGGTTGCCAGAATTTTACCGTAAAAAAATACGGTAGCAATGTTTTACATTTTAAGGTTTTCACTTAAATTTACAGGTAAATACCGTAATTTCATACTAAAAACCTTAACTCATATAATGGTAATGTACCAACTTTATGAAGTACTGAAATCTGTTTTGTACCTTTGTAATACAATGATAACCACCAAAAGCAGGTGATGATGACAACATCACATGATGAACCAAAGCCCATCGTATGGAGGTTTTAAATAATAAGGTATATAGAAGGTGCACAGTCTCATTCACACAAACACTTGACACCATCATGGTAACACACATAAAACTGAAATAATGCAAAAAACATTAATTTAACAACATTAGATGTAACATACAGTACAACCCTAATGTACAAAACTGCCAAGAAAAAAACTAAGATGAAAAAGTTATTTCAACAAAAAAAACATAAAATAAAAAAAAATTAAATACAGGGAATTCTGGGAATGTCAATTTATGGTTATTCACTGTCAATTTTATGTTCTTTTTCCACTTCCAAAAACGGTATACTACTGTAAAATCAAATGCAATGTCCAACACAGATTTTCACCGTATATAGAAGGGGAACTTACCGTTAACCATTTCACTGTTTTTACCGTAGCATTTTTAAATTTTTTTACCGTTAAATTCACTGTCATTTTTTACAGTGTATTTTTACTAAGGGAGCACAAACTATTTCTAATGTATATTGCTAAATATTAACTTCTTGTTTGAACTGTTGTATAAAAACAATATCACACATCAATATAAGGCAACACCGTTTATTTGGATTATTTGGATTTATTTGGATTTTGCAACACCGGTAGTTGGATGTTGGAGTTGAGAGCGCATCTAAAAAATAGCAGAGAACAAGTGAGTTCCTGCGAGGAAAGCTTAAAATTGTCCATATTGTCCTAAACATGAGACATGGTTTATGTTAAGGGCTTCAAAATAACAAATACACTATCAGTCAAAAGTATTTGAACAGTAAGAATTACAGTAAGAATTCTCTTCTGCTCACCAAGCCTGCATTTATTTGATCCAAAGTACAGCAAAAACACTAACATTTTTAAATATTTTTACTATTCAAAATAACTGCTTTCTGTTTGAATATATCTTAAAATGTAATTTATTCCTGTGATTTCAAAGCTGAATTTTTAGCATCATTACTCCAGTCACATGACCCTTGATAAACCATTCTAATATTCTGATTTGTTGCTCAAAAAAGTAGATTTTTTTTTCAGGTTTCTTTGATGAAGAGAAAGTTCAGAAGAACAGCATTTATCTGAAATAGAAATCTTTTGTAACATTATAAATGTCTTTTGATCCATTTAAAGCATCCTTGCTAAATAAAATTATTAATTATTATTTTATTTTTTCCAGAAAAATTATACAGACTCCAAGCTTCTGTATGGTATAGTGTATAATGTTACAAAAGCTTTTTTCTTTTTTTTTTTTCAGATAAATGCTGATCTTTGGATCTTCCGATTCATTAAAGAATCCTGGAAAAACCTTACTAAATTTACTGAGGTTTTAAATATTGATAATAACAATAAATACTTTTTAAAAAATTCTTGAACAGCAAATCAGCATATCAGAATGATTTCTGAATGATCATGTGACACTGAAGACTGGCGGAATGATGCTGAAAATTTAGCTTTGATCACAGGAATAAATTTGATTTTTAAATATGCTTAAATAGAAAAAACATTATTTTAAAATGTAAAAATATTTCACAATTTTACTGTCTTTGCTGTACTTTGAATCAAACAAATTCAGGCTTGGTGAGCAGAAGAGACGTCTTTAAAAACATTAAAAATCTTACTGTTCAAAAACTTTTGACTGGTGGCGTAGTTGACGTGTACAGTAAAATATGCTTACTATGTTTAATTGTTAAGCCATTACATATGAGTTGCCTGGTTAGAAAGCATCTGACAAGAAAAGAAATTCACACAGAATAATCTGAACCAGCAACACATCCCACATCATTTTAATTTATGCATTAGGATACTGGATAATGCAGCAAATGTGGAAGAGACTTGTGCAGAATAAATTTATAGACTGTTATTGAGGTGAGTACAAGAGTTTATATATGGGGGTTTAAGGATGTAGACTGGACCATACTGGACTGCGAGAGATTCCGTGTCAACTGTAAACCCTCAGAAACCTATTATGCTATAGATCAATGTACTGAGACAGAGAGAGAAGAGAGAAGAGAAGAGAGAGAGCGAGTGCAGCAGAGAAACAAATAGGACAGTTTGTTGCATTTTGTAGGTGAGACAAACACTATGGGGACACGAGAAAAATATGGAGTCAGCAGAAACGGTGTGCACACAGACCAGCAGACAGAATTGGGGCGAGAAAAAAAAGGAGGCAGCAAGCAGAACCGATAGGAGAAATGTCCTTATGACGGAGGACACTGTTCGGAGCAAAGTGTTCATTTCACCTCAGCAAATTAAACTTGCCACACTTATCAAATTAAACCAATAGTGCCAGAGACCACATCAATAAATGAGACTGCATTCGACAATTGTAACTCTCTCTAAGGCTTTTCTTTGGGTGAGATCTTCATTAATCTGAGCACTGGACCAGAGCTAAATCACAGACACACACACACACACACACACACACACACACACACACACACACACTGTCAGTTTGTCTGGATTATAACACTGTTGACACCCTGCTGTTTAATGCAGGCCTAAGGTCTGCGATCCTGCAATTGACAGTGAACTCATGATTAGTGTTTATTTGCAGTCGGAGTACAGCTCCGCGGTCTGCATACTGTCTACTGTATTAAGCCATGGACACATGTACCGCCATTAGACCGCCAACTGTGTTCACCTGCAGAACAAAAGCAACATCCTGAACCACTTTAGTGCAGTTGCACAAGCACGGATCTTAAATAAAAACACAGCTAATCTTTTAAAGGGATAGTTTACACAAAAATGAAAATTCGGTCATTAATTACTCACCCTCATGTCGTTCCAAAACTGTAAGACCTTCGTTCATCTTTGTAACACAAATAAAGATATTCTGATGAAATCCGAGAGCTTTCTGAAGCTGCATAGACAGCAACGCAACTGACATGTTCAAGGCCCAAAAAAGGTAAAAAGGACATAGTTAAAAAAGTCTATGTGACATCAGTGGTTCAACCTTAATTTTACGAAGCTACAAGACTTAATCGAACGAGATGGACGTTGTACGTCAGAACGCCAGCTCCTGTGTCAGTAGCACCACAAGCTTTCGTTGTGATACTCTCATGATGCATGTAGAAGACTGTCACAAAGAGAGGAAATGGTTAAGTAAAGTAGTTATTTTCTTTGATTCATAAAATTAAGATCTATGCAGGGTCTCAGGGAAAGGTCTCAGATTTCATTAAAAATATCTTAATTTGTGTACCAAAGGTCTTACGGGTTTTATACCACATGATGGTGAATGATTTATGACAGAATTTTAATTTTTGGGTGAAATATCCCTTTAAATTTAATCCATTACTTTGAAGAACTGAGCACAATTCAGAATTTAAAAAAATGGCTCCCGATTTATTCATGAGATGGAAGATGTTGAATTGGAATTGGAGTGACAGGAAGAATATTTTTTTTAGAAATACTGAAAAATTTACAATTTATTTAGGATTAATTTAAACATATTCCCCCGGTTTCACAGACAAAGCCCTAGTCCCAGACTAAACTGCAAGTCTGAGCTGTTTCAACTGAAAGAAACTTGCACTGACTGATCTTAAAATATACCAGTGCCTTTGTTTTGTCTTGAGATGCACACCAATAATGTTTTATTTTAACTCACATTTATAAAAATGACTTAAATGTCTTAATTGAACTATGACTTAATCCTGGCTTAGTCTAAGCCCTGTCTGTGAAACCAGGCCATTGAGAATTGTATTTTTTCAGCACGGTCATTAAAATGAATAATTTTTAATTCAATTAATTCAACCTAAAAATATAAAAAAATAATTTATTATCAATATAACTTGTTTCTGAAAATACTCCATATATTGTGTTTAGTTAATGGAAAATACTTCCTTTTTCAACTTTCTGTTTGCAACAAATACTTAAAAATTAAAATTCTGTCATAAGTTACTCACCTATATAACTTTCTTTCTTCTGTGGAAAATAAAAGAACATATTTTAAGTAATGTCTCTCAGTGTTTTTTGTCCATGCAGTGGAAGTCAATGATTGACAGTTCGGTTACCAATGTTTTTCAAAATATCTTTTATGTTTCACAGAAAAAAGCAACATCACCTCACTGGAAATACATGCCTCTATATACATTTCTGCAAAACTGAAAAAAAGGCACTAGAGGCAGTAAAACTCAGACAACTTTTGTTCATTTTCACATATGTTTTGATTAATAAAGCCTAATTTTAACACAATTACTTGCAGAATATGTTATGACTTCAAAATAAGCAGCACGATTTAAAAACTGATACTTTTAAATGCTGTCTTCACATATACAGCTTCATATGCATGAGTTTTCTAATTCAGTAGCAGTGTTTCCCACAGGATTTTGTGAGACTGTGGTGGGTGGACCTCGGTTCCTCTAGAGGGGTCCGAGGGCTGCCCCCCTGAAGAAAATTTTGTACATTTTAAAGTTAAATTAAAATCTGGTGTATTTTAAGAGTTCAAAATTCGCATATGTTTTTATATCGCTTTTGCATTTGTTAACACTATTGAGTGGGGGATATTTCCAACACGATAGAGTATTAAACTTTAGCAACACTCTATGGATATTTAAATTCTGAACAGCCGCAATATGTACCTCAAGCAGCATCATATAAACGCAGCAATACGTGCCTGTAGCAATGTAATAAAAGCGTGCCACAGTCACATATTGAATATGTGTTTTAGCACCACTCTGGACATTTCACTTTGAAACTGCCACGAAACATGCAGTAAGGTACGCAATTTCAGTGTTGCAGAAATGTATACAGAGGCACGTATTTTAATGAGCCTGGGTTGAAAAAAGCCAAAGGTTTGGAACAAGATCAAGGTGAGTAAACAATGACAGAATTTTAATTTTCGATTAACCACCCGTTTAATATGTGGTAAATCTGCTGCAAACAAACAATTTGCCACAAAACTAATTTACCATGCTACATGAAACAACTTCTGCAAATCTGAAGTAATATTTGCCACTACAGTTTGTCAGAACACTATTTTTGTAAGTAATGATATGAAATTTGCCATCTCAAGCTTAATCCAGCCAGCCAAAAGGCCTTGAGTTAATATGCTCAGTTGTACTTGAGGGATTCCAGGGTCCATGAAGGAGTAATTTGATTCACCGATGAAGTTTAGCTCAAGATAAATGCAATTAATCAGCAGATTAAATGCAGTTAGCCCAATACTAATGCGGTTTAGCCCAAGACTAGGTTTGATATGTTCAGGAAACCTCCAAACTTGAATTAATGTAGCCTTGGAGCCAGTTGGTGTATTAGCATGACAGGGGATTAGCATGACGATATGTGAGCTGGCATGCTAATGCTGTAGTGACAGGCTATGGTCAGTTAGCATTAGCTAGTGCTAATGATACCTCACTGATGTGTGAAATGTAATTATATCGCAAGCGCATAATTTGCAATATTGCCCCATATGGTACAGAACGCTCGTGTGTGCGCGTGTGTTTTAAGCAGGTCCACTTATGTTACTGCGGTGCTACAAGCATGTGTGTTTCATCTGGACTCTGAACTGGTACAAGCTCTCTCTGTCCCACGATGTATGATTGATTCATACCCCGAAGTGTTTGGGAGCCCGGTCAACAAACCATATGTCCTACGCAAATGCAACAAATCCTAGCTCAAATTAAAGTAATTCTTGATCAAAAACATGAAGCCCCTAAGTATTCTGGACAAAACAATCCTTCGCCCTAATGAATCTTTTGGCAAGCAGGACCTGACCCAAAAAATCTACTCACAAGTAATCAGGGTCCTCATGAATCCATTTGGATTTTGCATCATCTTATAGTAACTTTAGCCCTTCATAGAGCCTGGTTTAAATGAATCTTTGGCTAAATCAATCCGGCCCTACTGAAAACACAATGGGATGGTATGCTGTTTCCGCAAGGTTTTTAAACTAGCAAAGACTTCCTAGATCAGTATCATTTTTTTAAAGCAATGAATACTTTTTTCAGCAAAAATGCATTAAACTGATAGAAAATGACAGTAAAGTCTTTTACACTGTTACAAAAAAAAAATCTGTTTTACATAAATTTCAATTTATGGGTGGCATAGTGGCTCAATGGGCAGCACTGTTGCCTCACAGTAACCGGTTCCCTGGTTTGAGTCCTGAAGCCAGGAGGCCTTTCTGTGTAGAATTTAATTTTTAAATTTCTTTTCATCAAAAAAAAAAAAAAAAAAAAACGAATATCATCGTTTCCACAAAAATATTAAGCAGCACTGTAAATAACAGCAATAATAGGAACATTTATTGCTAAAACACATTTAAAATTCAATTTTGCATTAAAAACTAATATGGAAATACATGTGGGAATAAATAAACATTAAAATAAATTAATGTATAGCTAAAATAAGTAAGGAGTATTTGACAAAAGGCTGTTGAATTCTTAGAAAATAATGCACACCCGAGGTGGTGATGTGGGCGAATTCAATGGACCGAAGTCAATTATTCCACCTACACTACGGTTACCACACCTGAAGACATCCAATCAGATGAGATATTTCAAGGCATTCGTCTGGTTTTTGTCCTCAAAACGCTATTGTGAGTACGGTTAATTTCTTACGCAGCTCATCCAATGCATCCGTTGCAATTCCAAAATGTCATATTAGACCTAGTCATGATTCTTGAGCCGTTGATAACAGACTAATGCCGTTAATAATGAACTTTAGACAGACAGACAGGCAGGCAGACGAAAGAGAAAGAGTGAGAGAAAGATAAAGATAGAAGACAGAGAGATATTAGGCTTGTGAACTACCTCTCGAGTCTGTGTGTCCCTTAAAAGTGTTCGGCAGCAGCGTCTTTACTAATAGTGAAACTTTAAAAGGTTAGTTCACCCTAAAAATTAAAATTAGCCCATTATTTACTCATCCTCCATGCTTCCTTTCAGACAAATCCAATCTGAGTTATAATAAAATTTATCCTGGCATTTCCAAGAATTAGGATTGCATAGTAGGGTGTTTCTCTTCATAAGTCCAAAACAAGTCCAATCCATAATAAAGTTTAAGTTTAGTGAAGCAAAACCAGTCTCCTCTTAGTTTATATAGAAATCCTCCTACATTTTTCTTTACAAATCCTCGTTTTGAACTTCTAATTCATGAGCGGTGCTGTGTTTACCTCTTTTCACGGCGCATTTGCGTTCGTCACTTCCGAGTGGCAGGGGGTTGGATGGATGGATGGATGGATACACTTTATTGGACTTGTTTTGGACTGATGAAGAGAAACCCCCATGCAATTCTAAAGCTTGGAAATGCCAGGATAATTTTTAATATAACTCTGATTGGATTCGTCTGAAAGAAGGAAGTCATATACACCTAGGATGAGTAAATGATGGGCTAATTTTTTGGGTGAACTAAGAGTTTAAGACTCATTTTCTTCAGGAATAGTTCCACTGTTACCTCACTCGTGAGAAATGTCATGTTCTTAAGTTGTTAATCATCAGAGCAGCACTAACAACATTAGCGTGTATGCTAACGTGTGTGCAAACTGTATGTGTGTGCGTCTGTAAGGGAGAGAGAGTGGGAGTAAAAATAAAATAAAAAATAAAACGTAATTTTGCGGCAAAAACACATTTTTAGACTGACATTTTTATCCTATTGTTTACTATATTTATTTGTTTGGCCAGTGTCAGTGTCAGGTTTTAGTTATTTTGCTGTTTTAGGCAGAAAGGACCTTGCCTGCCTGGAACAACATTCGCTGTGTGTTTCCCTGAAAATAATTGCACACCTTGGAAGATGAGCAAATAACACAAAAATAAATTCAGGACTTAATTTAAGTCCAATTTATTCCAGGTTTGGCTCTTTCAATGTGACAATGAGGACTGCTGAAAATTAAGATTTTAAAATAGATATCAATAATATAGTTATTTTACTTTAGTTATTTTTAATAATAATAACAGTAATAATAATAGGTCTTCATTCAAAAACTTTTTTCAAAAAAATTGCCCGCAAACTTTTGAATGGTTTTAAAAGGTTAATGTTAATTTATAAATATACCATTGTTCATTGTTGAAGTGTTTGTTCTTAATACATTAATGTTATACAGAATTATACAACTTGACACATCTGAATTTAATTAATATATTTCTAATTTAACATTTCTTATTTTTCATAGTTGGTTTATAAAATAACTTATAAAAACTAGTGTTAAAAGGTAAAACTTTACAATAAGGTTCATTAGTTAACATTAGTTAACTACAGTAGTTAACATGAACTAAGAATGAATAATACTCCTCAGCATTTATTAATCTAAATTCGTGTTAATTTCAGCATTTACTAATGCATTATTAAAATCACAAGCTGTGCTTGTTAACATTAGTTAATGCACTGTGAACTAACATGAACTAACAATGAACCACTATTTTTTTTATTAACTAACGTTAACAAAGATTTATAAATAGTGTAATGTATTGTTCATTGTTTGTTCATATTAGTTGATACATTAACTAATGTAACAAAAGATCTTATTGCAAAGTGTTACCTGTTAAAAACGAAACCAAATTTCAAACAGTCAACCCAAGAAACAGATCACAATAATGTATGAATAGACTATAAAAACTAATTGTGAATTCTGAACAAAGACTTGTCCTCTGTGTCTCTTTCATTGAGAAACAAGGTCTCTGTCTGCGTGAGTGTTTTTGGGGGGACTGCAGCCTGTTGAAAGCAGCTGGTGGTTAGGCTACCCTTGGCCCGTAGCCCGAAGCGCATTGAATAACACATATACATACGTTCACACACACATACACACTCTGCATTCCATCACTGATCATCTCTGCACATGCAAAATATCCTCTAGACACACTCACCAGAGCCTTAACCCAGCACCTGGCCTGCTATGTACGTGTGTGTGTGCATGCGTGTGTCAGGTCTTGGCCATTTGCAGCGACCTTAAACCCGAACGCTGCACATGTCTTCTATATTACAACAGTCTGTGCCTACTTGTCATGATTTCCGTCTCTGATAGAGTTAAAGCAGAAAAGATCTGGTCTGGGCCAGGTATTCGTACTGCATGTTCATATGCACGACCTTCGAGCAATTTGATGTACAGTAAATGATGCTTAAAAACGCTCAGCGAAAGTGAGCACGGTGCCTCGTGGTCCTCCTCCCTTCCCAGCACCTCCAGCCCATCAGGATCACTCCATCAGCGAGCCACTTACAGCTCATTTTCCATCCATCCAAGCATATTTTTCTTCCCCTCCCTCTATTTATGTCTTTCATCCCTCAAACCATCTCTCTCTCACTCGCTTTCTATTATGCTCCTATCTTGTTCTGATAGTGCTCCATTCTTCCACTTTTTCCATCTCTTTCTGTCTCTTACTCTCATTACATTGCCAGTAGCTGAAGATGATGTTTGCAGGCTTGTGATCTTGACCCTAATATGCTAAATGTCTGTGCCTGCGGGGTCTGTCTCGTATCTCCCTTTTGCTCTCGGAGAGAAGGCAGAATCCAGATCTCGGCTAAAGCACATATCCAGATTACAAACACATAATGTTCCTTTTAAGCCAGAGAGGTTAGCACGTCAGAGAATCCTTGGAGATAAAAGATGTGGACTGAAAAAAAATTGCTGTAGATACAGAGCCATATTTGGACACTTTGCGCATGACTTCCGTTTTTTTTTCTTTTACACAAGTTTGCTTTTAAGATTATAGGCCAAAATGACCACGTAAAAGCTCCAAACAGATGCCAGCATACTGTAAATATAACGGTGAATTCTAGTGGCTTTTCATAGGCGCGGGTAAGTTTTACATTTATTTTACTTCGTTTCTGTGATGTTTGATACAAGTTTCCTTAAAAGTTGTCAAAAGTTTTCTGTGTTATAACTTGGAGTTTAATACTTTTTAATAAAAAAAAGAGAGAGTTTAGATCATAATTCAGAAATGCACGATTTTTGGCAAAACTGAAATTTGAAGTTGAGATTTATACATAATCTGAAAGATGAATAAATAAACTGTATATAATATATGGTCTGCTAGGATAGGACAATATTTGGCTGAGATACAACTTTTTGAAAATCAGGAATCTGAGGTGCAAAAAAAAAAAAAAAAAATCTAAATACTGATAAAATTGCTTTTAAAGTTGTCCAAATGAAGTTCTTAGCAATGCATAATCAAAAATGAAGTTCTGATATGTTATGGTAGAAAAATCAATAATTTTGACCCATACAATGTATTGTTTGTATTTTTAGGATTCTTTCATGAATAGAAAGTTCAAATGAACAGCAGAAAACCTTCTACAACACTATACACGTCTTTACTGTTAATTTGAATCAATTTAATGCTTTCTTGCTGAATAAAAGTAGCTTCTTAAAAAAAAAAATATATATATATAAAATATATATATATATATATAAATATATGTGACCCTGGACCACAAAACCAGTTATAAGGTTAAATTTTACAAAACTGAGATGTATGCATTATATGAAAGTTCAATAAATAAGCTTTCTATTGATATATGGTTTGTTAGGATAGGACAATATTTGGCCAAGATACATCTATTTGAAAATCTGAAAATCAAAATACTGAGAAAATCACCTTTAAAGTTCTCCAAATTAAGTTCTTAACAATGCATATTACTAATCAAAAAGTACAT